>NC_062983.1:393341-731683 GCF_023078275.1 Leguminivora glycinivorella
CAACAATGTATTCATATACAGTTGACCAAGAAGAGTAGAAATTAAAAAGTGGCAACACTGTAGGTATAGTGTCATCCCTTTCAAATCAATATGTGTGAGAAAACGGGACGACACTACGATGTTGCCACTTTTTGATGATTTCAACTCTTTTTGATCAGTCTGTACTTAACACAGATTAATTTACCCCTAAACAGAGTAAATACACCCGTAACTTAGGAACAAACAAAAACGTAGCTGCATTATGCCCTAAACGGGAATCGAAGCCGGGACCACTAGCTCCGCGGGCCGACAACAAACTTGCAAATGGGCTTGACGGCTTCTTTTTTGAATTCCAGGCAGGAATCAACTTTGTATAGAAGCTCGTAGTACAGTTGACTTCACGAATATTTTTTCACCACACCAACTGGTAAATGCTTACTTAACTTTGCTATACGAAAACAGATAGCAAAATTGCATTATATCCACAAGAGAGCAAAGTAATTTCATACAAATTTTAACTTGATGTCTTAAGGCTGGCTGGTAGAATTTACTTATAAATGATTATTTTGAATCATAAATTTATAGATTTAATTTAATTTGATGTTTTATAGTCAGTATTTTTTTCGCGTTGGTGCTGTGGTGAAAAAATTTGTGTTTCACTCGGCGGCAAAGTTTGTTTAACCTTCGTGCCTTGAAACCCTCCCAACGCTTAAGATTCCACTTTTTGAACCACTCGCTACACTCGCAGTTCAATATTGGAATCTTTCGCTTGCTCGGATATCAATATTGGCACCTGCGGTTAAACAATAATTTTTTCCCCCTTGTAAAACAAACAACTATTGTCGCTGAGCGGTGAGCGATCATTTGTTCCTCTCTATCGCCGATACCTCATCGCTTTTTCGCTTTTAGTGAGATGAGAATGGCACAAATAGTCAATAGCCAATAGTTTATTGCAAGAACATAGTGAGATTACATAAGATAATAACTAGAAATGGGCCGAATATGGACTTTGCCGAATACGAATATTCGGCCGAACATTCGGTTCAGCTCTTACCGAACCGAACATTCGGCCGAATATTCGGTTACGCCATTTTTTTAAAGCGGATGTTCATTAAAACTATTTAATGATTGATAATGGTTACATATGTTACTACAACTATGTTCTTATAATTTAATGGATAACTAAAACTTAGTTAAAATAACTCTGAACTCTTCTCAACTCTTAAACTACGGTTTTTTACATATTTTGACGTTTTAATTATCTCTTTTTAGTAGTTCCTTAGAAAGCTACTAAAATAGGAGCTTATTATTTAATGGAATATATAAGATCTTCATTAGTTATTTACTTTGTTTATTCGGTAAATATTCGGCAATTCAACCAAATTATTCGGCCGAATACGAACATTGAAAAACTTGCCGAATATGCCGAATACCGAATATTTACCGAATATTCGGCCCATCTCTAATAATAACATTGAAAAGCAGTTCTTATGTTCTACCAAGCAAGGCATGCAAAAATTAACAATTATTTACAAGTATAATATGTCAATACATACAATAATTCATTACAAACGCTCACGAAACGAAACGCTCGTAGATATCTGTCTCTATCGCTCTTGCGTATTAACGCGACAGAGCCAGACTACCTTTCGCGGCGTTTCGTTTTTGTGTTCGCGTCGCAGAAATGCCATTCGGCTACGGCACCAGTGCCTTAGCAGATACTTATTTCAATGTCTTCCTTGTATCCATCGTGTCATTCACGAAGACGCACGAATTGACTCGTAATGTCATACTATTAAAGGTTAGGTTTGACAAACTTGCGTGCCATCGCGGATGGCACGATCTACCTCGCTTGCCACCTGTCACGGATCCAATTTCTAGGGGAACGGGCGCATGTTATGAAGTTACTCTTACAATGATGTGGGTATAAGTAATTATACTTAATTATTTTCACCTCAGCAGCTGCAAGCGTAGGTACCTAGGGTGAATTGGGGTAATTTTAAAAGTCACATAAAAGTCTGTTAGAGGTTTAATTTATGTCCATAGTACAAACCTTCTTATTGTAATCCTGGCCGCCTAGCGAGTACAGATGACATGTCAATATTGATTGACATTGTTGTTGATTTTCTATATTCCTGTATCTTGTGCTAAATATATTCTGCTATACATTTTATTATAAAGTGTGTTTAAATGTAACCCATACATTAGGTTATGGGCAGTGTTGTTTCATAGTTTACCGTTGTGTGCATAGTTTACTAAAATGTCGGAAAGTAACAATAATAATTTTCCTCACGAAAAATTACGCGGTCGCGAAAATTACGTCGAATGGAAATTTATTATCAAAAACGCGTTAATTCACGACAATTTGTGGGCCTGTGTAATCGGCTATGGTGAGGACGACAAAACAACGGCGCAAGTGAGAAAAAGATCAGATGAAAAAGCAAAATCAAAAATTTGCTTGAGCGTTGACAGATCTTGTTTTGTACACTTGATGTCGGCGGAAACGGCGAAAGAAGCCTGGGATGCGCTGGAACGTGCGTATGATGATAAAGGTCTCGGGTCTCGAGTGCGAACACTCCAGAACCTGTGCGCTGTCAAACTTGAGAACTTCAACAGCATGGAAGCTTACGTCAATGAGATTCTATCGCTTGCGCAACAGTTAGCGAATATGAAGAAGCAAGTTGATGATGAGTTTCTTGGTGCGCTGATGCTTAAGGGTTTACCGGCGGAATACGAGCCCATGATCATGGCACTTGAGCATTCGGGAGTTACTATTACGGCCGATCTCGTCAAAACTAAACTGCTGCAGGACCAACGGTGGACTACTCGTGGAGATTCGAGTGAGTGCTTGTCTTCTATGAGAAAAGGCGCTACTGCGAGTGACTCCTGGACGAGAAAAGCGCAACAGCACAAGGACGAGTCTAAAACGAAGGAGAGTCCTGGTCGTAAGAGAGAACCGTGGTGCTGGAAATGCAAACAAAAAGGTCATCTGAAGAAGAACTGTCGCAGTGACGTCGGTTGCTTGGGATACTGTGATTTGTCGGCATATAGTACTAGAACGGTGTCTGGATCTTCGTGGTATGTGGACTCGGGAGCCACAAATCATATGACTAGCAAGCGCGATTTGATGACAGACTTTAGATCGCAGAGTGGATACCAGGGACCGGCCCGCTATCCCTTATACGGGGTTTTGTATGGGTATTTCGTTAGGCTTAACTTACCCTACCCTTTTGACGCGATACCCTTTCATTTTGCTTTTAAAGCCCTAACGAAAGCGCTTACCTAAAATAGCCCAATACCCTTTCAAAACCCTTATCATCGGCTCAGCCTAACGCCATAAGGGTAAGCCTTATATTGGGTTTTATTTGCTTTCCCTTATAGCATATCGTGCGAGTTTAAATCCTGTACCACGCTCATAAAGCACACATTACTCCGAACGAAATAACATACGATCGTTACCTACGGCGGCACTGTGTGTGATATTTGCGCGTTTCTGTTTGATGGAAACGGCTGTAGATAAAATAAGGTTCAATTTTCAATACCAAATACTTATAGTTATGATAGGCTCCTTCTTTGCTCAGGTGTAACACAGGCAAACGCTGCTTTTTAGGGTTCCGTAGTCAACTAGGAACCCTTATAGTTTCGCCATGTCTGTCTGTCCGTCCGTCCGTCCGTCCGCGGATAATCTCAGTAACCGTTAGCACTAGAAAGCTGAAATTTGGTCCCAATATGTATATCAATCACGCCAACAGAGTGTAAGAATAAAAAATGGCAAAAAAAATTATTAGGGTACCCCCCCTACATGTAAAATGGGGGCTGATAATATTTTTCATTCCAACCCCAACGTGTGATATATTGTTGGATAGGTATTTAAGAATGAATAAAGGGTTTACTAAGATTGCTTTTTGATAATAATAATAGCTCCTAAAGGAAAAAAAAGTACGCCCCCCCCCCTCTAACTTTTGAACCACAAGTTTAAAAAATATGAAAAAAATCACAAAAGTAGAACTTTGTAAAGACTTTCTAGGAAAATTATTTTGAACTTGATAGGTTCAGTAGTTTTGAGAAACATATGGAAAACATCGGAACCCTACACTGAGCGTGGCCCGACACGGCCGGTTTTTTTTATCGGACTTGTCTTGATGAGTACCCGAAGTCTAGCTGATGCTGAACCCTGGCTGCACCTAGGGGAACTCGGGTTTAGTGTAATACAGGCAAACGCTGTTTTCGTCATCGGACTTGTCTTGATGAGTACTCGAGTGAGCAGTACCCGAAGTCCAGCTGATGCTGAACCCTGGCTGTACCTAGGGGAACTCGGGTTTAGTGTAACACAGGCAAACGCTGGTTTCGACATCGGACTTGTCTTGATGAGTACTCTAGTGAGCAGTACCCGAAGTCCAGCTGATGCTGAACCCTGGATGCACCTAGGGAAACTCGGGTTTAGTGTAACACAGGCAAACGCTGTTTTCGTCATCGGACTTGTCTTGATGAGTACTCGAGTGAGCAGTACCCGAATTCCAGCTGATGCTGAACCTTGGCTGCACCTAGGGGAACTCGGGTTTAGTGAAACACAGGGAAACGCTGTTTTCGTCAGCGGACTTGTCTTGATGAGTACTCGAGTGAGCAGTACCCGAAGTCCAGCTGATGCTGAACCCTGGCTGCATCTAGGGGAACTCGGGTTTAGTGTAACACAGGCAAACGCTGTTTTCGTCATCGGACTTGTCTTGATGAGTACTCGAGTGAGCAGTACCCAAATTCCAGCTGATGCTGAACCCTGGCTGCACCTATGGGAACTCGGGTTTAGTGTAACACAGGCAAACGCTGTTTTCGTCATCGGACTTGTCTTGATGAGTACTCGAGTGAGCAGTACCCGAAGTCCAGTTGATGCTGAACCCTGGCTGCACCTAGGGGAAATCGGGTTTAGTGTAACACAGGCAAACGCTGTTTTCGTCATTGGACTTGTCTTAATGAGTATTTGGGTGATCTGTACCCGAGATAGAGCTGATGCTGAAACCTGGCTGTACCAGAGTAACTGTAACAGAGTGTAAGAATAAAAAATGGCAAAAAAAATTATTAGGGTACCCCCCCTACATGTAAAATGGGGGCTGATAATATTTTTCATTCCAACCCCAACGTGTGATATATTGTTGGATAGGTATTTAAGAATGAATAAAGGGTTTACTAAGATTGCTTTTTGATAATAATAATAGCTCCTAAAGGAAAAAAAAGTACGCCCCCCCCCCTCTAACTTTTGAACCACAAGTTTAAAAAATATGAAAAAAATCACAAAAGTAGAACTTTGTAAAGACTTTCTAGGAAAATTATTTTGAACTTGATAGGTTCAGTAGTTTTGAGAAACATATGGAAAACATCGGAACCCTACACTGAGCGTGGCCCGACACGGCCGGTTTTTTTTATCGGACTTGTCTTGATGAGTACCCGAAGTCTAGCTGATGCTGAACCCTGGCTGCACCTAGGGGAACTCGGGTTTAGTGTAATACAGGCAAACGCTGTTTTCGTCATCGGACTTGTCTTGATGAGTACTCGAGTGAGCAGTACCCGAAGTCCAGCTGATGCTGAACCCTGGCTGTACCTAGGGGAACTCGGGTTTAGTGTAACACAGGCAAACGCTGGTTTCGACATCGGACTTGTCTTGATGAGTACTCTAGTGAGCAGTACCCGAAGTCCAGCTGATGCTGAACCCTGGATGCACCTAGGGAAACTCGGGTTTAGTGTAACACAGGCAAACGCTGTTTTCGTCATCGGACTTGTCTTGATGAGTACTCGAGTGAGCAGTACCCGAATTCCAGCTGATGCTGAACCTTGGCTGCACCTAGGGGAACTCGGGTTTAGTGAAACACAGGGAAACGCTGTTTTCGTCAGCGGACTTGTCTTGATGAGTACTCGAGTGAGCAGTACCCGAAGTCCAGCTGATGCTGAACCCTGGCTGCATCTAGGGGAACTCGGGTTTAGTGTAACACAGGCAAACGCTGTTTTCGTCATCGGACTTGTCTTGATGAGTACTCGAGTGAGCAGTACCCAAATTCCAGCTGATGCTGAACCCTGGCTGCACCTATGGGAACTCGGGTTTAGTGTAACACAGGCAAACGCTGTTTTCGTCATCGGACTTGTCTTGATGAGTACTCGAGTGAGCAGTACCCGAAGTCCAGTTGATGCTGAACCCTGGCTGCACCTAGGGGAAATCGGGTTTAGTGTAACACAGGCAAACGCTGTTTTCGTCATTGGACTTGTCTTAATGAGTATTTGGGTGATCTGTACCCGAGATAGAGCTGATGCTGAAACCTGGCTGTACCTAGGGGAACTCGGGTTTGGTGTAACATAGGCAAACTCTGTTTGCGTCATCGGACTTGTCTTGACGAGGACTTGGGTGCGCAATAGCCAAGACAGCGTTGTAGCTGAGCCCTGGCGGTATCTAGGGCAACTCTAGTTTCGGTGCATTATAATATAGAAATATTTCATGCAATGTCAAGTTAGGCATAAAACATAACTGAACAAAAATCCTACCAGAAGTGAATATTAACATCAAGTAGTTAGAACAAATTTATTAATTTGCCATACATAAAACACTTTATTTACGTCTAAAAAAATACGTATGTATATCCATTTGAATATCAAAATTAAGTACAGTCGATTTCACTAACAGGGAATAAGGAGAATACTGGAGTTCCAAGCGTCCATAGACTGCGGTAACTATTTACTATCAGACGGGCTGTATGCTTGATTGCCACCAGAAAAGTATTTCTGTTTCAAACGATCTTCATAGAATTCACAACAATCAACAGAAATAGTTTGACAGATTCTATGGTACTACTCAACTCAACTAAGTACCAGTCATAAAGACGAGTCTAAGATATTTCACACGAAACATACTATGAACAGAAAACAGCGTTTATTTATATTGCACCGAACCTGAGTTTCCCTAGGTACCACCAGGTCTCAGCTACAACAGTGGCTTGGGTACTGCGCACCCAAGTCCTCATAAAGGCAGGGCCTATAACGGAAACCGGGTTTGTCTATGTTGCACCAAACCTAAGTTCCCCTAGGTACAGCCAGAGTTCAATATCAGCTTTACCAGTACTCATCAAGACAAGTCCGCTGACAAAAACAGCGTTTGCCTATGTTGCACGAAACCCGAGTTCCCCTAGGAATAGCCAGGGTTCAGCATCAGCTCTACCCTGGTTACTGCTCACTCAAGTACTCATCAAAACAAGTCCGATGACGAAAACAGCGCTTGCCTATGTTACACCAAACCCGCGTTCCCCTGGGAAAAGCCAGGGTTCAGCATCAGCTCTACCTTGGTTACTGCTCACTCAAGTACTCATCAAGACAAGTCCGATGACGAAAACAGCGTTTGCCTATGTTGCACGAAACCCGAGTTCCCTTAGGAATAGCCAGGGTTCAGCATCAGCTCTACCTTGGTTACTGCTCACTCAAGTACTCATCAAGACAAGTCCGATGACGAAAACAGCGCTTGCCTATGTTACTCCAAGCCCGCGTTCCCCTAGGAATAGCCAGGGTTCAGCATCAGCTCTACCTTGGTTACTGCTCACACAAGTACTCACCAAGACAAGTCCGGTGAAGAAAACAGCGCTTGCCTATGTTACTCCAAACCCGCGTTCCCCTGGGAAAAGCCAGGGTTCAGCATCAGCTCTACCTTGGTTACTGCTCACTCAAGTACTCACCAAGACAAGTCCGGTGAAGAAAACAGCGCTTGCCTATGTTACTCCAAACCCGCGTTCCCCTGGGAAAAGCCAGGGTTCAGCATCAGCTCTACCTTGGTTACTGCTCACTCAATTACTCATCAATACAAGTCCGATGCAGAAAACAAAAACAGCGTTTGCCTATGTTGCACGAAACCCGAGTTCCCTTAGGAGTAGTCAGGGTTCAGCATCAGCTCTACCTTGGTTACTGCTCACACAAGTCCTCATCAAGACAAGTCCGATGACGAAAACAGCGCTTGCCTATGTTACTCCAAACCCGCGTTCCCCTAGGAATAGTCAGGGTTCAGCATCAGCTCTACCTTGGTTACTGCTCACTCAAGTACTCATCAAAACAAGTCCGATGACGAAAACAGCGCTTGCCTATGTTAAACCAAACCCGCGTTCCCCTGGGAAAAGCCAGGGTTCAGCATCAGCTCTATCTTAGGAACTGCTCACCCAATTAACTCATCAAGGCGAGTTGGATGACGAAAACGGCTTGTTTTTATGTTGGCAATTAACGTTTTCAATGTGTAATGTTAATGGTTAATTGTATTGATTTTCGGCCAACACTGTATATTTACATGCATACATACATATTTACATAATTATATTCATACATACATACCTACATACATTCATACATACCTACATACATTCATACGTACGAACGTACATACTGATCTATGGGCGGCGATGATCATTTACCATCAGGCGATCCATCACTTCCTTGTCTCCCAGTTCATTAAAAATAATTTCTAGCCGTGTTCTACTTTTATCCAACGAAAACATGTTTCGTTGCAAAATTAAAAATGGGGCGCATAGTGCGGAGTGGCAACAGCGCATTTTCCTTCCTGTTCTTACAATAGCTTAGATTCATAATCCTGTCTCTTTTACGCAAGGCTCGACTACGCTTTAACAAAAGGGAAAGCCTTATAAATAGCGCTTAAAATAAGGGTAACCCTTATTAAAGGCTTGCAAGCCGTATCGGATAGCGCTAAGCCAATGCACAGGGCTAGCTTTATTGTTTTGCTTAGTTTTTTGTAAGGGCTAGTCAAATGAATGGGCTTGCAGTTCGAAAGGGAGAGTCTCTCGATTGGGTCGTCCTTACGTTAGGGATTCCCAATGAAAGGCTTGTAGCGCGGAAGGGGTTGTCCGGTCCCTGGTGGATACATCACTATTGCTAATGGAGATAAACTGCAGTGCACAGGTATAGGTAATGTTAAGTTATCGGATGATGCGATGTTAACTAACGCGCTGTTTGTACCTAAGCTGTCTGTTAATCTCATATCTGTTTCTCAATTGATTAAGAGTGGTAGTACTGTTTATTTTGATACTACTGGTTGTACAATTTCTATGTCAAGCGATGTTTTACTTAAGGCAAAAGACGTAGGAGGTGTGTACAAACTTCATACCTGCAGTCTAAGGGCAAACGTGACTATTAGCACTTCAACTTGGCACAAACGTCTTGGTCACTTGAGTGGCAACAATATGAGGCTTTTGAGGCAGGGACTTGCTAATGATATTAGTTTTCAGGACGACCCTTGTAAAGATGTTGCATGTGAGGTTTGTTTAAAAGGAAAACAAGCGCGATTTCCTTTTGTCAGCAATCCTGAGAAGCCTGTGGCCGCAAATCGGTTGGATTTAATCCACACGGATTTGTGCGGGCCGTTGCCGGTGAATTCGCTTGGAGGCAAGAGGTACATCCTGACATTCTTGGATGATCATACGAGGAAGGTGTTCGTGTATTTCCTGAAGAATAAAAACGAGGTGAGTCAATACATGAAAGACTTTATTACTCTAGTTGAAACCCAAACTGGCGATAAAGTGAAAGCCTTGAGATCTGATAACGGGACCGAGTATGTGAACAGAGATCTTGAAAATTTTTTGAAAGGTAAGGGGATAGTCCATCAGGTGACAGTGCCTTACAGTCGACAGATGAACGCAGCTAGCGAGAAGCTGACCCTTCTGGAAAAAGTAAGATGCCTGTTATATACGTCAAACCTAGATCACAAATTTTGGGCTGAAGCTGCTCGTACAGCGGCATATTTAATAAACGTGTCTCCTTCAAAACGGCTATCAGGAAAGACACCTGAGGAAGCCTGGACAGGGACGAAAGTAAGCTTGAAAAACTTACGTGTGTTTGGCTGCGAAGCTTACGCTCACGTTGACAAAGTAAAGCGAAATAAGCTTGAACCCAAAAGCAAGCGTTGTATCTTTCTCGGCTATGAGAGTAGTGGATATAGGCTATACGATTTGGCGAAAAATGAAGTTTTTCGTAGTCGTGATGTTGTTTTTAATGAAACAATTTTTCCAGGTGCCAGTGGCAAACGATCTGTGGAAATATTCTTCCCTGCAAGCGGCAATACTACTGTTGAAGAGTGTCACACGGAAGATCAGCCCGTGGTTGAGCTTGAGGCGGAGATGCCATTGCTACCAAATGTAGATCATCAGGTTGAGGCGGAGAAGCCGACAGAATCTGAAGTTTGGATTGAGGCGGACGTGCAAATGCCAAGTTCATCTACTGATACAAGTGGTGCTCTACAGGAGCCGGATGGTGATGGACCAGCCTATAATTTACGATCAAGAATACCGAGATGCACTGTAGCTTCGGCACTCGTGGTAGAGGCAAGTGAACCGACAACTGTTAAGGAGGCCTTGCACTCGAGTGATAGCAAGCTGTGGCGACAAGCTATGCAGGATGAGATCGATTCATTTAATAAGCATGATGCTTGGGAGCTTGTTGACAGACCGGCAGGCAAAAATATTGTGAAGAATCGGTGGTTATTTAAGATAAAACGCGATGCTAATGGAAAAATAGCGTGTTATAGAGCACGATTGGTTGCGAAAGGGTTTACCCAGAAATTCGGAATAGACTATATAGATACTTACTCTCCTGTGGTGCGACATAGTTCATTGAGAATGTTGCTATCTCTTGCGGTCGAGTTAGATCTGAAGATTGATCACCTAGACGTTAAAACTGCCTTCCTGAATGGCGATTTGAGTGAGGAGATTTATATGGCACAGCCGGAAGGATTCGTCCAAAAAGGCAATGAGCATAAAGTCTATAAACTCAAGAAGGCTGTGTATGGATTAAAGCAGGCGTCCCGCGCCTGGTACGAAAAGGTAAAGGAAGTTTTAGTAGCAGAGCAGTTCACGCAGAGCAAGTACGAGAGCTGCATCTTCAGTCGCCGAGTGGGTAAGCGAACCATTATTATCGCACTTTACGTAGATGATTTTTTCGTTTTCTACAACTGTGATGAGCTTGCTAATAAGCTGCAAATGTCACTGAAGTCCCATTTCACCATAAAAGACTTAGGTGAAGTTAAACATATGCTGGGCATTAAAGTAGATCGCACTAGTAGTGAGTTAAAACTTAGTCAGAAAAACTATATTGAAAATTTGCTCGAACGTTTCGGTATGAAAGATTGCAAAGTTGCAAAGACGCCCTTAGACGTAGGTCTGAAGTTTACTGATAGCGTTACTCACGATAGTAGCTTACCATATCAGGAGTTAATTGGTAGCCTGATGTATTTGTCTGTGACCACTAGACCTGACATTTCATTTGCTGCCAGTTTTCTGAGTCAATATAATAGCTGTTACACTACTGAACATTTTGCTGCGGCTAAACGTGTGTTACGTTACTTGAAAGGCACAATGAATTTAGGTCTTGTGTACAGGAAAAGTGATGTTAATGACAAATTTCGTGTGTTCGGATTTACTGACGCCGATTGGGCTAACGGGACTGATCGTAAATCATACACCGGGTACATGTTTAAACTAGGTCGGAATGTTTTTTCATGGGGTTGTTATAAACAATCATGTATCGCACTATCGTCTACCGAGGCGGAGTACATAGCTTTATCCGAAGCTGCTAAAGAGGCGGTATACGTCCGTGCGGTTCTTGCTGAGTTGACAGGTTTTTGTAGTACTGTTACTCTGTATAGTGATAACCAATCTGCTGCTAAGCTGGCCACTAATCCGGTATTTCACAAGCGCTCTAAGCATGTGGACATTCGTTATCACTATATACGCGAGACTATTGATAATAAGATCGTTGAGCTTACATATATGCCTACTGAGCAGATGACTGCTGATATATTTACTAAAGCATTGATGTATTATAAACATAAGTCATTTGTTCAAGACTTGCTAGAAGTCGTCCAAGATTAAGAGGGCGTGTTAGAGGTTTAATTTATGTCCATAGTATAAACCTTCTTATTGTAATCCTGGCCGCCTAGCGAGTACAGATGACATGTCAATATTGATTGACATTGTTGTTGATTTTCTATATTCCTGTATCTTGTGCTAAATATATTCTGCTATACATTTTATTATAAAGTGTGTTTAAATGTAACCCATACATTAAAGTCACCATTATTTCTATTAATTCAAGATTCCCCTTTTGAAATTACCCGAGCATTTCTGTCCTTCGAAATCTTCGAAATCGTCGTCCAGACAGATGTACGGACGGACGGACAGACGGACAGACACCTCAAATTTATAACACCCCGTCGTTTTTGCGGCTCGGGGGTTAAAAATGAGATTTGTATGGAGAACCGAGCTTACGACGGATGGCGGACTCTTAAGTCACACTCGCAGTAGGTAGGTACCTAATCGTATTTGTTGTTTTTGCTGCAGGACATGCTTTGTTTATTGTGTATATTAGATAAGTCAATATGTACTTACCTACTAATGACATGTTTTACTTATAAATAGCTGTGAACAGGGAAGGAAGTGCGATTAGGTAGGCACAGTTTATTTAGACGCAGGCATATGCAATAACAATGCGGGTAAGTAAACACAGGATAATAAAACACTATACTCTGTCAAGCCGTTTATGTCACCAGGAAACAACGACAATATGGTCGGAAAAAAATAAAAAAACAGTTTTATTTCGGATAACAATCCATAGCTGTTAGAAACATAAATACATTTAACTTATAAAATAGTATAACTAAGTGGAGTTACAGACTAATTTTAAAACCTGGATATTTAGAAAATATGGTCGTAAATGTTTACCTATATTGTTAGAAATTATCCGTCTTTAATCTAGTACCTACAGAAAGGAAGGGCCCAGCCTCTTTGCCCAGCAGTGGGACACAACTAAGTGCGTTTTCACAATATACGATATCTGACGATTCGGACGTAGGATCGATATCCCATACGCTATACAGGCGACATCTAGGATTTTTTCCATTGAAATCCTTTCGACATCCGATATCGGATCGGATAATGTGACAACGGATTTATGCTAATTAAAAAAAATCTAGTAAGTACAGAAATGGAAGGCAGACTTTATTTTCATTGTTATTCGAAAAAAACCTTATTGTGTTAGTACAATATGGAATAAGTAAGTAGGTAAATATGTTTAATACTCTAAAAGGGGTGTTTACAAGTGTAGTATTTTTATAACCTTGCGTTTTCTCGACATTTGGTTTGTTTAGGTCGAGCCGAAGGCGAGGGCTTAAAAGTTATTCGATCACCGTGAACATTGACAGACGAGTGCAAATACATTAAAAACAGACGGACAGACAATATGTAGTAAGTATATGCTGTTTAAGTATATAAATGGTTAGAAGCAATTTTAAGTTACATACCGCAAGACCCCGTCTTTCAATTTGTACTTATTTAGTATATATACCTATCTAACTTTATACAGTTTGCAGTCTTCGCAAAATTATTAAATTAAACTAAATCTAATTAGTAACTAAAAACCAGTAGGAATTTTTTAGCTTTTACACAGCCAGGCCCCGTAGCCGTATCGCATTTATGCAATCTATCTCTATCGCTCTTGCGTATTGGCGCGACAGAGCCAGACTACCTTTCGCGGCGTTTCGTTTTCGTTTCGCGTCGCAGAAATTCCATTCGGCTACGGCTAGAAGTACCATGCGCATTGGTACAGTCAGTGTTAAATATACTTAGATGCGAACAAAATGCCATAAATATAATTATGCATACACGACTTTATTGCTTATACGCTAAGGTTGTGTATACATCTTTTTGGCACGTTATCCGCATCTATATTTAATTAATACTTGCCTTGAAACGATTTGTTTACTGGCTACACTTTTATGACAATTTTAAAATTGTTTTCAACTTTGTTTACGTAGATTTGCGTCAAAACAAAAATAGAAAAATCGAGTGCTTATGTACTTAATGTCGCAAGAGCTAAAAACAAATGCGTAAAAAAGTTCAAAGTTGAAATAAACACTGAGACAGTTATTTTGGAACGCTGTTATTTTTAGTGCGACCTCCGCGGCGACAGGGCTCGTTGTTCAGTCGTTATACAACATGTTGCGACCATTGACATAATTATGACTTCCTAAGGACGAGGCATAAGGGCACTGGAAACGTTGCCAGTAAAGGTGGTTTGGCTCCGTTGTGGACGAATGAGAGCCAAGCGTGCAATCGGTGCACCGATTGTCTATGCGATTTATCACGCGCGCGATGCGTACTCATCACAGATAATACGTATGTCGCAAGTCCTAACCCACACACATATCTATAGATGGACGCTCCTATTGGGCTGTTGCGCATCATTTCAATGTCTCTATACATGCGAACGAGCAGCGAGTCATGTCATTACGCACGCACACAACGGCAACTGTATGCTCAATGAGCTAACAACTACGACACGTCCGCCGATGGCTTGTCCGCTAGTATTATTTGCTCTTCCACCAATCGCATTGTAGCATTCCAGGCGCATCAGACCAGAGGAATGATCTATCGAAATTATACGATACTAGCTTTTGCCCGCGGATTCGCTCGCGTTAGAAAGAAACAAAAAGTAGCCTATGTCATTCTTCATCCCTTCAACTATCTCCACTTGAAAAATCACGTCAATTCGTCGCTCCGTTTTGCCGTGAAAGACGGACAAACAAACAGACACACACTTTCCCATTTGTAATATTACTAGCTTTTGCCCGCGGCTTCGCTCGCGTTAGAAAGAGACAAAAAGTAGCCTATGTCACTCTCCACCCCTTCAAGTATCTCCACTTACAATCACGTCAATTCGTCGGTCCGTTTTCCCGTGAAAGACGGACAAACAAACAGACACACACACATTAGTATGGATTATGGATGCCTTATCCTACTTTTGAAATCTTTGGTAACAAGGCATATCTTTAACAAGTGACAACACATATTTTACTAAACGGTAAGAAAAGTATAGATGCAGCCGGAGTTATTTTGAATCGCTGTCGTTTCGGCTGCCTACGCGGTGTCAAGTGTTCATTGTTCACTTGTACAAGACATGTCATGTGTCATGTCTAGATATTTTATTAATCAGCTAACAAATCGTCACTACTTTGAAAAAATCTCGTATCTCACGCTGCTCCTCAAAGTTAAAACGCAGTAAGTCTATATGCATTCCATACATACTTACTACAATTTTCTTTTCATTGACAGACGAAGATACAAGTTTTTTTTAAAGTAGTGACGAAATACTGGCCTTAGGGTCTATTTCAGACGATTAATGGTGGAATGCAATGTCCGAGCCGAGAAACATCCTTTCTGGTGGCTAAATAACTATCTATACTTAACTGATTAAGTCAGATGAGTTTTAATTAGGTCCTAAAAATCTAAACCAAAGACACTAATAAATAACACGGGACATTTCAGTATTAGTGCGTTTTCACATTATCCGATCCGATATTGGATGTCGGACCTGTACAGGCGCCATCTTGAATTTTTTCCATTGAAATCCTTCCGACATCCGATGTCGGATCAGATAATGTGAAAACGGACTTAAGGTTAAGTAATGGCACAGGTAATGGAAAAATAAATAATACGTGCTTTTTGTACTGTTATTACCACAGAATTACAGTTAAACCAGAATGAGTAGTTAGGTCAAAAAGTGTGTCCACATGAGAGGTCATTGTTTGGGCTGGTGTCCCTCTCGCACTTACTGACAATGTCAACATTATTGAGTGACGTCATCACTGTCATACATTGGGGATACCAGTCAATTTTCAAAGTTACTACCAAATCTACTAATACCCATTTGAACGTATTTTTTTTAACCGTCGCCTCATGTCTCTCAAGAAGGACGGTTATCAAGTCGTCTGTATGTTTTTTTTTATTTTTTTATTTTTTATGTTTGTTCCTCGATATCTCCGTCGTTACTGGACCGATTTTGAAATTTTTTTTTTTATTGAATGTATATGCATACAGATTGGTCCCATTTTTCTCAGAACCCAGTTCTGATGATGGGATCCTGGAGAAATCGAGGGAACTCCTCGAATCTGAAAGGCATACATATGGTGATTTTTGTGTTTTTAAAGGAACAGCATGCATTTAGGTACGGAACAGTGACATTTGGTGCAGTGGAACTGCTGATGATGGCCAGAACGGAACTCCTCAAATCTGAACGGCACGCTTATAGTGACTTTGGTATTTTTATAAGAACAGCATGCACTTTCATCCAGAACAGTGACATTTGGTGCAGTGGAACTGCTGATGATGGTCAGAACCGAACTCCTCAAATCTGAACGGCACACTTATAGTGACTTTGGTATTTTTGTAAGAAAAGCATGCATTCAGTTTAGAACAGCGACATTTATTTAGTTATGTTTGTTAAGCATATTGAGTTTTCAAGTCAAAGTTTGTCAAGCTTCGATTTCTTATAATCGGATTCATGAGGAATTGAGGAAACTCCTCAAACCTTAACGTTATACGTATATTCATTTGTGTTGCCATCTATTAAAGCATTAAAAGCAGTTTTAAAAAATACCTACACATTTCTACATAGGTAATCCAACATTCGCAAGTAGCTTTCACCAGAACCCGAAAGGCGACGGTTTTTTTTTTCTTAAAAATTATTAATTATACAAACCTTTGTTTTATTGGCATCAAAATAATTACATTATAATTATTTTCCAATTCTTTGAAATATATCGAAACCCTAGTTTGAATATAACACTAAAATAATATACCTAAGAAGTTATAAAATCAGGTAATATACAGATAAAAATACTACTACTATAGTAACCTCATTAACACTGGCTACACGTGCGAGAGGGACACCAGCCCAAACAATGCCCTCTCATGTGGACCGTTTTCGCTAGTCTGATACGATCACCTTTCTGTCTCAGTGCTAAGGTTCAATTTAGTATGGCAAAAAATGTGATTCCACAATCTAGTTTAATAATTCTAAATCTATGGTTATTACGTTATTACCTATTATTTGCTACTGGTATTAGCCATTGGCCAAATACCAAAATGTTCTTTTTTTATGGGATAGGAGGCAAACGAGCAGACAGGACGTCTGATGGTAAGCGATCACCGCCGCCCATGGATAACAGAAGTGTTGGAAGTGCCTTGCCGGCTTCTCTTCGTCAGATGTTTAATGGCGTTCTTTTGACAGAGACAAATGTTCCCAAATCGACGAATTTGAAGACCACCCAATTCAGTTCGGAAGTTCATTTTTAACCCCCGACGCAAAAACGACGGGGTGTTATAAGTTTGACGTGTCTGTGTGTGTGTGTCTGGCTGTCTGTATGTCTGTCTGTTTGTCTGTCTGTCTGTGTGTGTGTGTGTGTGTCTGTCTGTGTGTGTGTCTGTCTGTGGCATCGGAGCTCCTGGACGGATGAACCGATTTAGATTTTTTTTTTGTCTGAAAGCTGAGTTAGTCGGGAGTGTTCTTAGCCATGTTTCATGAAAATCGGTCTACTATGTCGCGTAGGTTTTTTCAAAATTTTATTTTTGTGGTTAGGTTATACATGTCTAACTAAAGCAGGATTTATTTAATAAAATATTCCGTAAACAACTTTCGTGTCACAATTCATCGGCTATTTATTATACAGCTTTTACTTTTAAATTACCAGATCACCATATTTGTACCAGTTAAAATGCCCCAGTTTTGGATTCTGGTAATAATGTAACGATTACTGGTATTACTGGTATTAATCTTAATTTTACTTCCTGTGACCAATTACATTTCCGAGAAGTAATTATGTTTACGTTTAAACGTTATTTATGTGCAATTAAAACGTATCTACGTTATTACAATTAAATGTTATTTTGGCATAAGAAAATTTATTAGGTACTTAGGTCGTTGCGTACGATATCTTAGCAAAACAAGAATGATTTTTTTTTCAATTTGATGTTATCTATAGCACCCAACAGTGAGTTGCAAAAGTGCATGGCGAATTTATCAATGAATTCATTCATTTTCTCCGTGCATTTTACAGCTCACTATATTATATACCTAGTACATACTTATTACTTAGTTTTACTACAACCAAATAGATTTTATCATACATAGTTTTTTTACATTCATACACTAGTGCGATCTAGTAGATGTAGATGTAGATGTAGTGTAGGGAGGTAGGGACGCCTGGCCGGATACAGGCGGGCTGTCGATCGCTGGTGCGTTCATTCAGCCCAATTCCCTGGAGTTGGAGCTGCAGGTTACTGTCCCGGCTGCCCTCCCACACTTCTCTCCTCAAATCTTCTTGTTTTCCTGCAGAACAGAAGGACATCTTTAAGTTCGACATCCTTGAGTTCATCTTTTCTCAAATTGTCTCTGCCGAATGTATCATATCGCGGTGCCGCATACATGATACATTCTGCTAGTAAGTGCAAGCTAGTCTCCTCCTTACCACAATGTGGACAGGATTCGTCGCTACTGATGCCTATTAACTTCATATGCCTGTTGAGAGTGTTGTGTCCCGTTACGATGCCGGTCAACATTCTTAGACTATTCTTACCTAGTTTCAAAAGATACTTAGTTCTCCTTTGGTCTCTACCAGTGCGATCTAGTATGCCGCTATTTTTTTTATAGCAAAAAGCATATATTTAGCAAAAAGCAGTGTACAAGTTTCTAATCGGTTGGCAACGCCCATGTGACACTCCTTGAATTGCAGGCGTCCATAGGTTACGGTGACCGCTTTCCATAAGGCGGACCGTATGCTTGTTCGCCACCGACGTAATATAAAAAAAATCTATGCCGCTAATATCAAGAAATATTTCAAGTTGCTAAATCATAACAAGACGACCGGTCTGGCTCAGTCGGTAGTGAGTGTAGTGACCCTGCTTGCTAAGCCGCGGTTCTGGGTTCGAATTTCGGTAAGGGCATTTATTTGTGTGAGGAGCACAGATATTTGTTCCTGACTTTCCTGAGTCATGGATGTTTTCTATTGTATTTATGTAAGTGTGTATTTATCTATTTCAGTATATATATATTCGCTTAGCACCCATAGTACAAGCTTTGCTTAAGTTTGGGGCTAAGTTGATCTGATCTGTGTTGCTAGACTGTAAGTGTTAATATTAAGGAATAACCTAAGCACAAAATTAAAATTTTGAAAGAACCCCCGACTGCGACATAGTAGACCGATTTTCATGAAACATGGCTAAGAACACTCCCGACTAACTCAGCTTTCAGACTAAAAAAACTAAATCTAAACCGGTTCTTCCGTTCGGGAGCTACGATGCCACAGACAGACACACACACAGACAGGCAGACAGACAAACAGACAGACAGACAAAAACACAGACAGACAGACAGACGGACAGACAGACAGACAGACACGTCAAACTTATAACACCCGGGCTTCGTTTTTGCGTCGAGGTTAATAAATAAAATGAAACTAACTGAAGTGTGTAAGGTGTCCCCAATATTTTATTTATTTAATAATAGATGAGTACTAATACAAAAGTAAATATTTGTAAGCTTAAACATCAGGATATTGATAAGAAACATTTTATTTTGGTTGCATAGTTTTGCGAATTTTACTAACACGGAAATATTATTATATATTGCGGTTTGCGGATTAATTAAAAGCTTAAATAACATACGTTATTATTTCCTTGAGGTTCGTACCTAAGTATAAAATACGAGCACGTTTTAATTAGTCACGATAATTGGATTAATTAATGGACGTCGGTAAACACGTGGGAGGAGTGGGGTAAACAAATACTGAGATTACTGAGAACATGTGCTGAAGTCTCTTTTGGTGGAAAATAACTACATACCTACTTTACTCAGTAATAATATAATTATTTATTTATTTAATTCAGACATCAAACGGTCCAAGAAATGTGTTGGTTAAGTCGCTTATTATCTATGTTAGTAACAAAATCGATACTACCTCATATTATAGGGAAAGTGTGTGTGTCTATTTGTTTGTCCGACTTTCACGGCAAAACGGAGCGACGAATTGACGTGATTTTTTATGTGGAGATAGTTGAAGGGATGGAGAGTGATACATATAGGCTACTGTTTGTCTCTTTCTAACGCGAGCGAAGTCGTGCTTATTTATAAAAAAAATAGCCTTTGCCCAAAGGCTATTTTTTTTATAAATAAGCAACGAACGAGCAGAGGATCCGCCTGATGGGAAGCAGTACCTAGCAGTTCAACGCCGCATGGACATAAGCTACATCAGGAGAGCCGCTTATGCGTTGCCGACCTTTGAGAACCTACCTGCTTCTTGAAGAACCCCATGGCATAGAGGGAAATAAGTACCTAAGAAGGTAACTCAACTCATTCCATAAACCCAGGCTCCCATGAGCCGTGGTAAATGCCAGGATAACGCAAGAACGATGATGATTGTAGGAACAAGATATTTTTTTCTAAATGACGGGCGTTTTTTACAAGCCTTAGGTACATGCTCGTATAATGAACAGAAAACAGATTAATATATTTTAATTACCCTAATTTTATTTAGCTCCGGTTCTAGTGACACAGTTGGGTAACAAACGCGTCAACAGATGACATGGCTCGTATCGAAACGGCGCTGGCGTGTGAAACGCGAACTTTGTATTGGCGCATAAGTTTCTCGGAAACTTCCGAAACAAACAACCTCGTTTTTATAAATCGTTTATTTTAACATAATTTATAACAATTTAAATGTAAATAATTGTAAAACAGTCTTTTATCTTTCTTATATCCACGTTTGACATTCAAACTCTTGAGATATTTGGTAGAATAGGTACTCATTTCATTACTCAACAAGTCTATTCACTTTATCCTAAAATCCTAATTTTGTTATATCGGGCTTTTTAAAATCGAAATTGTGAAATCAAGATTACAAAATTCGGAATTACTTAGGTACATATTTTGGAAAATTTAGGTGTTGTTTCCGTTCTTAACGTAAGTTATATGAATTTGAGTTAAGTACAAGTATTGGACCAAAGTAGGACAGTCTTAAGATACTTAGTTTATCACAGTCCTTGCTTTTCTCTTAATTTAAAAAACAGATTGTAATTTGTACCCAAAACAGTTTCCGAAATATAAAATGTTAATGTGAATGTAATTGGACTGCAGTTATCAGATCGCCATTTTAAACTGCCGACATTTTTGCCAATCACGTTTTATTAGTTATTATTTTAAGTGCTTTGAGCGAATATTTATAACAGGCTGAATTAATTGCTTGACAACAGTTGAAACTATTAATTTGTATCTACGGAGTTTTTACCCCGTGTAGTGACGGGTTAAGAATTTCACTGCCCCCTTTCTTCCCGTGGGTGTCGTAGAAGTCGACTGTGAGATATGGTTAAACTGTGGCGTAGGCGAGAGTCTGGCAACCTATCATTGCAATGTCACAACTTGGATTTCTTTCAAGCCCTTTTTGCCAACAGTGGCACTGAAATTTTGTAGTTCATGTGCTCTGCCTACCCCTTTATGGGATACAGGCGTGATTATATGTATGTATGTGGAGTTTTTTATAGTTAACAACTGAAAACTTATTATTTGGCAGCATGCGTCTTACAACTGTAATTCTCAAACTATAAGATGTATTTATATATTATATATTCGAGATAAGTACATACCTACATTATCTACACACACATATCTACCGCCGATTTTGTTTTTTATAGGTTAAGCTGGCTCTCAGTCATTTACATAGATTGTTGCGTTGTGATACCTAGATAGGAGTTTCTAAAGTTTATGTTTCGGCACAGAATAATGGCGTTATTCATAAACGTTTTATAAACCTAAATTAGCTAATGATCGTTTGTCATTATCTGTCATGTTGACATATGTATTTGTGAGAATGGGACAAAACACTTTTTAACTAATCAATTCAGTAACTTTTTTATGAATAAGGGGGTAAGTATTTATACTCTGCGTTTTTATTGAATTCCGTTAACTTCGGGATATAGTTAGGTCCATTATAGGAAACAGAGTAGCATAGTTATTAGTTTTTTTAATTCGTAATTTTTTTCTGAAAAATACCATACACCTGCGATAGATGTTACATCAATTGCTGTTAAGAAATGGGCTTCGTGTGTTCGATATTCGATTGACATGCCATAGTTTTGACACTTACTAAGTTTGAGTTAATTGTAAAGCCCTTTTCTCAACAGCGATTGAAGTTAACATCTATCGCAGGTTTTTTTTTGAAAAAATACAAATTTAAGAAAACTTACTATGTCATTCTGTTTCGTATAATGGACCTAACTATATTCCGAAGTTAACGGAATTCAATAAAAACACGGTGTATATGTACTTACTTATTTCGGCGAACTGATCGTCAGTGGAAGACTTTATACACAGGACAAATATGTAGGTATGGCAATTTCATGCCATGACTCTGCTATTTTGCGGAATTGCTAATTCGCATACATATTATGACTTTAAAGCAAGAGAAATCATTTAATTTAAAACGTCAAGGGCAATTATCATTAAAAAGTGTGCCATTCATAATTCACGCTAAAATTATCCATTTAGATTTCCAAACACAATTATGGTAAACTGATTGGTTGTATGAAAGCGGCGATGAATAAAACATAGCTATAGCTATCGGCTACATAATTATATGGTACCTGTTTGGTGCAATGTGGGTTAGGTATTTTATTAGTGTCACGTTTTGGGGTTTCTAATGTTCGCTCCATTGGGTTACATAAATCAACAGTATCTGTTAAGAGCGCTATGACAAAAAAAGGCGATATATTGTAAAATGTACAATATTTATCGGCAAAATTGTACACTTTACTCATACTAAAAGACAGTTAAAGTACTTGTTTCAGTTAGAAAATCTAATTAACTGTCGGTTCAATAAAAAACATATGGATGAAAAAGCGTTTTCAATTAGTAATGATTTTTTTTCTGATGCTCGTTTAGGAAAAACCGCGCGAAGCACAGATTTCGGAGCTCTTATTACTTATGTACAATTTGATAAGCTCACTCTCATAAATGCGGTAAATTTAAATTCCTAATATCTTGTACTTTAGGCCCATTAAACAATATTTATCATTTAATCCTTTGAAATTGAGAAATTGAAAGTAAAACGAACTCAATTTTGTCTTGAAAATACATCGAAACAAGTGATCATTTCTCCGAAAATCTACATGTTAACGAAGTTATTTTAGTATATAAATAATCTGCACAATGTGCTTAAACTGCTGTTATCCATTTGTCGTTATAATATTTTATCATGATTTTTTGCCAATTTTTTGAAAACTAGCCTTCCTGTCGCTATTTTACCGGCGACGGACGCCTGCGATTTCAGTGCCGCGTCGGAGCTCGAGGAGGTAAGACGTATGTCGCTTTGGTCTCCGAGTTTTCATCGCAAACGTCGAGAATATTTATCGTTGTGTGGGTCGGACGCCTTGTTTATACACGGGCTATCCTCGCATTGTGTGTGTGTAAACAGCGACCAACGAATTTGATCCTAGATCCGTAAATATTTGCTTTTGTAATACTTTGTTATGTTTGAATGTTAAAGTATTACAACATTGTGATGATAAAAATGTGAAAATTACAATATGGTCAAGATGATAAGACACATCAAGATGGTACTCGGGATCTGATGATGGAGCCAGAAGGTGGTCACCAGTACCAGTGAACCATGTAAGTAAACGACTTCGTGTTTAGGCTCGTTGGGTTCGTCTCAACAAGACCTTTGACAAGAGGTGGTACTCAGGGTCTGATGATGGAGCCAGATGGTGGTCACCAGTACCAATGAACCATATAACTAAACCCAGAGATGGGGAAATCGTAATCGATTCCGGATTACACGATTACTTGATTTTACTTTGTAATCTGACACTACTGGGTGTCAGATTACTTGTAATGTAATCAAGTGAAACGGTAAATTACCATTACATGTAAAGGAATCACTAATCATCTATACAATCATTACTATTACCAATAATTCGGAATCATAGTCGATTCAAAATAACTGAAATTATTGACTTGATTACTTTCAGATTACGAATATGTAGTACCTCAGATTGCTGACTGTCACTTTGATACAAAAGTCATCATGGGTGTTGTAAAATAGGTTTTAGGGGGTGCTGATTCCAAAATTAATGACCAATGTTCAATCTGACATTGTTGATTGTCACTCTGACACAAAAGTCGTCATGGGTGTCGTAAAATAGGTTTTAGGGGGTGCTGATTACAAAATGAATGACCAATTTGGAATCTGACATTGCTGACTGTCACTTTGACACAAAAGTCGTCATGGGTGTCGTAAAATAGGTTTTAGGGGGTGCTGATTCCAAAATTAATGACCAATGTGGAATCTGACATTGCTGACTGTCACTTTGACACAAAAGTCGTCATGGGTGTCGTAAAATAGGTTTTAGGAGGTGCTGATTCCAAAATTAATGACCAATGTTCAATCTGACATTGCTGACTGTCACTCTGACACAAAAGTCGTCATGGGTGTCGTAAAATAGGTTTTAGGGGTGCTGATTCCAAAATTAATGACCAATTTGGAATCTGACATTGCTGACTGTCACTTTGACACAAAAGTCGTCATGGGTGTCGTAAAATAGGTTTTAGGGGGTGCTGATTCCAAAATTAATGACCAATGTGGAATCTGACATTGCTGACTGTCACTTTGACACAAAAGTCGTCATGGGTGTCATAAAATAGGCTTTAGGGGTGCTGATTCCAAAATTAATGACCAATGTTCAATCTGACATTGCTGACTGTCACTCTGACACAAAAGTCGTCATGGGTGTCGTAAAATAGGTTTTAGGGGTGCTGATTCCAAAATTAATGACCAATGTTCAATCTGACATTGCTGACTGTCACTTTGACACAAAAGTCGTCATGGGTGTCGTAAAATAGGTTTTAGGGGGTGCTGATTCCAAAATTAGTGACCAATTTGGAATCTGACATTGCTGACTGTCACTTTGACACAAAAGTCGTCATGGGTGTCGTCAAATAGGTATCCGGAGGTGTTTGAAAACTAATGACCAATTTGGAATCTGACACTGTTGACTGTCACTTTGACACAAAAGTGATCATGGGTGTCTTCAAATAGGTTTTCATGGGTACTGATCTCAATATTAATGATCAATTTGGAATCTGACATTGCTGACTGTCACTTTGACATAAAAGTCGTTATGGGTGCCATCAAATAGGTTTCCAGGGGTACTGTGCAATTAGGTTCCAAATCGGTCATTACTTTTTAAATCATTTCATTAATTTTGGAATCAGTACCCCCTAAAAACTATTTGACTACACCCATGATTCCTTTTGTGTCAAAATGACAATTAGCACTGTGAGATTCCAAAATAGTCGTTAATTTTGGAATCAGCACCCCCGGAAACCTTTTTAACGACACCCATGACGACTTTTGTGTCAAAGTGACAGTCAGCAATGTCAAGATTCCAAATCGGTCATTAATTTTCAAATCAGCACCTCCGGAAACCTATTTGACGACACCCATGACGACTTTTGTGTCAAAGTGACAGTCAGCAATGTTAGATTCCACATTGGTCATTATTTTTGGAATCAGCACCCCCTAAAACCTATTTTACGACACCCATGATGACTTTTGTGTCAAAGTGGCAGTCAGCAATGTTAGATTCCACATTGGTCATTAATTTTGGAATCAGCACCCCTAAAACCAATTTTACGACACCCATGACGACTTTTGTGTCAAAGTGACAGTCAGCAATGTCAGATTCCACATTGTTCATTAATTTTGGAATCAGCACCCCCGCAAACCTATTTGACGACACCCATGACGACTTTTGCGTCAAAGTGACAGTCAGCAATGTCAGATTCCACATTGGTCATTAATTTTGGAATCAGCACCCCTAAAACCTATTTTACGACACCCATGACGACTTTTGTGTCAAAGTGACAGTCAGCAATGTCAGATTCCAAATCGGTCATTAATTTTTAAATCAGCACACCCGAAAACCTATACTCGTGGTATATGCACTTGAAATGTGAAAGTGAAAATGCTAGAATGACATGTAAACCACGAAGTTGTATAGTCATATTGTTCATTAGTATTGGTGACCACCATCTGGCTCCATCATCAGACCCTGAGCACCACCTTGAAGTAATTAGAATTGTATTTGTCTTATTTTATCATCATATTAATATATACTTTACTCTAATACTTATCATATAACAAAAGCAAATATTTGGGATGGGGTCTACTTTTATAATTATTACTTTAATTTTTTAAATAAATTTTAACATAATTGATATTATTTCGCGCTATATTCTCGTATTTTCGTACAAAATAATGTTTATTAGAAACCAAAAGTTTATATCGAGATAGTAGATTGTGGTTGTTATCAAAATTCCATAGAAAGGATCAAGATTGTTTTGTCCATTATTGTAGTGCGAGCGAGTGATAAGACGTGCTAGAAAGGGTCGGCATATTGGGCTCGCGCGGCGGGTAAAATACCTAATTTCGCCCGACGCCGAAATGTTATAACGCTCTTAATTCAATAGGTATGGTACAGCGGGGCAAATCTCGACTGGGGGGCAAATGTAACTGGTTCATTTTTTCCATATTTTACAATGTTTGCATTATTCAATAGAGTGTCCACCGGTTATATATGGAGGCCTGTTCAGCGGATACATGTAGAACTCAACATCATAGTGTATAATGGAAAAAATTGATCATTTACAATTGCCCCCCAGTCGAGATTTATCCCGCTGTACCTTACACAATATTAGCTTGAACTACATTGTATGAAATCCATACTATCCATACTAATATTATAAATGCGAAAGTAACTCTGTCTGTCTGTCTGTCTGTCTGTCTGTCTGTCTGTCTGTTACGCTTTCCCGCTTAAACCACGCAACCGATTTTGATGAAATTTGGAACAGACAATCTTTAGACCCTGAGACAGAACATAGGCTACTTTTTATTTCGAAAAAAAGGGATGAAGAGGTTGAAAAAGAGGTTGAAAGTTTGTATGGGATTTCTTAATTTTAAAAGATAAAACCATGAAACTTTATATTTTAGCACTTGATAAGAAATCATTAAACATATATTTAAAGTCACATACAGGTCGAACGCGATTAATTAACATTATTTTTACCTTTAAAATAAACATGGTGGGAAATAAACATTAACTAAAAGCGGGTAGATTATATTTATTTGTCTACCCCGAACATTTATATAAATTAATATCGGGTAGTTTTGTGTTGTTTACATCTCCGGTGACATTTTGCTGGGACGTCAGTCTTCCGCGACCACGGCCAGTGCAACCTGGTCCAAACGTTGGGAAAAAAGGTAAAAATAATGTTAATTAATCGCGTTCGACCTGTATGTGACTTTAAATATGTGTACAAAGCGCGAGAACTTAAAGTGTTATATCATTAAACATCTTGATAAGGGATAGGGATAGGGATAGGGATAGGGATAGCGATAGCGATAGCGATAGCGATAGCGACAGCGATAGCGATAGCGTTAGCGATAGCGATAGCGATAGCGATAGCGATAGCGATAGCGACAGCGATACGGATACGGATAATATGGGTATCGTTAGAGGGATACGGATAATCGGTCGGCGGTCTCTTACAATCAATGTGCTCTAAGACGATCGTTGTTTGCTTGCTTGAAGATTACGTTTGCGATAAGTATAAGCAAAATGTAAAAAATTGTAAGGGATAATAGAAAAAAGTACTTTTTACCCACCGATCATAGTGTCGAAATACGGGCTATGTGGGATGTTTATAAAGGTTTCCCCAGCGTATATAGAATTACCTACGCTGTGGTCGATGTGTAATATTTCTACAATCATTGCAAGCGAAAGTATTATGTGCAATCGAAATAATCGCAGATAAATATACCTACAGAGAAACCTACGGTCCCTACGGATCCAAATGAAAATCTTAATGAATACTTTTATTACGCGGGCGAAGCCGCGGGTAAAAGCTAGTTAACAATAAGTGCATGAGTCCGCGTCCGGTTAAGGTGCCAGTATGCCGTCGTAGCTGGTGGTATGCAACTATGCAGTCGGGATCGGGATTCAGTTCTCAGATTAGTAAATTAGTAATTTGTCAGTCTTTCAATCGAGCATAGACGCGAATTAAAAAAATATTTTCCCTGATGTTTAATTTGTCACACTCTCGCGTAATAAATTAAAGTTATTCTAAAAAATAAGACCCAAGAAAACCCTTACAAAACGTTCATATAATTTCTCATTGTAATTACCCTGACGTACCTACTAAGCGACCGACAAAGTATAGAATGGAAGTAATTAGAAGTGACTTTGTTCGGCGGCAATTATGTGAGGGATTAATGTCGCATTATACATTCAAGGGTCTTCGTTATTGGAAATTGCTGACAGTTGCAATATTTATAGCTTTATATCGGTTTATAATGACATGGGGTCGATTATTTAATTTTGAGCACTCGATTTTGTCAATCGGATGTTATTTTTTATTTTAATCATCTCATTTAAGCAATTTTTATCTTGGGAAGGTATTAGTTGCTTTAAACAGCTTGTTACTTAGGTACCTACTTGTCTTCCTCATTGGCCACATGATCTTTGCAGATGAAAGTTGCGTATACACCTGCATTCCCTAACGGCGTAGACAGAGCACATGAAAATGGTGAAGATTCAGTTCCACTCTTTGCAAATTAGGGGTTTACAGAAAATTAAATTGTGATATTCCAGTGATGTGTGTGTGTGGATTGAGTGAGCACCGAAGGTGGGGAAAATCAGGAGCCGACATAGTGTGGTCACCTTACTTGATACATTTGTATGAGAAAAGTT
The DNA here is from genome assembly GCF_023078275.1 of Leguminivora glycinivorella. Taxonomy (NCBI): domain Eukaryota; kingdom Metazoa; phylum Arthropoda; class Insecta; order Lepidoptera; family Tortricidae; genus Leguminivora; species Leguminivora glycinivorella. The sequence continues at coordinate 421,973 of NC_062983.1, forward strand.
ATGTCTGAATATCTTTAAAACCAGGCAACGAATATAAAATATTAGATGGTGGATATTTAGTAAAAAATTTTACTAAATGTTGAAGTACTTTCGAGTGTTTTAGGTGCTACAAATCGTAAGATATTTACATTTTTAACTTTCTCAAAACGTGTGGACTGAGTGAGCACTTACAAAAATTTATTATAAAAAAACCTGACACGTTAGTGGTTCGTTTTGTATTTTACAAATTCCCATTTCACTTTTACTAAACTATACACATATAATAGCGGTCTAAATCTTATGTTTTTCATCAAAATTCGGCTTTTCAAGTGTGAGGATTGAGTGAGCATAAGAAACTATTTGTAAAAAATTAAATACGTCACTAGGTGATCTAATATTTATAGAGGTAGGTTGGCCTATTTTTTACTAAATGTTAGTATATAAATATTATATGTTAAATGAATATATTCACTGTTTTAGTTGGTAGTTTGTGAGAACTGAGTGAGCACATGTTAATAATGGCTGTATCTTTTGATTTATCTTTTTACAAATTCAGAGATTCGTTTTACAATTGTTTTAGAATTTTTACTAAATGATCAGCATATTTTTTTTTAATTTTCGGAAGGTGCTCACTCAATCCACACACACACTCCAGTGATTGGCCATACATACATAACTATATGCCAGAGTAGACTTACAATAGGTACCCACGGCAGGAAAGAAGGTGAAATTTTGAACCCGTCACCACACGGGTATGAGGGGAGATGATAAATGCAGCGACTAAGGAGATATCTAAAGGAGACAGTCCTACTACTTGATAGAGAAGTAGATGTACTCGTAGTGTATCGAGAGCAGGCGAGCTGTTGATCACTTGTCGGGTTCATTCAGCCCAGTTTCCTGATCCTAACGCCGTGGCTTGCGTGGGCGACGGTCGCGCGATGGTCGCGTGACGGCGATGCGACGCATACGAAATCAAACCTTATCGATATGGAAATAGACGATGCGATGAGACGCGACGGCGACGGTCGCGCGACCGTCGCCCACGCAAGACACGGCGTAATACTAGCCCTCGTGCAGTGGAGTTCGTCTAGTAAACAATACAAAAATATTTTGTTATGACAACAATTGTAAAAGTACTACAATATAGTTTATATTGATTGTAAAATAAAATTGCATGCGACTTATACCAGGTGAAAAAAAAAGAACTTTCAAAAATGTCTTAATTACGTTCTCCTCTCCTATAGCAGTTCTGCATGCATAGGCTTGAAGATTTGTTTTTAGTTAGGTACATCTGTCATCTATTATAATCACCATCCATAAAAGATAAAATAAAAATCGTCATTTTCTTCCTTTCAGTATCAATGATCTTTCTTGTATTTAGATTTAGTTATTGTACAGTACTTCTTCTTAGATTAGTATTAGCATTAAATATAAATGATTTTTGAACTAAGACATTATTTTGTACAAACAGGAGAACCTCAAAAAATGGTCTGACTAGACGAAACCATATGTTATGCATCGGGGCTGTTTATAAAACACTTACTATTAGGTATTTTCCAGTCTCCCACGAGAACCCAGACCGTGAGTAATCCGACATATACATTAAGCACTACGCTACAGTACAGTGTATCACGCCCATTATAATCAATCAATCAAAGTAACATTAATCGAACCGTCGGCCCACGATCGGCTATTAGTACTGACAACCAGTTATTGAAGTCCAAATTGAAGTTAACTACAGTTACTTGTGCTTAGGTATTAGAAATATGTCAGTACACATGAACCTAGCCTCTATTATGAGTTATTGATGTTTTAAAATAACTTACTGCCTGCTACGCGGCGGTCCTGGGTTTGAAGAATCCTGATAAGGCCATTTATTTTTGTGATGAACACAGATATTTTGTTCCTGAGTCATGGATGTTTCCGATGTATATGAGTACCTATGTATTTGTATATGTATATCGTTGTCTGAGTACCTGCAACACAAGCCATCTTGAGCTTACCGTGGGACTCAGTCAATCCGTGTAACAATATCCTATAATATTTATTTATTTATTTGTTTATTACTCGTTAGCGTAAAGATCACGGAAAATGTGTATTCGATCGAACTGCTCATTTGACTATTGAAACACAAAAATTAACTCTAGGTATCATATTGCCCTACCCTACCTCTAATCTAAGCCTAATTGGTGACGCTCTCTATCAAATAGGTAAGTAATGCAATTTAGGCCCTATCAGAAAAAACCTACCGATTTAGCCCCGTTATTAAAAGATTTAAATATAAAAGAAGACACTGAAAACACCTTATTAGGGATAAATATTGACACTCATATCGACTGGAAAAAACACATTTCAAAAATAAAATCTAAGCTGTCCACCCTTTTATACGCTTTGAGCATTCTAAAGTCAAACACACATACAGAGTGCGCTCTGTCCGCATACCATTCTTACGCACAAGCCTGGTTACGTTATGGTATCATTCTATGGGGCCATGGCAGTGATGCCCACGATCTCCTTGTAGCCCAAAAAAAATGTGTCCGCATCCTAACCAATAAAAAACAAACTGACAGCTGCAAAAAACTTTTCACTAACCTTCAAATTTTAACTCTCCCATCTCTCTACATCTTCGAAATTTCAAACTTTGTCAGAAAGAACATACATTTATTTAAATTTTGTAAAAGTGCACGTCGTAATGATAAGCTCTCTCCCCCGGAACCAATTTTAGATATCTATAAAAACGGCCCATATTTCAGAGCGATACAGATTTATAATAAACTGCCAAACAATATTAGAAATATAAAAAACCTTAACTCATTCTCATCAAAATTAAAAACACTTTTAATATCAAAGGCATATTATTCCGTCCAAGAGTATATGGAGGACAAATGTTTATAACTAGGTATACTTAAGATACTACTAATAACTATTATTTTCCTAACCTATGTGCTCTCTTGAGTATACCTAAATATTAGTAAGTATTCCTACTTACTGAATACAAAAATAGGCTAGGACAAAATAATTCGCTAATATGTAAACACTACTTTTAAGTATTTGTTTGTTTTACGATAACTAGATATAAGACTGCTTTGCAATGCCCTCTCAGGGCGCCATGTCGCTCTATTTTAATGAAATGTAACAACTCTACGTGTACCATGGTTCGCAATAAAGATATTCTATTCTATTCTATTCTAAGTATAAATACGTCATACCTACGCTATTCGCTATTTCTAGTAAAATCTTTGCCTGAAGATTGACAGAGATTATCGCCTTTTCTAAAATACCACAACTAAACATGAAGGTGACCAGGGGACATTTTTTTTATTTGTAAGTTTAATTTAAGGCTTCGCACAGGTATTATAAAAGATCCCCTAGAATGACTTGATATTTAGCGACAGACAGAGATAGCAGAAAGCGACTTTGTTTTATACTATGTAGTGAGTGTTTGTCATCGCTTTCATACCTATCGTATGTCTATTCGAAAATATTAACTTATCAAGCATATAATTGGGTCCCCACCTGAGTGGATACGCAACCGTACCTATTCCACAATTTATATTTCCTTCTCTAGGCAGTAAAGTCGCGATTTCAATATGTTATTATGTTATTAGGTTATTACGTAAAGTAAAGTACAGCGGAGTACAAATCTCGACTGGGGGGCAAATGTAACTAGTCCATTTTTTCCATGTTTTACAATGTTTGCATTATTAAATAGAGTGTCCACCGGTTATATATGGTAGGCGTGTTCAGTGTATACATGTAGAACTCAACATCATAGTGTAATAATGGAAAAAATGGATCAGTTACAATTATCCCCCAGTCGAGATTTGCCCCGCTGTACCTTACTTGAATAATTTTAAATTATGAAATATCGCCGTTAAAATCGATTATTATGCTGTTTGGGTTTTCTGATACGATTAAGAGCAAAACAATTAAATCATAAATTATACATGATTGAACATATATCACTTATTGCAATCTTGGACTCTGTTCTTCAGATATTAAGGAATAAATTGTAATAATTTGTAGACATTGTATGTCCTTGACAAGTTGTCAATTTACTAGGACAGCTGTCTAGACATTGAGGACCATTAAAAAGGGTAGGTTGTAAAAGAACGAAAATAATTATAGTAAGTAAATATTCTTTATTGCACCATTTTACATGTAAAATTATACCTAGGCACACTGGGATAAGTTCCATTGAAATATTTAGATTTTAATATTGCAAATATTGACTCAATTGAAAATTTCAAAAGTTTGGTGCTCGTAGTTTAGTTATTACGCAGATAATAGACTAGGTAGTGATTTTCATAAATTACGTAGCTTCCTTTGACGACCAGCCTGGCATAGCGCGTAGTGACCCTGCCTGCGAAGCCGCGGTCCTGGGTTCGACATACTCAATTAAATAAATCCCAATTTCGTTTCCTTAAGTGGTTTTTAAATCCGATTCCACTTATTTAAATACCTATTGCGTATACCCATTTTGTAATCGAACAAACATTTTATTATGGAGTTCCACAAAGCCGTTATTTTTCACACCACCATTAACCTTATTACCGCCTCGCTAAATGTTAAAAGCATTTTATTAAATTACCTAATTTGACCATCGTTTTTACTCGGCTAATACGTTTAATGACCGTTAAAACTATTTAATCTTATTTTTATGGCCGTCGCTGCACTTTAACGCCCAGGTTTTGCTCGTTTTACCTGTTTTGCTTTGAGTTGTATGACCAATTACTTTTATAGTGAATTTAAACTGTTTAAGCTTACAACCTGCCTAAGTATATTCAGCTTGTTTATAAATTACTTTGCCACAAAGACTTTTTCAATTTCATAATACCTGTAGATAGTAAGTATTAGTTTATTTCATTTTTCGTAGTACCGACCGACCATAGCTTTAAAGATAAAATAGGACCTAAACTAAAACAATCAAATCAGAGTAAGTAACAAACAGAAGATTTTCTTAGTTTCATCATCATCAATCATTTAAGAGTTGGACTCTTGTCGGTGGAGCAACTTCCATTCGTGCCGGTCTTCTGCCTTCCTTCCTTTCTTAGTTTACTTTTCATAAATATTTTGTATTTTTTGTACCAAATTTACTATTAAGTAGTTAGAAGTAGGTATGACAGGGTCAGGTAGGTATGTACCCAACTACCCATCATAATATTTTAATATATCGTGGCATATTAGACGACCGGTCTGGCTCAGTCGGCAGTGACCCTGCCTGCTAAGCCGCGGTCCTGGGTTCGAATCCCGGTAAGGGCATTTACTTGTGTGATGAGCACAGATATTTGTTCCTGAGTCATGGATGTTTTCTGTGTATATAAGTATGTATTTATCTATTTAAACATGTATATCGTCGTTTAGCACCCATAGTACAAGCTTTGCTTAGTTTGGGGCTACCTACGTTGATCAGTGTAAGGTGTCTCCAATTTTTATTTATTTATCACCGAATCCTACTTAAAATTAGAGCTGGCATCATACTTGGATTGAATTTTTGATGTTTTGTTGTTGTCACGAATAAATCCCTTAAGTATTTTTATCTAGATATGTGATACGTAGATTGTGTGCGTACGAACGAAGTGCGCCGTCTAAAAGTACCTTATTCATACTTCTGAACTGTCCAAACTTGTATTAGAGACAAGACAAGATGCTTGCGATTCGGAGATAATAAACCTAAGAAATGGTCCGTGGGAAGGGAAATAGCAGAGAGAATCGTAGATTGTGGTGATAATCATGATAATTACTTAACTTGTTGAACAACCGAGCACAATCCGTTAAAGTTATAACCATGGATTACATCCGGTTGTGTTATTCATGACATTCTTGTACGGTCGCCATCAATTACCGGTAGAAAACCATGTCCAGATATGTGACGTTTCTAATAAAAGTTACCACCACGTTACACTTACTCAATTTGTGTGAGAATGCCTTAGTTATTTAATTATACAGCGTGAAATTGGCGTGGCCCGCCCCGTGTGGTGACGGGTGAAGGATTCCCCTTTCCTCCCGTGGCTTCGTAGAAGTCGTATTTGGTATGGGTTCAATTTTGCTGTGGGTGATCATTTATGGGCTAGTATTAACAACCCGACACTGTATTATCGCAATTTCGTGTTAACCTCTTCATTGACGACCGGTCTGGCGCAGTCGGTAGTGACCCTGCCTGCTGCGCCGCGGTCCCGGGTTCGAATCCCGGTAAGGGCATTTATTTGTGTGATGAGCGCGGTAGGCTTGTGCCATTTCGTTCGTTGATCGGAGCGCTCCGATCTCGTTCAATCGCTCCCATGAACTAGTTCGCTCTTTTAGGTCTTTTGCTCATTTAGTTCAGCCAGACCAGCGATCACTGCGGTCGGAAAGATCATAACGAATGGGACCGAATAGTGTCAAAATTATACGAATAGTCCACAGATAATAACATTCCGGGCCGAAAGGTTGTAAGTAACCGAAGTTTAATATGAAAACTTGACTTTTTTTGTTGCTCTGCTAAGTAGCTCTCGCTCTCGGTCGGCGCAGTCACACATTCGTTCTCGATCCAAACCGCTCGCGCTCGCCGATCCTATACTGAACCACACTGAACTAAATGAGCAAAGACCGATTCTCAGACCACGGAAAGATTCAGTTCATTTCAGTCATTGATGGGATTTTATTCCTAACAGTTCATAGTTCGTGAACGACACAAGCCTAGAGCGCGGATATTTGTTCCTGAGTGATGGATGTTTTCTATGTATATGTATTTACATATTATATATATCGTTGTCTGAGTACCCACAACGCAACACAAACCTTCTTGAGCTTACCGTGGGCCTCCGTCAGTCTGTGTAAGAATGTCCTATAATATTTATTTATTTATTGCTAAGAGTGGCACTGCACAGTGTCAGTACACTTGTAGTTTCATTTTATACTTCCTTTGAAATACAGTCGTGAATTGATGTATGTTTGTTATAAATTGCTGTAGATTACATTGCCTCCGCAAATATCATAAATAAAAGGTGTGGCTGTTGACAGAAAAATATTGTGAAAGGGCTATAGTGTATTTATTGACTAAGTACTTGTAGTTCCAGTTTGCCCACCCACAGTCAAGAACTTACTTACATACTGTATTATTTTATGATACCATCTTTAGTTTGGTTTCCTAATAGTCCCACATTGATAACTCCCCATCCATCTTAGAATAAGGACACTCAAGATACCTCGAGATAACAACTTCACCGAGAATGTACTGTCAAATCATCTCGAGAATAGGTTAGAAGAGACCAATGAAAATACTTACTGCTGCGGCGCGACGATTCGTAGTGGATCATGACCTTCGACACCAAAGACCGCCGTGCTGGGATCTTTATTGTTTATCCAACGTCTCTTTTTCCAAAAGTTTTTTTCGACTTTTCAGCCGGATGTCTTAGGTGGACATCCAGAAAATGTCCAGATTGCGCGATTGCAACTAATGTTCCCGAACAATTGGAAGTCGCCCTAAGTGCGTTTTCACATTATCCGTTTCAATATCGGACGTAGCCGATGACGACGCCATCTTTAAAATTTGCCTTCTACATCCGATATCGAATATCGGTTCGGAAAATGTGAAAATTCTCTAACAGAGGGTCCTCCGTTATCATGTATTGTATATAATATTTCATCGAAAACCCACCACAAAAGAGAACAATAAAATGGCTCAATTCCGGAAGTTCCGCAACCAGTTTCGGAATTCTGGAATTGAATTCCAATCTCGAAAACCAGTTCCGGAATTGGAAATCGTCCGATATTGCAAGCCCTAATAATAGGTAATTATTTCGGTCTGATCTTAACGATTTTTTTTTACGTTCGAAAAACGTGATTGACTTAGTATGGAGAAAGACAGTCTATTACTTATCTACTAGTCTTTGTCACAGATACCGTACTAAGTTAGCGTAGGCGCATGTAAATAGGTGTCAAAGTGATACGGCGTCAAGTGACGGAGAAAGCGGACCACTATCACTTATCAGTAACGGACGAGACGTACGATGCGGGTGTCACTTTAAAACCCATTCATTGCCGACGTCCGCATTCGCATTATAATTAACATTATACATATAATTTGAGATTGGCTTCGTCAGCACCTTGCGAGCACATCAGCGACAGCGCCGGAGCTGACAGCAGTCGCCGTGGCCGAATTCGGCCGTGGAGTTATTACCTCTATTATTATAATTAACATGTATCGTGACGCGCATTCGCGTCGTCGGCAATTAATGGGTTAAATGTTACTCGACATTGCCATTTGACATGTATATTATGTATTGTCTTTTTTCCAAGATTCTCAATAAGGTCAATTGTTCACATACTTACCTAATGGGTAATTGGATATCTTATGTTTTAGATTTTTTTAAGTTTTATCACCTACCACCTACCACTACAAAGCATCAATGATACTGTAGTGATTACTTAAGACGAAGAGAACTTGGTACGATCGCTATAGCTATTTCTTACTTAAGACAAAGTGCTTTGAGGATGTTTTATCTAATCTAGAGAGGAAAATCTCTCATACGACTTATTAAATAGGTATCTGATGCACTAAACTGTGAGGCATTTGTGTTGTATGGTGTTAGACATTTGCAGTTTTTTGTCAATTTTGTGTAGATTAATTGTTTTTTAACTAGTAATGGTAATTTTTTTGAATATTGTATAACTAGCTTTATTAATAGTGTATGAACCTGCCTTAAAAATCTACATATATTATATTTGGTCATGGTTCGTTAGTTCTCCTCAGTCACCCGTTGACCACGAACGCTGTAGTGTTGAAACGTTGTGATAAATTGTAAATTCATTATACGCGATTTAATCTGTTTCCATAGTTTTATTTCATGTGTGGTAATTAAGTTGGCTGGAATGGAATGCTCCGTCTTGTAGTTGAGGTGATCTACCTACTGCCGGCAGCAGAATGACAATCGTTGACGCTAGACGCCGATCTAAACTAAACGCAGTCTGGCTTTGTCGCGCCAATACGGAAGAGCGATAGAGATGGCTAGATTGGCTAGCTACGATAACGATATTATCGCAAGTGTTTATGCATTTAAGGTGCATTTCGTGGTAATTTCGAATCACAGAAATGCTCGGGTAATTCCGAAAGAGGAATCTTGATATGATGGAAATGGTGACCTTTAAGTGACTTTCGAAATTACCCCAATGCACCCTACACTGGTCTCCTACAGATTACAGATGTTATCATTCGAAGGTTTAATATGATGTTATGAACGGCTGTTTCTTAGATTGTTGGTCATAAAATACAAGTCAGTCATTAAACTATGTGTACAATTGATAATTTTAGTCACGATTTCTAACGATCCAACGTCTCTTTTTCCAAAAGTTTTTTCGACTTTTCAGCCGGATGTCTTAGGTGGACATCCAGAAAATGTCCAGATTGCGCGATTGCAACTAATGTTCCCGAACAATTGGAAGTCGCCCTAAGTGCGTTTTCACATTATCCGTTTCAATATCGGACGTAGCCGATGACGACGCCATCTTTAAAATTTGCCTTCTACATCCGATATCGAATATCGGTTCGGAAAATGTGAAAATTCTCTAACAGAGGGTCCTCCGTTATCATGTATTGTATATAATATTTCATCGAAAACCCACCACAAAAGAGAACAATAAAATGGCTCAATTCCGGAAGTTCCGCAACCAGTTTCGGAATTCTGGAATTGAATTCCAATCTCGAAAACCAGTTCCGGAATTGGAAATCGTCCGATATTGCAAGCCCTAATAATAGGTAATTATTTCGGTCTGATCTTAACGATTTTTTTTTACGTTCGAAAAACGTGATTGACTTAGTATGGAGAAAGACAGTCTATTACTTATCTACTAGTCTTTGTCACAGATACCGTACTAAGTTAGCGTAGGCGCATGTAAATAGGTGTCAAAGTGATACGGCGTCAAGTGACGGAGAAAGCGGACCACTATCACTTATCAGTAACGGACGAGACGTACGATGCGGGTGTCACTTTAAAACCCATTCATCATTGCCGACGTCCGCATTCGCATTATAATTAACATTATACATATAATTTGAGATTGGCTTCGTCAGCACCTTGCGAGCACATCAGCGACAGCGCCGGAGCTGACAGCAGTCGCCGTGGCCGAATTCGGCCGTGGAGTTATTACCTCTATTATTATAATTAACATGTATCGTGACGCGCATTCGCGTCGTCGGCAATTAATGGGTTAAATGTTACTCGACATTGCCATTTGACATGTATATTATGTATTGTCTTTTTTCCAAGATTCTCAATAAGGTCAATTGTTCACATACTTACCTAATGGGTAATTGGATATCTTATGTTTTAGATTTTTTTTTAAGTTTTATCACCTACCACCTACCACTACAAAGCATCAATGATACTGTAGTGATTACTTAAGACGAAGAGAACTTGGTACGATCGCTATAGCTATTTCTTACTTAAGACAAAGTGCTTTGAGGATGTTTTATCTAATCTAGAGAGGAAAATCTCTCATACGACTTATTAAATAGGTATCTGATGCACTAAACTGTGAGGCATTTGTGTTGTATGGTGTTAGACATTTGCAGTTTTTTGTCAATTTTGTGTAGATTAATTGTTTTTTAACTAGTAATGGTAATTTTTTTGAATATTGTATAACTAGCTTTATTAATAGTGTATGAACCTGCCTTAAAAATCTACATATATTATATTTGGTCATGGTTCGTTAGTTCTCCTCAGTCACCCGTTGACCACGAACGCTGTAGTGTTGAAACGTTGTGATAAATTGTAAATTCATTATACGCGATTTAATCTGTTTCCATAGTTTTATTTCATGTGTGGTAATTAAGTTGGCTGGAATGGAATGCTCCGTCTTGTAGTTGAGGTGATCTACCTACTGCCGGCAGCAGAATGACAATCGTTGACGCTAGACGCCGATCTAAACTAAACGCAGTCTGGCTTTGTCGCGCCAATACGGAAGAGCGATAGAGATGGCTAGATTGGCTAGCTACGATAACGATATTATCGCAAGTGTTTATGCATTTAAGGTGCATTTCGTGGTAATTTCGAATCACAGAAATGCTCGGGTAATTCCGAAAGAGGAATCTTGATATGATGGAAATGGTGACCTTTAAGTGACTTTCGAAATTACCCCAATGCACCCTACACTGGTCTCCTACAGATTACAGATGTTATCATTCGAAGGTTTAATATGATGTTATGAACGGCTGTTTCTTAGATTGTTGGTCATAAAATACAAGTCAGTCATTAAACTATGTGTACAATTGATAATTTTAGTCACGATTTCTAACGATCCAACGTCTCTTTTTCCAAAAGTTTTTTCGACTTTTCAGCCGGATGTCTTAGGTGGACATCCAGAAAATGTCCAGATTGCGCGATTGCAACTAATGTTCCCGAACAATTGGAAGTCGCCCTAAGTGCGTTTTCACATTATCCGTTTCAATATCGGACGTAGCCGATGACGACGCCATCTTTAAAATTTGCCTTCTACATCCGATATCGAATATCGGTTCGGAAAATGTGAAAATTCTCTAACAGAGGGTCCTCCGTTATCATGTATTGTATATAATATTTCATCGAAAACCCACCACAAAAGAGAACAATAAAATGGCTCAATTCCGGAAGTTCCGCAACCAGTTTCGGAATTCTGGAATTGAATTCCAATCTCGAAAACCAGTTCCGGAATTGGAAATCGTCCGATATTGCAAGCCCTAATAATAGGTAATTATTTCGGTCTGATCTTAACGATTTTTTTTTTACGTTCGAAAAACGTGATTGACTTAGTATGGAGAAAGACAGTCTATTACTTATCTACTAGTCTTTGTCACAGATACCGTACTAAGTTAGCGTAGGCGCATGTAAATAGGTGTCAAAGTGATACGGCGTCAAGTGACGGAGAAAGCGGACCACTATCACTTATCAGTAACGGACGAGACGTACGATGCGGGTGTCACTTTAAAACCCATTCATTGCCGACGTCCGCATTCGCATTATAATTAACATTATACATATAATTTGAGATTGGCTTCGTCAGCACCTTGCGAGCACATCAGCGACAGCGCCGGAGCTGACAGCAGTCGCCGTGGCCGAATTCGGCCGTGGAGTTATTACCTCTATTATTATAATTAACATGTATCGTGACGCGCATTCGCGTCGTCGGCAATTAATGGGTTAAATGTTACTCGACATTGCCATTTGACATGTATATTATGTATTGTCTTTTTTCCAAGATTCTCAATAAGGTCAATTGTTCACATACTTACCTAATGGGTAATTGGATATCTTATGTTTTAGATTTTTTAAGTTTTATCACCTACCACCTACCACTACAAAGCATCAATGATACTGTAGTGATTACTTAAGACGAAGAGAACTTGGTACGATCGCTATAGCTATTTCTTACTTAAGACAAAGTGCTTTGAGGATGTTTTATCTAATCTAGAGAGGAAAATCTCTCATACGACTTATTAAATAGGTATCTGATGCACTAAACTGTGAGGCATTTGTGTTGTATGGTGTTAGACATTTGCAGTTTTTTGTCAATTTTGTGTAGATTAATTGTTTTTTAACTAGTAATGGTAATTTTTTTGAATATTGTATAACTAGCTTTATTAATAGTGTATGAACCTGCCTTAAAAATCTACATATATTATATTTGGTCATGGTTCGTTAGTTCTCCTCAGTCACCCGTTGACCACGAACGCTGTAGTGTTGAAACGTTGTGATAAATTGTAAATTCATTATACGCGATTTAATCTGTTTCCATAGTTTTATTTCATGTGTGGTAATTAAGTTGGCTGGAATGGAATGCTCCGTCTTGTAGTTGAGGTGATCTACCTACTGCCGGCAGCAGAATGACAATCGTTGACGCTAGACGCCGATCTAAACTAAACGCAGTCTGGCTTTGTCGCGCCAATACGGAAGAGCGATAGAGATGGCTAGATTGGCTAGCTACGATAACGATATTATCGCAAGTGTTTATGCATTTAAGGTGCATTTCGTGGTAATTTCGAATCACAGAAATGCTCGGGTAATTCCGAAAGAGGAATCTTGATATGATGGAAATGGTGACCTTTAAGTGACTTTCGAAATTACCCCAATGCACCCTACACTGGTCTCCTACAGATTACAGATGTTATCATTCGAAGGTTTAATATGATGTTATGAACGGCTGTTTCTTAGATTGTTGGTCATAAAATACAAGTCAGTCATTAAACTATGTGTACAATTGATAATTTTAGTCACGATTTCTAACGATCCAACGTCTCTTTTTCCAAAAGTTTTTTTCGACTTTTCAGCCGGATGTCTTAGGTGGACATCCAGAAAATGTCCAGATTGCGCGATTGCAACTAATGTTCCCGAACAATTGGAAGTCGCCCTAAGTGCGTTTTCACATTATCCGTTTCAATATCGGACGTAGCCGATGACGACGCCATCTTTAAAATTTGCCTTCTACATCCGATATCGAATATCGGTTCGGAAAATGTGAAAATTCTCTAACAGAGGGTCCTCCGTTATCATGTATTGTATATAATATTTCATCGAAAACCCACCACAAAAGAGAACAATAAAATGGCTCAATTCCGGAAGTTCCGCAACCAGTTTCGGAATTCTGGAATTGAATTCCAATCTCGAAAACCAGTTCCGGAATTGGAAATCGTCCGATATTGCAAGCCCTAATAATAGGTAATTATTTCGGTCTGATCTTAACGATTTTTTTTACGTTCGAAAAACGTGATTGACTTAGTATGGAGAAAGACAGTCTATTACTTATCTACTAGTCTTTGTCACAGATACCGTACTAAGTTAGCGTAGGCGCATGTAAATAGGTGTCAAAGTGATACGGCGTCAAGTGACGGAGAAAGCGGACCACTATCACTTATCAGTAACGGACGAGACGTACGATGCGGGTGTCACTTTAAAACCCATTCATTGCCGACGTCCGCATTCGCATTATAATTAACATTATACATATAATTTGAGATTGGCTTCGTCAGCACCTTGCGAGCACATCAGCGACAGCGCCGGAGCTGACAGCAGTCGCCGTGGCCGAATTCGGCCGTGGAGTTATTACCTCTATTATTATAATTAACATGTATCGTGACGCGCATTCGCGTCGTCGGCAATTAATGGGTTAAATGTTACTCGACATTGCCATTTGACATGTATATTATGTATTGTCTTTTTTCCAAGATTCTCAATAAGGTCAATTGTTCACATACTTACCTAATGGGTAATTGGATATCTTATGTTTTAGATTTTTTTTAAGTTTTATCACCTACCACCTACCACTACAAAGCATCAATGATACTGTAGTGATTACTTAAGACGAAGAGAACTTGGTACGATCGCTATAGCTATTTCTTACTTAAGACAAAGTGCTTTGAGGATGTTTTATCTAATCTAGAGAGGAAAATCTCTCATACGACTTATTAAATAGGTATCTGATGCACTAAACTGTGAGGCATTTGTGTTGTATGGTGTTAGACATTTGCAGTTTTTTGTCAATTTTGTGTAGATTAATTGTTTTTTAACTAGTAATGGTAATTTTTTTGAATATTGTATAACTAGCTTTATTAATAGTGTATGAACCTGCCTTAAAAATCTACATATATTATATTTGGTCATGGTTCGTTAGTTCTCCTCAGTCACCCGTTGACCACGAACGCTGTAGTGTTGAAACGTTGTGATAAATTGTAAATTCATTATACGCGATTTAATCTGTTTCCATAGTTTTATTTCATGTGTGGTAATTAAGTTGGCTGGAATGGAATGCTCCGTCTTGTAGTTGAGGTGATCTACCTACTGCCGGCAGCAGAATGACAATCGTTGACGCTAGACGCCGATCTAAACTAAACGCAGTCTGGCTTTGTCGCGCCAATACGGAAGAGCGATAGAGATGGCTAGATTGGCTAGCTACGATAACGATATTATCGCAAGTGTTTATGCATTTAAGGTGCATTTCGTGGTAATTTCGAATCACAGAAATGCTCGGGTAATTCCGAAAGAGGAATCTTGATATGATGGAAATGGTGACCTTTAAGTGACTTTCGAAATTACCCCAATGCACCCTACACTGGTCTCCTACAGATTACAGATGTTATCATTCGAAGGTTTAATATGATGTTATGAACGGCTGTTTCTTAGATTGTTGGTCATAAAATACAAGTCAGTCATTAAACTATGTGTACAATTGATAATTTTAGTCACGATTTCTAACGAACAGGAATTGAATTTAAATAAACATAATAGTCGTGTACCACGATTTTACCTGTCTGGAATTTTATGAAACTTGGAATACTTACTTGGAGTTCCAACATTATGTATACGTACTTACCTCTACTTATTGACTAGGTGTAATTTGGTTATCTGAGCATTTCTTTTTTTTTTGCCACTTTTATGAAGTGTGATATTTTTGGAAAAAAACACGCTATGACTACTCAGAATTATTAGCTTTTTCAATCCTAGTAGTTAAAAAAAAACCGGCCAAGTGCGAGTCGGGCTCGCGCACAAAGGGTTCCGTAGCAGCAAATATAATAAACTTATTATGTCAATTTATACACCTGCCAAAATTACAGTTAAATCAACCTATCTCAAAAACTATAAGAGATACTTTGATCAAACCAAAAATCGTTGAAAGAGTTAATTAGCATGCATCACCTCTATTTTTTTTAGAATTTTATACCCCGTAGTTATAAAAATAGAGGGGGGGGGGGGACATACTTTTTACGACTTTGAGAGCTGATATCTCAAAAACCGTTCACTTTAAGAAAAATGTTTTTAGAAAACTTTATATCATTTTAAAAGACCTTTCCATTGATACCCCACACGGGTATGTACATCGAAAAAAAAATTTTCATCCCTCAGTTACATGTATGGGGGGCCCCACCCCCAATTCTTTTTTTTACTATTTAGTGTCATAATTTTGTAGCGGTTCATACAACACATATTCCCATCAAATTTCATCACTGTAGTACTTATAGTTTCCGAGTAAATCGGCTGTGACAGACGGACAGACGGACAGACGGACAGACGGACAGACGGACATGACGAAACTATAAGGGTTCCGTTTTTGCCATTTTGGCTACGGAACCCTAAAAAATTGTCCCATATGTATTTTTCTTATTTTGTTACCATTTTCCGTATATGTTCTATGGGGTAACAAAATAGGAAAGTAACAAAAATGTATGGAAATTCTGGGACACTTTTTGCCACCCAGTGAGATTGAAAGTACTCGTGATTCTGAGTACAATTGACCTAAAATTCCGTAAAAAAATCAAAATTTTTTTATTGGCAAAAAAAAAAGAAATGCTCATCTACTAGAATCTGACTTTCATGATATTAAAATTAAATAAAAATAACCTGACCTCAAAATTAAAATTTAGAAAAGACCGCAATATAGTGGACTTCACGAAACATGGCTAAGAACACTCACGACTAACTTAGCTTCCAAAAAAAAACTAAATCTAAATCGGTTCATCCGTTCGGAAGCTACGATACCACACACAGACACACACACAGACGGACAGACAGACACGTCAAACTTATAACATCCCGTCGTTTTTGCGTCGGGGGTTAAAAAATTATATATAGAATAGAATAGAATAGAAAACATTTATTTACTTAACGCCACAATAAAGTACAAATAAAACAGAAGTCATGCAAACAAAAAACATTAGACGCTAAAATAGGACCCCCACTCAGCATGTATATGTGTGTTTGACATGTCAATTGAGAGTTGAGACCCAACCTACCCATTTATCCGCATACCAAAACATCGTTTACATTTTCACGGATATTTTCATTTCAGTTTTCATAACATCCGAGAAATACATTACGGAATCGTGTTATTATTATAGTATCGCACGCAGACGATTATTAAAACGAAGTTTTTAATCAAAATCTCTGAGTTTGATTAAAAACTTCGTTTAATAACTATAATCGTGGCAGCGCTGGTGGCCTAGCGGTAAGAGCGCGCGACTTTCAATCCTGAGGTCGCGGGTTCGAATCGAACCCCAGGGCCTTGTACCAATGAGTTTTTCGGAACTTATGTGCGAGATGTCATTTGATATTTGCCAGTCGCTTTTCGGTGAAGGAAAACATCGTGAGGAAACCTGACTAATCCCAATAAGGCCTAGTTTCCCTTCGTTTTGGAAGGTCAGATGGCAGTCGCTTTCGTAAAACTAGTGTTTATGCCAACTCTTGGGATTAGTTGTCAAAGCGGACCCCAGACTACCATGAGCCATGGAGAATGCCGCGATAATGCAAGGAGGATGAGGCTGCATCGTGTTATTGATGAGGTGTAGGTTAAATAGTACATACATACGTTACAAGTGCGGAAAACAGGAAGTCCGGAAACGAGTGGCGATAAATTAAAATACGACCGAAGGGAGTGTCTTAAATCGACGCGAGTTACGTCCTTTTCGCACGAAGTTTAATGTATCGTAGGTTTTTGAGTACCTAAATGCCCTCTAGTTTTAACCACTTAGGCCCAAGTGGGCCTTATAGTACTTATCCAAGGTGTAGTCAGACAACTGAATCAGCGTTTGTACACACATGAGTGACAATCCAAGCCGATTCCTATTCAAGATGGCGGCTTTCGTCCTGTCACCATTCATCCTGCACCGATCGCACTTCAAAAGCACCGCTCGATTTTAACAGGTACACGGTTTTTATCTCACAAGAGAGAAAAAAACACTTCAAACGCAAAGATAATTCCAACTGTAAAGATAATTATGAATTTCATTACGTAGAAAGATAAAGAACTTTTTATAGTACTTTCGGAAGAACAATGAAAAATAAAAGAAAGGAAGCATTGTTGTTTTTTCTCTTTAGTTAATAATATTTTTTGAGGATTATGCTTGGCTATAAAACTAGCGGCTTTATTATAATTGCTTAGATGAATATACCTACTCATTAGCACTTTACTAGTTATGAACAGTGGGTGTGGGTTCAGTACAATAGAAGCTAAATATACGAGAAATACATTAACATTTGAAAGCTTAGTAATTACGACTCGAGTCAATAGCTAGGTCAAAGATTAAATAACTAATTAACGTATTTTATTTTGCAAATTCCGCCTTGTAGTTCCTTCCTCCAAAAAATAAATGATAATTTTCTTTCACTACCTCTAGATCTAACACAGCGATTAGGATTCATGTCATATGTGACTCCAATGCCCAATAGTTATTTGTTATACAAGGGGGCAAAGTTGTATTTTAACGCCGAGTGTGGAATTGAAAAACGAACTTGCGAGTTTTTTAACACACGAGAAGTAAAATACATTTGCACCCGAGTGTAACACAAAACTTTTCCCCTCACTATAGCGAGGAAACTACAACGCAAAAAAATGCGTTTATCACTGCTTCCAGTAGTTCCACAGGTGGTAAATCATCTTTATTACTAGATTCACCTACTTTTATCAATTTTAAAGCAGTTAATTTGACTTTATTCAAGGTCAAATTACTTTACCCACTAGTGGATAAAATGCGTTTTTACCCGCTGGTATTAAAGGACAAAACACGTGTTTCCGAGCTAGTGAGGGGAAAAATGATTTATGATTTTTACTAAGAAACGAATCAGTTTTAATTGATTACCTGGGTAAACCAGCCCATTAGATGCCTATATTTACCTATCTGCCAAACTATACAATTATGTAGATAAACATTTAAACATTTATCCGCAACTTACATATACCTGCAAACATAACATTACACAGTGGTTAAAAACATTATGTTACTCTGAAATTGAATCTTGTATGTAATCATACACACACACACACACACACACACACACACACACACACACACACACACCCACACACACATACACACACACACACGCACACACACACACACACACACACACACACACACACATGCGCACTCACGTTCGTTCGCACACGCATACACACATTGAGATGCCTACTTATTATGCTCTCAAATAGTTTAGAACTTTTCAATTAGATAAGTCGTTAAAAAAATAAAAATTTAAAATGTATAACTTTTCTGCCTTATACGCATGTATAAGCATGTTAATTAAGTTAATTGTAGTAAAATAAAATTAAGATTATGTACATTAAACATAAGTATAAATTGGTTTGTAACCCTCAAATTGTATTGAAGAGCGGAGGCTTCTAGCACAAGTAAATATCTTACTTAAAAGAAGTCTTCTGTTTGTTTCTAGTAATGTGTTAAAGTGTAACCAATAAATCATTTTTCATTTTCATTTAATATGTATGGTGTTAGATTAGCACTAACTTTTGATTATAGTACCTATGTGTGTGTCAATCATGTTTTAATAAGATACCACTATAACCTACATCGGAGTATCGAGGCAAAAATATCCTTAGATATGCGATGGATATGCGTTTCTGTCTTCGTATCGAGAGTTTTTATAATTTTTTTCATGTAGGCCTGAAAGTACAAGAGATTTTAAATAAAATCATTTTTAGGGTTCCGTACCAAAAAGGTACAACAGGAACCCTTATGGTGCGACTCTGTCCGTCTGTCTGTCCGTCTGTCACATTCCTAAATATCTCAAGAACTACTAATGCTACCAACTTGAAATTTGTAATAGTTGTGAACATTGTGAACCTCTACAAATAGAAAGTATAATTTTTTTTAATTTATAAATTTTAAATGTAGAAAATGGCCAAAATGAAAGGGGGGCAAACTGTAAATTTCAAGTTACTAGGTCAAGTGGGGTATCGTTAGAAAGAGCTCAAATTGAACGTAAATAAACTATTTTTTATAATTTTTTTGTTGTGGAAAAAAAAGAATTTTGAAGGAAAATGTAAAAAAAAATACCGCCCCCCCTTATCTCCGAAATTTACTAACGAAAAATTGTGAAAATTTTAGGAAACATTGGTTTTATGCTAAATGTTACAGGAAAAATATAATCGTGTTTGTATCTTGAAAACTTTTTTTTATTCACAAAAAACTTTTCAGATTTTTACTTTTAATTTACCCACCTTTGCGGATGTATATAGTAAGTACTTCAAATTAATACGAGATGTTCGCGAATTCACCGAGAGATGGCGCTATACACAATAATGCTCATTAGTACCTATACTTTTGTCTTCTAGTCAAGTCGTTAGAGTTATGTGAAAACATGAGATTATTTTAACTGGGGAGTTTGAAAGTTTGTACGGAACCCTCGGTGGGCGAGTCCGACTCGCACTTGACCGGTTTTATTTTAAAATAAATATTATAGGACATTCTTACACAGATTGACTGAGCGCCGCGGTAAGCTCAAGAAGGCTTGTGTTGTGGGTACTCAGACAACGATATATGTAATATATAAATACTTATATACATAGAAAACATCCATGACTCAGGAACAAATATCTGTGCTCATCACACAAATAAATGCCCTTACCGGAATTCGAACCCGGGACCGCGGCGTAGCAGGCAGGGTCACTACCGACTGCGCCAGACCAAAATGATCTCAAAAAGTCAATATTTTGAAGACAGTATAGTGTAACTTTTTGAATTTGATACTTACATTACTCTCTATCGTCTACAACTCTACATGTGTAAATTACCTACATACTTTTAAGCACTCATTGAATTTTGTTATTGATATCTATGTAGGTATACTAGGTATAAATGATTTTAATAACGTTGGTATACTTGGTATGTAGACCGATAGCCCAGCTAGTTTTCTAACAAGTAACTACTCTAAAAAAAAAATTCAGATACTTTAGCGCTTTATTGGTCTCTATCGTGTATGCAGCATGAGCATTTGAGGAACAGCGCTATTGGTAAAAGAAACACACACACTATCCAGTCTTAAAGTTTTTGATATGAAATGATTGAAATTATGTATTTTAAATAAATTTGTTAGTATTCACAGTTGAGGTACCTATTTTCTTATTCCAGGTGCCGGGCGTGGTTGAAATTAATCGATAGACTAGACTTATTAAAAAAAGAAGATTTAAATAAGGCAAGCTATTATGTTTGTAGTGAACATTTCAATGACTCATCATTCAAAATAATAAAAAAACTTAAGGATAATGCTCTTCCATCGATTTCCTTACATAACCAACCACAAGAAGGTTCATCTTGCTCCCAGCAACCATCTACATCCTCAGAAGTTAAAAGTGTAGTAAAAATATTGTCAAATAAAATTGTGAAATAATGCTCAAAAGAAAAGTCCACACCTAAACAAATAAAAAGTAAAAGTCAAATGTATATATTATCTAAAAGTAAAGAATATGAGACTGTTGGAACCCAAACGGAATCAAATTTGCAATCGTTGGAAAAGCAAACACAAACGCCACCTTCACTTACCGTTACCGCACAAACGCCAAGAAAACGAAAACTTTCAAAATGAGTTACGAGACTGTAAGTTTAAACGCCGAAGGTTGGATCAAGAACTTACAAAAATTAAGAAGGAATTGGAAGCAAAAAATTTGCCTTTGACATACAATGATCCTGACGAAGAAATTGCTCGGAGGTTCCAGAAATTGATTGAATGGCAAAATAAAATTAAAAACAAGTATAAAGAGAATCGGTACGACGCTGAGTATAACGTTTTTGCATTGAATTTACATTACGCTAGTCCACAATCATATATATATATGTTTACAAACAGTATTAAAACTACCGAGAAAAATACTTTGAATAGACTCAAAACAAATATTCCACCTAAATTTGATGAACGAGTACTGGACAGTTTGGCATTAAAAATAAAATCTCTTCCGGATACAGCAAAATACTGCACTATTTGTGTTGACGAGATGACCCTGAAAAGAAACTTATACTACAATATAAAAACCGATGAAGTTATCGGTTTTCACAACGTGAATGGAAAAAAATCGCCAGAAATTGCTAGCAATGCATTCGTAATTATGCTTCAAGGTATTTTCGTTAAAATGGAAACAACCACTTGCATATGCATTGCTCGCAACTGAGAAGCATTATGAAGAGATTGATTTATGGATGAACGATATTATATCAAAACTTTCCACGATAGGACTTAAAGTGAAAGCAATCATTTCAGACCAAGGGTCTAATTTTGACAAATTTGCGAACGAGGTAAAGAAAGTAACTGCAGAAAAGCCTTTCTTCGTGCATGAGGATACAAAAATATATTATATTTTTAATGTGCCACACTTAATGAAGTGTATTCGCAATAATTTACTGACAAGTGATTTCATTCATGAGGGGAAAAAAAATTCGTGGGATTATATTGAATAATTTTACAAAGACCAAAAAGAAAGAAATTTAAGACTTATACCAAAAATCACGGACGTGCACATCCAACCAAACAATTTTCAAAAAATGAGGGTGAAGTTAGCAGTGTAAATATTGAGCCGTACAGTTTCAGCAGCACTTCACACGTAAATTGACTTAGGGAAAATTTCGGAAGAGGCCAGAGCAACTGCAGATTTCTTAGAGTTAATGAATGACTTATTTGATTAAAACTAACAATAAGCTTATAACTAAAATCAATTAATATTAATAGATGTGGGAGTGGATATGGACTCGAGGTAGCGGGCTGCAGCGGCTAGGACCTTAGGCTCTGTCTGCGAGAAAATGTCAAGAGTGGGATTACGTTGTATTCAATTGGAGGCTTAACGCATAGCAACAATTTCTCATATTATTAAACAAACGGGAAACAATACGGGAAAAAACAAAAATAATCGATGCCCTCGAGCACTCATTAAAACTCAAATGGCAATGGGCAGGTCACGTCGCGAGGATGCCAGATGACAAATGGGCAAAACGACTTACCATCTGGAAAGGCCCGTTTGGCAAACGAGGATCAGGGCGGCCCCGCGCTCGCTGGGCAGACGACATTGAGGCAGTGTCGAGCAACTGGCTCACAGAGGCACAAGACCGAGAACGGTGGAAGAGGTTGGAGGAGGCCTATACCCGGAAGGGGTCCTAACCACTAATATACCTACTTATATTTAAATTTAGTTAATAAGGAAAATTTTGTAAAGTGTTTATGGAATAAAAAGGCTTTTTATTTTTATTTTATTTTATTTTATTTATTAAACAAACAGTGATGTAACAAGCGATGTCATATCGTCGAGTGCCCAGGTAGCACATTGATGGCGAAGTCAACACGAGAGCCGTTAATTACACAAACATATACTATTATACATACCTACCAATGTATGAGTACTAAGTAGGTACTTGACTGAAGAACATTGTTGTTTCAATGTTCATTGAAGCTGACTGCTACTGCAAAAGATAACTTACTGAGATACTGATTAAGGTGATTATCGTTATTATAGGATGTTAATTAATCTCCTTCCTTGAGATATTGGGCAGCGGTTAAAAATATACCGCTATTTTTGTCAATATTCTTCCTGGTCCTACAGGATCATACGGTATGTCAATATTATTGTACCAGTGTGCGTAGCCGAATGTCCAAACGCTCCACGATTCGTTCACGATTCGCTCACTGAACAGTAAAACTTTTTATATCACGTAACTTTTTATATATGTATTTGCTGACCCGACCCGCCTGATTATAAGCGCTATACCTAATATAGTGGGCTAAGTGGACTAACATGCCAACAACAGGACTGTTGTTGGTTCCTTCATACTTTTAAAAGTACAAATTTTCTGAGTTTTGTCAGAAAAATTGCCACACAGATGTCAACTAAGTACTTTTGACGCTGACTCTAGTTTTGGGCCCTATTGTTGGGGACATTACCGGGTTGATGATGAAAACTATTACTTGTACCATCACTTTACTTTATTCGCTTATAACAAACATATTAACAACCAATTTACAATAAATAATTCAAGACTTCTTCACTACAACTCGTCTGTACTCGAACTGGCCACCGTCACTGTATGTCCGCCATTTTTATAACAATCCAACATGGCGGAAACCAGTGACTAGTATGAGTCAATTGATATTCTTTAATACTTTCAGCATAAATAACAGTAAGATAAATCAAAATATAAGGCATTAATAAATAATTACTCTTACAGCTCGGCCATCCTGTTCGAGGCGAGACCCTTCGCCAAAGCTTAATGTGAAAAAATTCAAAAGAAAGACAATACCAGTTTATACAACAAAAAAGTGTAGTATAATATGCATTTGAAATAATTCTTAAACAATAGAAATACAAAACATATAACACTTCATACTGATATCTTTACCACATAATTACGATATGCTGTAAGACTGATATTAGCAAAATATTATTTATTTATGGAAAAGTAATTCTCAATTATAATAAAACTATAACTTACGTATACTAAAAATGGATTTTTAAATATTTCTATAAACCTTATCAAGTGTAAAGAAAGAGCATTAATCAGACATAGGCCTGTGAAAAATAAATATATGAATAAGATTTACTTCGATTTAAATTATTGAGATCCAATTAAATTCATTACATTTAATTAAATTCATTACATCCAATTGAATTCATTACATCCAATTAAATTATGATGATTAAATTAATTAGAAGGCATTCACAAGTTATAAACATATTTCAGTAAACAATGCAACACTTCACTGCACACTTCACTCGCGAAACATAAGCAAAAAGAACATATTTACACGATTTTATGATATCACCACCTCATCACATGATTGAACGGAATTCCCGTGCCGCTACGGGGCAATAGCATCATGGGCCACCCAAGCTCTGTCAGCCTGCTGCCGCAGCTGCTCATCATGGACGCTGGATATTGCGCCGCCAGACGCAAGCTCGCATACCATGCCAGCATTTAAGGACTCAGTCGACGATCGAAAGAGGTATCTTTACCCTGACCCTCTCTCCTGGGCACTCCTGGGTCGGAAGTGAATCTACACCCCGACCCTCTACCTGGGCACTCCTGGGTGGTAAATGAATACCAGACCCTGGCCCTTTCACCTGGACGCTCCTGGGTCCTTGATCTGAAACTTGCAACACTTTCTTTAGAAACATAAAATTTCGACTGTCTTCGAAATTATGGTAAAATTATTATGGTTCGGTAATCAATTTAATAAGTCACAATGTATTGATAGTCGTGATGCCAATGTGATGATTAAATAAATTACTGTCGTCACTTATTAATATATCGCTATACTGAGTAATTATATTTAAGATTTTTCTGATTTATGCAGTATACACATCTGCAGAATCTTTAAATACTCAAATAACCCGTGATTAAATATCGTGCCTAATTATTTATTTACCATTTGTAACGTATTATATTTAACAACTATTTAAGCACCATCGCAAATACGACTATGGTGCACGGTGTACGTCTTTATTTTTTTTTATTCTGTTATCATTATTACTTTTTTTAGGTTCTAGTTAAGATTGATGCAATAGTATGTCGAAATAGAAAACTTCTTTATATATTGGGGATATTGTAGTGTGTGTACCACACCTTACCCACACATGTGCATAGCTTAGTATATATTGGCATGTACTTGTTATTTAAGACACATTAAACGTATACTCCATACGAAGTAGTTATCATTTACGCTCCACATCACATGGCGACCCTGCCAGTGCGGCCTTGCGCCGCACTGGCGGCGCGCTGCGCCAGCCAGTCTAGTAAATAAGTAATACTTTTTTGTGCAATACTTTGACATTTTCGAGCGGTGAAAGTGATTCAATCGACAGGACGATAAATTTTGATTAAAAAGTGATCGATGAAGTTATGGTGAAAACGCGGAACTTTAAAAATAAATGTGCTCCGTCAAACAATGTAAATAGACATTCGCAGTTCCTTACATAAAATATAAAAGTATTTGGGAAATAAAGTGCGTACCTAAGTACTGACATTCAGCGGTGAATAAAAACATTATAATTGGTGGACAGTTGTAAGTGACATGTATACAACTTATTAAAAATGGATAATTCTAAATGAATTCTCAAAGTGATGACAATAATATATGTAGTAAGTACTTCAAAGAACTGAAAGGTGTTGTTTCCTTGATACTATGAGGCCTGGGTCATCTACGTGTGTTTGGTTCACGGGGGATCATTCTGGCAGTAAGGAGCAGCAGTTGATAATTCAGTGTTTTCGATTATTTCCAATATTTTATGACATTGCGGCTTTTTCGTACATACGAGTATTCCTTGTTTTGTTTTTATTTTTACTGTGTTTTTTTGCTACTTCTGTAATGTGAAATAATAAGTACTAATATTAATTCGTAATAGGTGATAAAAATGTGGAAAATTATTTTGAGAATTGTTATTTTTAAGACTTAATATGCTGCTTGATGACGAAATAGTAGTTACGTATAATATGGTTAAAAGCATGGCACATGTTAATTCATTTTTTTACCTCAATAGTAATAATTAATTGTATCATTTAATCTCACCTTTGCATTCTGTAATTCAAATTGTAAACTTAACAAGATTATTTCTGCACTTGGATACAACATTCGTCATAAGGTACCTACAGTACAGGTGGGCCGCGTCATCCGCGACACGTGTTCACATATAAGGGATCGGTATGTAGCTTCTGTTATTACGTCTCGAATTTCAATTTCAACATAATGCATTATTAATAGTATTGTGCAATCATTTAGATTACTTCAAATTTATCGTAGTATTTAACTTGGCAATTGCATATAATTATAATCTTACCGACTTTTGACCATATTAAACTGAAAATTAGTATTTAGAACTAGATTGTTAAGAAATAATAATGTACTTGAATGTTTCAGATTTTTTTTCTCGGAATTGACTATAATATGTTTTACGGATTTAACAATGTGTGGAAAATAAATATATTTGAGATCTAATAAGAGATAAAAAGTTGGATTATTTTTAAATTGGTGTAAAATGGATATGGAATTTGTTGGTATATGAAATGTTTTTGTTATTTAGGTATAGGAGTGTTCAAGTTTTGTTTTATTTTGCGACGGATTTTATGGCTAGAGGTTTTATTAATGTTGGTAATTGTATGTACTTATAAGCAAAGGGTGGAATAGAAAAGAATGGTTTGTTTTTTGAAATTAGGTATGTGTGCGAGATTTTGGAAGTCGAGTAAATTGAAGCAGGTAAGTTTTTCAAAGAGCGACTGGTCTGATCAACCAAGGGTTGTTGAAATTCTTATTTGTTGAAGTTTTATGGTGTTGGTTTAATTGTGGTTGGTAATTGAATGTTTTTTTTTAATGAGTGTTACTGAATCGATATACTTATAAATATGCCTATCGTATCATCGGCAGCCCGAGAGGGGTCATGAGCGATATGGTATAGCAAGGGTACGCCAGGGTACAAGGCAGGTAGGGAATCCTTGGAGATCTGATCATGATTTGATCGAGCATCAATCGTGAAGACTCCTTGGACACATGGAAGGTTATTATGTAAGGACGTGTTAAAAGAACTGCCTGTGTGAGTAAATATATTGTATGTGTGCGCGCTTAAAAATAAATATCCTTGTATCCTGAGCAAATAAATAAATAAATATGTAAGGTCGGCCGGCCAGGTAAGTAAATGCGTTGTGTACCCTTGCCATAAAAAAAGAGAAGCACGCTTTAGATGCACAACTATATACAATGTTATTATTATAATAAACAAAATGAAGACGTCTATCAATTAAAAATAATACTTGCAAGTCAGTAAATTATGAAATAAGAAATATGATTGTTCCCAGGTACCCAGGGTTGGAATTATATACTCTTAACGTACGTTGAATTTGGATTTAAAATGTATCGACGGATACTTATTTGTCTGTGGAAATGAAATATATACCTACTTAGTGATGGTTTTAAGGTTTTTTTTAAGTCTATGATGTTATTCGTAGTCTTTTATGCTTAGTTTTATATAAATAGGTATATTGTTTAACACACGTTTCGTCATCAACGCCGTCATAAAAGTAACTGTATAACCTATAAGTTGTATAACCTTTATAAAAATACATGGGTACCCACCCATGGTAATAACTATTGTATGGTGCCTTAGCTTATAATGGAAATTTGTGTTTATTTTAGACAAATTTCGTATAACTTGTAATTTTCATTTATTGAAAAATGTATGAGTACTTAACTCTTTAAATTGAATTTATTATTCAGCAAATATTCTTTCTTTCAACTTCAAAGTGTTTTTACTGTACCTACCTAATACTTGTATAAAAAAAAAAGATTTAATTTTGTATAATACATACTTTTACTAAGAGCTTTTGCTTACATTAGATAGTCTTCCTTACTTTTACTTTGTGTAATTCTTTTTTTTTTTAATTTAGAAAAAAAATATTCCTCATAGTATAGAACAATATTTTTTTTCTCTGAGGGGGAAGGTGTAGTGTGTGTACCACACCTTACCCACACATGTGCATAGCTTAGTATATATTGGCATGTACTTGTTATTTAAGACACATTAAACGTATACTCCATACGAAGTAGTTATCATTTACGCTCCACATCACAATATAATTAATGTAAGTTAATTCCAAGTGATTTTATTTAGGTTATAGGCCCATATAAGTGGAATTAAATTGATCTGTATTTCTGATTATACCCGATGTTTCCGGTATCACTCAAAACCTCAGACACCCCAACTGATTTTTATTTTTTTAAACTCATCTAGAGTATTCATCTTTTATTCTGATGGTTACTTTTTTTTTAATTGAATTTTTAGATTTATGTACAGCTCTACTTGACTTTTAGCTCTACAGTCAATAAAATAATTGCTAACTACTATCATAAACCATAAGACTATTTATTTGTGTACGTTACTGCAACGACATAAGGTTTACCAATAGACAGCTAAGATGTCACTGTAAAACACTTTAAAGCTTTGTCACAGTAAACTTCAAATTGGACAGGTAATCGCAGTAAGCAAATAAACTCAATATTCAAAATGACAAGGTTGTAATTAGGTAAGAGTTGAATTTGTTATGTCTTATGATAAACATTAAGATTGAACTGACAAACAACGTCAAACTAGTAGCGGAAAAAATAATCGTCCATGTAACCAGCCAGTATTAATACCCCTAAATACTGAAAAATTAAACAACCTCTAGCAATGCGATATACACAATGTTGTATTACGAGTACAATAGAATGGGCACGTAAAAAATAACTAATAATACTAATTTAAATAAAAATATTACCCCCATCAAGATATAGCTCAATCGATTCTACTCTCGATTCTGAACAGTTTTCAGGTTTTTAGTGTTAAGTGAAACACGGTGTAGTAAAAATAAGGTTTTGTCAAAGAACTTTTGAAATTCATTTTTGTCAACAAGTTAATATGATTGTCACATGTTTCTATTGCTATTCGAATTGCTATTTATTATAGCGACAGCCGTTAGATATTATATACATAAGCAATGTGGCTGCAATGACATAGATAAGGTATATGAATAATCATTATTCGTACTGCTTTCAAGCTGTGGGGTTTTCATATAATTATCAAGAGGTCTATCCACATATGTATATGAAATATTTTCCATGAAAGGCTATTGCGAATTTAGACAATGAATATTATGTTGGGTTTCTACATTTTAGTTTTATTCCTGATATCTATGAAATGGGTTTATACATTGAACCTTTTATATTATTCTTAACGAATGTAAGTATATCGCAGAATATTTGTCTTACAAAGAGTCATAACAGATACTTGGATAGGTCTCTTCATAACCGATACGAGGTATATGTACTTGACTTTTAGTATGTACCAAATATATCACCAACAAAATATGCTAAGTAATAAGTATAAGTTGCGTATGTTATTCAAATTTATTGTTACTTCTGATTCAAGCATAATAATTTAAAACATAATGTTCTTTGTTACTTTATTTTTGAGAATGAGCACCCAAGGTTATATTACACATAAAGAACTAGATACGGGTAGCCAAAAGAGAAAAATGTAATTACTGTACTACTTAACCAATCAAAAAGTCGCCATAATTGTAATGTTTGACATTGTCGATCATAATATAAATTATTAAAGATTGAAGTGTACTTTTATATTAATGAAATAAATAAATCAAAACTTATCTAATGCAGCGATATTCGCGGTATAATGTGAATAAAACTAATTAATAACCGCTTTATGAAACATCATCGCAATGTAGTTTGAGCGATTTAAGCTTTCTGAAGAAAAACCAAGAACTGCATATATATTATAAGCCATGAGACCAGAATTTATGCATGCATTATAGCGATGTACTTGTGTTCAATTAATATTATATATAGTTACCCTTTATTTTTTTTTATTAAATAACACATTATATCGCCTTGAATAATATCGAACTTACGAAGATCTTTTTTTCATTGGAAGTCGACAAAATGATGTATCATATCATTAAGGTAATAATTTTTATATAATACGGGCAAGCGAGATTACGTGTCCGTCTAATAATAGGTTGGTTTTCCGTGTTACTAAAATCACATAACGCATATACTCTCATAATGTCATTGATAAAACAATTTTTTTTAGATGCTTTTGTAGGTATTTATGAACATAGTAAAATTTTTAACTCAAATAATAAAAGCACTCATGAACATGGCATTGCGCCTCAAATTATCTGTAATTGACTAACATTTTATTTAAGTTTTCCCAACTACATATCCCGATTGTTAACGTAAGGCGTGTAATGAAATATTAGAATATTATTTTTGGTTGATTATTTTGAATCGATTGCTTATATCAGTAAGAATTCTACTACTTATATTATTGTTTAATGTATTATTTATTAAGATTAAAATTAAACGTTAGCACGTTCATCAACGTGTATTAAAATTAAAAGCTTCGCACGTACATCTACGCGCTTCAAAAGTCGCACGTTCATCCACGCGCTTAAAATACTCGCACGTCCATCCACGCGCTTAAAAGACTCGCACGTTCATCCACGTGCTTTACACTAACACGTCCGTCCACGTGCATCAAACATTGATTCCATAAGATACATGTTACATTGTGCCATAGGTATCCTCCTTGTTGATATCTACCAATAAGTACCATAATAGCGTTAATTGTATACCTTGTACTACGACCAAAATATTTTATTATTCACGCGTTATTACTTATTACATGATTATGAGTTATGACCAAATCTACATATTATACCTTGTACTGTGATCAAAATAGTCAAACGCACAAAAAGTGTACTGTAACTACGGACGAATTTTATTATTCACGCGTTATTACTTATTACATGATCAATTGATCATGACCAACTCTACATATTAACCGTTCTTTTACATGATTATGACCAACTTACATATTGACCGTTCTTTTACATGATTATGACCAACTCGACATATTGACCGTTCTGTTACATGAGTATCACCAACTCTACATATTGACCGTTCTTTTACATGATTTTGACCAACTCTACATATTGACCGACATGATTAATACACCTATTAATATAACTCTTGATAATGACTGACTCTACATCTGACTCTACATCTGACTCTACATCTGACTCTACATCTGACTCTACATCTGACTCTACATCTGACTCTACATCTGACTCTACATCTGACTCTACATCTGACTCTACATCTGACTCTACATCTGACTCTACATCTGACTCTACATCTGACTCTACATCTGACTCTACATCTGACTCTACATCTGACTCTACATCTGACTCTACATCTGACTCTACATCTGACTCTACATCTGACTCTACATCTGACTCTACATCTGACTCTACATCTGACTCTACATCTGACTCTACATCTGACTCTACATCTGACTCTACATCTGACTCTACATCTGACTCTACATCTGACTCTACATCTGACTCTACATATGACTCTACATATGACTCTACATATGACTCTACATATGACTCTACATATGACTCTACATATGACTCTACATATGACTCTACATATGACTCTACATATGACTCTACATATGACTCTACATATGACTCTACATATGACTCTACATATGACTCTACATATGACTCTACATATGACTCTACATATGACTCTACATATGACTCTACATATGACTCTACATATGACTCTACATATGACTCTACATATGACTCTACATATTACTCTACATATGACTCTACATATGACTCTACATATGAAGACATATGACTCCAATTGTGAAGTGATGTCATCTCATTTGCCTGAATTATCACCATTGCAATGCAATATATAAATCATCATTGCAATTAATATTGAATTAGTGTTATTTCAGAAACAAACAATGATATCATTGATTAAATTCACAGCATTATACATTAGTTGTCGATTTCCCATCGAATACATACCCATGATCATCATGGTAATATACGAAGAATGATTTGATATACATTGATCAGATACTTGCGCCATCACTGGCCATTGTAGAATAGTAATAATAAATGTAACCTTTTGCCTGCCGTCAACAAGCAAGAGGAGACCAAGCACTTCAATTTTCATGGAATTAAACTTTGTAAAATCTATAACACAGTTAAAATATTTGAGATTTATACTAATGATGATTGATCATATAAGGAAAAACATTTTTGTTTTATAACGAGTTACTACTCGTATATCCGAAAATGATTTCACGAACAACCAGAGGTGACCAAACTTTTTAAAAGAAATGATAACGATCATATTATTAGATTGTTGTTATAGATTGACAACTGCTGTAACGATACCACTGCTATAACGATAAACATGTTTTTTAAAACGACTTGACGTACAACATATGCTTCACAGATGAAAATTTAGAACTTAGTTTGATTGGAAATTAACGTTATATGGTAACATTCAATCATGTTCTTGCCAATCAGATTAAACATAGCAAAACTTTAATTTTCTAGTTACGGTTAAGCTTAAGACTTCCTTTCTACAATAAGAAGTCACATTATTAAAACAGATGGATATACAATCCGGCATTTTAATACAATAAAGCTAATTTCATTAAATTTTAAATTCAGTGACAGAATTGAATGACAGTGACACAACTTCGATTTAACGATTAATGTAATGGATTCGATTCACACAAAGTATTTAAAAACTTAGTCCAGGATTTGGGCACGGTCCGGCATTATGCCACGTGTCAGATGGAAATGACTTTTGTATACATTAAAAATACTATGATCAATATCGTACTTAACTCATCAAATATCAAGTAACCCTGTATTATAATTTTCAATTTGAACTAAAATCAACATGTCATAATATGTATACCTACATATTTTTTTACCAATATTGTGTCTCTTGACTCAAGAAATTGCAATATTAGAATATTTTATGATTACATATTTTTACACAGCTTATATAATTAAATATTTATTTTAAATTGTATTCCAGATCTGTATAATCTGATAAGTTCGAATATGTATCATAATTAAGTAACAAGTATTTGACCCATGATTATTTTCTTACTGGTATAATAAATGTCACCACTTTTCAAAAACCGAGATGTGAATTTGAAGCAAAATTTTGTTAGCCGTTTTTAACAACTCGAGGCATTGCTAATACAAAGGAAAAATCGTTTAATCAAGAGTTTATTCCTATTGACAAAGTGCCAGTTTACTCATAACTCCACGATTTCTTAAAAACATACTGTCACAAATTGACCGCTGCAGCATATCGTAGCGCTTAATGTGTAAAATAATATGCAATTTTCTGAACAAGTTGTGTTCCATTTTGGATTCATAAAAATAAGAAATCGTTATAACTTTTAATAATACACAGTACTGAGGGTAAGTAAATGTAATGATGACATCTTTTTTTTTTAACAATAATGTTAAATAATGAGAAGTGATTGACTACTGCACGTTTTATCAATAATTATACTTTTGTTTTATGCGTATTATTGATCTATTGATATAATTTACCACAATTATTTTATTCCATCAGATTTTGCAATATAGTCATGACGGTAGATTATCAAACCAGTTCTACAACGCCAAAGAAAGAAAAATAAATGTCTCACTTACCATAACAATTTCAGTGCACGTTTCGTAAAGTAAGATAATGGTACTTCCACAAAAAAAAACCAAAGGAAAGAAAACCTTACGTTCGTGTGGCGTGGCAAAAATCTTTACAGATTCTTGTTTCGTCCCATTTCTGACCTGTTGGGGACATTACCGGGTTGATGATGAAAACTATTACTTGTACCATCACTTTACTTTATTCGCTTATAACAAACATATTAACAACCAATTTACAATAAATAATTCAAGACTTCTTCACTACAACTCGTCTGTACTCGAACTGGCCACCGTCACTGTATGTCCGCCATTTTTATAACAATCCAACATGGCGGAAACCAGTGACTAGTATGAGTCAATTGATATTCTTTAATACTTTCAGCATAAATAACAGTAAGATAAATCAAAATATAAGGCATTAATAAATAATTACTCTTACACTATCTACAAGTATATCCCGAAATTAGAGTTAATTACAAGCTACTAGCCGGTATCTTATCTCCGCCCACCTCGTTCATTAGCGGGTTCGCTTCCGGCCCCGACCACGCACGGACACTGCTATTCCTATCGCTTTCCAACTACTTAAGGGCTAAAATCGCGTATTTACTATGTTTTAAACACTAACCTCCGACGTTTCAAGGACGGCATTGTCCCCGTGGTCTCGGAGCAGACTGGCTGAAGTTGACATCAACATCTTGTAGCTGTACGAGTTTTTCGAACTACCCGCACCTGGTCCTGACTACCCACTTGAACAGTTTGTGCACTAGGGATGTCACCTTGTCGACACACAACACTCACGATATTCGGTTTTTCAACCCGCGATATTTGTTTCTTCTTGCATTTACTAATGACCGGGTTCCATGTGGAAAAATCGTGAAAGTTTGAATCAGTGTTACTTAAGGGCTGTTTTACACGGACTACACGGTACGATTCATTACAAATATTACAATACGCCATTTGATCGACCGCGCACGATCTGTACTGAAAAATGTCGTACGGTACTCGTGCGAAAAGTAAATTGGTAACTCGTTTCGATTTAAATTTATCGCCACTCGTTTCGAGCTTCCTTTTTTCGCACTTGTATCGTAATGTACTATCTCAGTGTCGCTTCACACTGGTTTCCTGCTTTATTCGAGTAAGCAAACTGAATACAAGTCTTAATTACCACATGTACAAGTAACCCAGTTCGGGTTTGCAAAATACAAGTGTCCGAACGTGTTCCCAGTTAACGACTTCAGTGCTGGATTTAACAGGTTTACAAACACACAAATATGCCTTAAAATTATTGTGTGTTTGTGTAGATACACAAATACACAGTACCTCTTAGGCGAACCCTAAATTGATGATTATCGTAAAAAGTTTCCATTACGCACGGAATGTAGCGTTTGACAGTTTTTAATGAAGCCCTGTGAAGTCAATTAATAAAGATTGACATCGTCTGCTGATAAATTAGAATAAGTTTTAATTCTAACGCAAAAAACTGGGTGATTATCGAGTCGAAAACTGTCAGTTCGGATCAGCGGTGCACTTTTATGTAGATGTCACTCATTCGATGAAGCATATTATGGAATATTTTACTAGATATTGTAGGTACGTATATAGTGTAGGTTAGGTATCTACTTTTACTACCTAGGTACTTGTCGCGTTTGATTTTTTTAATGAGATAGGAGGCAAACGTGCAGACTGGTCGCCTGATGGTAAGCGATCACTGCCGCCTATGGACACCCGAAACACCAGAAGTGTTGGAGATTTTTATTAGAGAAAAAAGTATGTACATATCTCAAAATATGTACATTGCACAGTAACGAAAAGAAAATCAGTAAATATCTGAAAATATTACTTTTCTCCTAATGTTCCTGGGTCCTTTTAAGTTACTTATTACATAAAAATACATATGAAACAACGTACTTATTATGCCAATAAGTAAGTGCAGTAGAATGTATACCTACAATGTAATCATTATACGTACGTTAAGTACGTAGATAGAGAGAAGAATATTTGTATTGTGTCGCACTCGCTTACCTATTCATTGTACACTAGTGTCAATAGTCATACATTAACGTTTGAAATAACCAATACACTTTATCACCTTACCTGTACCAAAGACATATATAGCTTCGTATAGACAGATAAAGTCTAAGAAAAAAACGTACCTCAGTACCATACAGAAAAAGGTACGGTGGCCTAGATGGCATTACACCTTTGGGGTACGCTCAGCTAGATGGCGCTAATATTAATATTTGACATTTTAACACATATCAAGCTAAGAATATGGGCCAAATTGTCAAAACCGAGGTTCAAAAGTTTTAAGCCTGTGTCAAGAGATGGCAGTTTATGTGATTACACATTTTACTTCGACAGTAACTCTCTATAATACTTGATCCTCTTTGCCTGTACTTTCCTTTGTTACCAATTTC
Organism: Leguminivora glycinivorella; assembly: GCF_023078275.1. Classification (NCBI taxonomy): domain Eukaryota; kingdom Metazoa; phylum Arthropoda; class Insecta; order Lepidoptera; family Tortricidae; genus Leguminivora; species Leguminivora glycinivorella. The sequence goes on from NC_062983.1 coordinate 458,177, forward strand.
ACTTACCTGTATTCTTTCCCTATTTTTTCATAACGCGACATCTATAAAATGTAATCTCTCTTTTCCGAGCCTATTTGTATGTCATTAATTAAGAACCCGCCTGTCGGGCGACGGTGACGGGACAGCGAGTTTGGATCGTTAAGCCGATTATTTATCGATTTTGTATCGAATATTTATCGATAATTCGACATACTGTTGAGACGGGTAACTCATGCTTTCTCTTTTGCAGTGAGTAGGCATACCTTGATTTATATTGTGTCAAATAATAAAGTAGGTAATTTACTTAACATAGTTAGCTTTACGACCTCGTGTTCCGCGGCCATTATATTGGGAACCCAACCCAACTTTATGCATTTTTTTAAACCACATGTTGGCAGACAACCATACGCCCCGCCCGCAGTCAGCCACCGCAGCCTATGGACGCTTGGAACTCCAGAGGTGTCATTTGCGCGTTGACGATCTTTTAGAAATCTGTTCACTCCTTTTTTGAAGAACTCCATGCACACTGAAGACTCTCAAGAAACTATAATTTAAACTTTTTAGGTCAACTTTGGTATCGTTTTCGTATAAATTGAGGATTCTGAATCCAATTTTAGAGTTTCTGCACGAGGAACAAGTTTGCAAATAATAGGTACGTTTATTTAAAAACTACTTAAAACTCTTATCTACCGTCGTTCAAATATTTAAATTAAACATTGCAAATAATATAATAGCCTCCAGTTTATCTTAATGAAATGAGTATTATATTGCAGTATAAAATGTCTTTCAGAGAAATGCGGCTTTATCAAACGATAATTAGGAATTCGCAAAATAATTGCTTCTCGCTAATTTACTAACTATTAGATAAAGTGGTTAAAACAAGAAACACACAGTTCGTGCTTTGACTGAACGACTGTTATCGCTTGACACATGAATTATGACATTTTTCAGTAATCTTTGAGCTCATCTTCTGCGGTGGTGGATAATATTTAACAGTATGCAGAAAAGGAAATGAAAAACGCTATCATATGTTCATGACAGGGTTTCCAAAATATCCGATATTTATAATAAATATCAAAATATCGGATATTTATGATATATCGGATATATCTTCTTCTCTGTCGTATCCTCATGGCTGAGGGACGTGACGAATGTGGACACTCTTCACCAGTTGTCTACCACCAGATATGCATATATCCATTTTGTATGAAAGGCATTTTATTATTTTGTTGCATTATTCATGAATACTACTTTAGACAAGGAAAAATCTACTAAAAAAACATTAAATTTTGTAGAAAAATAGTAAGAAACAGAAAAAACTATATTTTTAACAATTTTACATTTTTTCAAACCATTTTTGTATTGAAATATTTATAAAAAAATGATATACATATATCGGATATTTATATCCATTGATATATTTCGTCGAACCTAGCTGGATGTACAATATATCGGATATATATCTTGATATATATCCTCGAACCCTGGTTCATAAGCTAGGTAAGGTTCTATCAGCTGCAAAAGTGCATGGCGAATTTATCAATGAATTCATTCATAATTTCTCCATGCACGCAGGCGATAGTACCTAGCCAAGGTGACAATCGCTTACGCCGTGGCTTGCGTGGGCGACGGTCGCGCGATGGTCGCGCGACGGCGATGCGACGCATACGATATCAAACCTTATCGATATGGAAGTATGAGACGCGACGGCGACGGTCGCGCGACCGTCGACGCAAGACACGGCGTTATTCTCTGTAGGTCCGTACTGTCCGTAGCCAAAGAGTTGTTTTATCACTCTTCGGTATTGGTGAGACAGAGGCAGTTGCGTTTCCATCGCCGCTAATAAGCGTCAACGAATGTTACTTCAGCAGCTATGTCGGCGTAACCATCAACGTTTAACTTTTCATTTTTGTTTATTGCATACGTTTGTTATCATGGCTAGGGCCGATTGAATTAGTTGCTTTTGAGCTAGCAATTATCTAATATCACATGCCATTTCGTGCAAGACAATTTATTATGTATGAAGAATCCTTAATATATATTATTAATACTCATATTTTCCCATAAAGACATTTTATTACGGTATTTAGCCAAGCCGTCATTTTCTCACAACCGCTTGAGTCGTCGGCACTTGAAATTGTTTCATCAAGAGAAAGGAACAAACAAAAACTTCCACGAACGTAACAATGAAGTTTTGTTTGACATTTATCTATATGCAGAATGACATAGATGTTATTAACTGATGATTCTGCCATTGTCATAATTTCCCCCAGTTTGTGTTAAGTTAACCAAGGATCTTGTTTGCGCCGATCTGTGAATCCCTTTCTATCTAGTATCAAAGGAGTTTACAGGCCAGGTCTGCACTCTGCAGGGCACGTAGGCAAAGGAGTGAATCAACGTAAAAGTAACGTGAGTCACGACTTCGTGGCGTGTTCATTTGAACTATACAGCGTCTACAGCTGCAAATTATAGGATCTATACATATAGCGGGATAATAGTAACACTTATTTAGAGATTGTAACACCACTAACATAATACCACTAGCGCCATCTTGTGCTGAGTAGCGGAACTTCACCTTAGAACGCACATCGCGAATATAAAAACACCGAGAGATGGCGCTGACGACTAGATAGATGCCGCTAACGACTGTGCAACACAGAAACTATAAATAGGGACGGCGATTTTGTTCGTCATTCGATCTTCAGCGGATCTCTAGTGTAGACGGTTTCCCGGCTCTCTAGTTTAGATCACTACTGAGTGTTGCGTACGGTTCCCGAACCTTCACTTAGTACCCGGTGTATCTAGTTGTACCGTTAATTTAAATAAAGATACGAACTTGCTATCCGGTTAGTTTTACTACTCGCCCCTACGCCCGAGCCCCGGTTACATTCTGGCGTACCAACGTTCGGCAAAGGACATCCAAACTGGCGGATTCCGGGAACGAACCTTCGATCACTCCCAAATCAAGACCTTCGCTGCGAGTGGGGCTGAGACCACGAAAACTACACGAAACCTCAAGCATTTGTTATCGTTCATACAAACCTGTTCATGGTACAGGCGATTTATTCCGAATTTCTCCAAGGTCAGCGAACCATTGACGAGGTTAACAAAGAAGAATGCTCAATGGGAATGGAAAGAAGCCCAGGAGAAAGCTTTCAATGACTTGAAGAGTCACCTTATCTCTGCTCCGGTCTTGAAATCGGCGGATGAAACCAAGCCCTATATCATAAAGGCTGATGCGAGCAACTACGCAATCGGAGCCGTCATAGTCCAGGGGGAGGGAGAAGATGAGCACCCGATTGAGTATGCCAGCAGACTCCTAACCTCCGCAGAAAGGAACTATAGCACCACAGAGCGGGAAGCGCTCGCTCTAGTTTGGTCACTCAACAAATTTCGCGGATACATTGAAGGCGGACATGTTACGTTGGTCACGGACCACCAAGCCTTGAAATGGCTATTGACGATTAAAACCCCTACAGGACGATTGGCGCGTTGGGCTTTGATCGTGCAAGCGTACAACGTTACGATTAAGTACGCCCCAGGTAAAACTAATGTGGTTGCTGATGCGCTCTCCAGACCACAGTGTGACACCGACACCTCCAGTAAATGCGAATTTTGCAGCATCGTCATAGATATGCCTACGCGTAAGCCTTCCGAAATACGCACTGAACAGTTGAAGGATAAACAAATAGCCAGAATTATAAAGGCGTTAGAGACGGAAAGCGAGGATACTATCTATTGGGGCAGCAAAGGATATGTATTGAATAATGGTGTCCTCTATAAATACAGCCCAGATGGAAACGGCGACGATGCCCAACTGTTAGTTCCGGAGCATGAATGGAAGAATGTCTTAGCAGCGTATCACGATGATCCCTTAGCAGGACACTACGGCGTCGATAAAACTTATCAAAGGATATCAAGTCGATATTACTGGAAGGGTATGAGGCGCTTTATAGAGTCATATGTCAAAACATGCCTCATGTGTCAACGTTATAAGCCGACCAACCTTAAACCTGCTGGACTCTTGCAAACTACTGCAATAAATCAAAGATTTGAAAGTCTAGCATTTGACTTGTTTGGACCCTTGCCCAAGTCAGTTACCAATAAACACTGGATCCTAGTGGTAGAGGATTTAGCAACGGGATGGGTAGAACTGTTCGCGCTAGAAACGGCTAACGCCGAAACATGTGCTATGACAATGATAAACGAAGTTTTCCTTCGATATGGTGTTCCTAGACGTATTCATAGCGACAATGGACCGCAATTTGTCAGCGCAGTCATGTAGAAGGCTACTTATTGCCTGGGTATTCACCATACGTTTACTCCAGTATACCATCCAGCTGCAAACCCCGTGGAAAGGAAGAATAGAGATATAAAGACTCAACTAGGCATCTTAGTGCAGGACAATCACCCGGAGTGGTCGGAAAAGCTTGCTTGTATAAGATTTGCTATGAACACAGCAACAAGTCTAGCAACAAGTCATACCCCAGCATATCTCACCTTTGGTCGCGAACTTCGATCACCCGACGATGTCAAACATGACCTGAAGCATATTGTGCTATCTGAAAATTTTGTACCGGAAATTACTCCGAAGCTTTTGTTACTAGCGGAAACGCTAAAACAAGCCAGACAGCTTCGTCAGGATAAAGAAGAAACCCGAAAAGAACAAGCTGACAAGGCAAGACGACCGGACCCAGGTTATGAAGCCGGAGATCTAGTGCTTGCCGATACCCACATGGCAAGTCGCTCCGCCCAAGGAGTCAGTAACAAATTGATGCCACGCCGCGATGGACCTTACCTTGTGCAATCTAAGCAAGGCGCGACATCATACAAATTAGCAAATCCGAGTGAACCAGATAAGCAAGTGGGAACCTACCATACCTCAGCACTCACCCCATTTAAGGGAAACTATCAAGCCTTGCCAGAACCCCTCCAACCGATTAGAAAAAGAGGAAGGCCTAGGAAGGCAGCTGCGAAGACTACCAACAAGAGGAAGTAAAACCTATCCTACTCGCCGGGACGTCATCGTGGATAGAGGGGGAGAGTATGTAACACCACTAACATAATACCACTAGCGCCATCTTGTGCTGAGTAGCGGAACTTCACCTTAGAACGCACATCGCGAATATAAAAACACCGAGAGATGGCGCTGACGACTAGATAGATGCCGCTAACGACTGTGCAACACAGAAACTATAAATAGGGACGGCGATTTTGTTCGTCATTCGATCTTCAGCGGATCTCTAGTGTAGACGGTTTCCCGGCTCTCTAGTTTAGATCACTACTGAGTGTTGCGTACGGTTCCCGAACCTTCACTTAGTACCCGGTGTATCTAGTTGTACCGTTAAATTAAATAAAGATACGAACTTGCTATCCGGTTAGTTTTACTACTCGCCCCTACGCCCGAGCCCCGGTTACAAGATAGATTATCACTTGAACTTGACTGTGGAATGAATTATCGCCGGCGGTATTTCCGGACCGATACGACCTTCAAGAAAAGAGCGTACACCCATCTTAAAGGCTGGCAACGCACCTCCAACACCTCTGGTGTTTCGGGTGTCCATGGGTGGCGGTGATCGCTTACCATCAGGCGACCTGTCTGCTCGTTTGCCTCCTATCCCATAAAAAAAAAAGAATAAATGGAGCATGCCATAAAATCGTGACTCGTGTTACTCTTGCCGTGGATTGACTCAAAGAGTGAAAAACAGAAAGCACTCGGTCTATGGACAGCACAGATCAATACAACAAGATGGCCCTTACAGGGCGACTCGCGGTCACCAAGCATACGACAAATCAGGTTTATAAAAGTTTGAACGCGTGCGACACCGATCAGTAGCGCCCAAGTATACGACCCGCTAACAGTGTCCGTGTCCGCTCGGGAAAAATCTTAAATAATCAATTTTGGTTGCAAACAATGGTCTCTTACAGCATAAAGTGGTGTGGCAAGTCTTCTAACACTTCTACATGTAAAAAAGATGGAATAACATTCCACAGTTAAGTCAAATTAATTATTTTGTTGAATATTGTTTATTGTCCGCGGAGTTCATTTATACTGGTCAATATGGTTGTGCTGAGCGGCGCCGAGGCGCGTCCATCCCTCTTTACCGAGTTAATAATGTGATATGCTATCCCTTTCACGTAAACGACTAGGCATGGGGCCATGTTAGTTTATGTCTGTTGCGGGAACTTCGGACTGCCGTTCGTACCATGTGCTACCATTTTATGAAATATAAAAGAAAGCAGATTTGTAATAGTGAATAATTATCTAGAATCTGTAGAGTCTGTAGTGGTATTTAGTTCATTGATTAGTTTAGAATATTTAGTTGGTTATTTAACTTAGTAAATGTAAGTAAAAATGCACAGTTTAGTTATTAGTTACTAGAATGATTTTTATTGAGATGCTATCACAATTATCATCCTCCTTGCGTTATCCCGGCATCGGCATTCGCCACGGCTCATGGGAGCCTGGGGTCCGCTTTGGAAACTACTACCAAGATTTGGCGTAGGCACTAGTTTTATGAAAGCGACTGCCATCTGACCTTCCAACCCGAAGGGTAACTAGGCCTTATTATAATTTAATTATAATATTATAATTTGTTGCAAAACAAATTCACCACAGTACTGGTACCGGTACCATTGTCTATAATAGACATGTCCCATTCCCATCCCTACTGCTAATCATAAAGGCGCGCCATTATTTGAAACGACCAATGGCAGCACCGTGCGCGCCCGCCTCACCCCGCAAGGATTGGTGATTTGCGTCTCGAACAATATCGCTTGCATTTGGCTTCTAGTGGGGTGTTCTGTGATGGACAGAGATGGACAGTCTTCAATAAAATCAGATAAAATTAAGAACTAAGTACATAATTATTAGCTTTTACCATAGCGGGACAACTGCACTATGCTGATCCGATAAGAAATCGGAATTCAAAGTTTTATTATTTTTTGCTTTTTAGTTTTTCCGTGTTTTTTAACGCGCTTATTTTTGAAGGTGGTTTTATAATGCGCGCTTTTCGTTTTTTATTTACCTGCCCCTTTAGCACAACTTGCCTGTAGACTTAGCACATGATTGCCGCTAGAGTATGTCGACGCGAGAAAGATGACACGTCTTCTTCTAACTGTATTAATGACATAAGGACGGGTAGCCTATCTCGCGGCGACATACTCTCGCGGCAATCAAATGCTAAGTTGCTAATGCTAACCCTGCTGGTCGCGCGCGAGTCATTACTTGAAGTCGCGCTTGATGTATGGACTCGCGCGCGACAAGGCAAGTAAGTTGTGCTAAAGGGGCTGTACGTACATTCCTGTCTAAATGCTGTAAGTAACAAAGAGAAGGTTTAATTCTCTCTTTATAAATTTTATTATTTACGCCATCATTTTAAAATTAATTCTGAAATTTTCAATCAAATATTGTACGCAGTTACGCACGCAGCGCACAAATGGTGACGCCACATTTAAGTTTTCATCATCATCATCAGTCATCGACATCACCCTTGCTCAAAGTGTGAAATTGTTGCACGCAGGCGTAGGGAGTTATAGAAAAACTTTTTCCCGATGGAGTTATAAGATTTCTATAATCAAAATCAACTTTTACTTCATTGCAAGAGTAATTAAGAACATCATGCGTGACTCTGGTCGTAAGAATATTGCAAATTCAAGTTTGCAAATCGCTTCTGCAGTCTGACAGCAGCAGCCTGTGAAAGGTGAACGGCGACTCGTACAAAACTCTTCCTTTTTCGACCGGCGTCGAATTCGCTTTAAATTGAGTGGTATCCGTTTTTGCGGCCAAAAAACGTTCCAACTATTTCCAGCTTTTACATTTCGGTTTGTATTTGTCTAAGTCGGGCTGCCATTTTATTTTAAATGGGTTTTAGAGTGCCGCGAGTTTTATTTTTATAAGTTATATAAAATCAAATTCACTGCACTAAAACAAAATACGTTAGACTAGAATTAACTTGGACAACTTTAAATAAAAAAATAAATCCATACCATTTATTGGACAAAAATAACACTAAATATTTTACAACCAATTATCCGCAACGCAGGCTTCGTCATGAGGTTACAGCCATAAATCAGCAACAGGCGTCGTCCTTACACACAAACAATAAAGCTATCCGCAACAGGCTTCGTCATTTACCCATATGTGGGTTATTGCAACAACAACATACGCGCAAACTAACTAGGACCCGCCCGACCCGTACCGGGCCCAAAGGTTCCCATCACACTAGCAGCATTTCCACGCTGTATAGCCAATGAAATCCCCTGCACCAGATACGACCCGGAACGCGGATCGCAGCCCCTATCCCTAAGTCGGCGACCAAGTTCCCTAACAAAGGCTTTAGCCTCAGTTCCCCAGGGTCCCGCCGTCTCCACAGCAAGTGGCACAAATTTGTACATTGCTTCCAGGGCGCTGTACTTTGCGTGCTTGAGTCTAGCTGCAAACTCTGCAGCTGACCCAGCAGACTTAATTGTGAGGCCAAGGTGGGACGGAGCAAAAGTACTCACACACGTGGCGTCCCACAATAGGCACTGACCCTTCTGCCACGGAACCAACGTGAGTCCGTCTGGCCTCTTGCCGTAAAAATAAATTGAAAGTTATTAATTTACTTTTGATTGAGTGATTGTGTTCTAAGTACCTAAAACATATTATGTTTTTCCCCTTTCTACATATACCTACCTACATGTAATAGATACAGTACTTATAATTAAGTTATTCTTCTTCTTTAAATCCTGTTACCCTCTGCTGGGGTGAAGGGCTCGAATCATAATGCTCCATTTAATCCGGTCTTGGGCAGTTTGGGTAACCTCCTCCCACCCCGTGCCTAATTAAGTTAATAACCTTATAAGGGCCACTTGCACCAACGAAAATGGAGGGTTAACCCACCATTTTATATGGAATTTGACAGATGACAGCCCACTAACCCTGAGTTAAGTGGTCGGTGCAAGTGGGCCTAACTGTTTTAACTTATCTAGAAACGTTGGAAAATACATGCGATATGTATTATAACATCCGGTCAATTTTTAGTTCAAGAATTATTTTTATTCTGTCATATGAAGTACCTATCCTATCCAATAATTGACATTACAAAGTACATAATTAGAAAAGTTACTGTTACTACTTACATTTATCTTTAATTACGGTTGAATAGGCCCGCTTAGTTTTTATAAACGTTCGAACAAGCGGCTCGTTTTGCCAAGAATGTTCCCATTAGCGCATACAAAGTACAACTTATAACCTAAACCTTTGCAGACCTTATCTTATACTATTAAACGAGCAATTCTTGTATATTTATTTATTTATTTATTTATATATACCGACGATCTCGGAAACCGCTCTAACGATTTCGCTGAAATTTGTTTTGTGGGGGTTTTCGGGGGTGAAAAATCGATCTAGCGTAGCCTTAGATCCCGGAAAACGCGAATTTTCGAGTTTTCATGAGTTTTTCTTTCGCATTTGTAAACGTAAAATATGGTCCTTAATTTCGCCGCGCGCGCATCGATTCCGCTTAGCTCAGTCGCACGAGGTCGGTCTAATGTACGCAGATAGATCGTAGGTGTCAGGGTTTCGAATCCCGGTCAGAAATTAAATTTTTGTTTTTTGTCTTTTTTTTTTGTTTTTGTATTTATAAGAGTTTTTTTTTATCTAAAGACGTGATATATTAAAATAGAACCGAGCGAAGCTCGGTCGCCCAGATATTAAGTTTACAATAAGGTCTACAGAAGGTTAGTAAAGGGCTGTGCTAGTAATAAGCGGAGAAGCACGTAGTGTGCGTCAGAGGTAAAGGAATGGAGCGAGGAACGTTGAATGTTTGTAATAGACCTCCTGAGTCATAGTTAGCAAAAATAAAATGTTTATCATCATATCGTGTAAGTACTTTAGGCTTAAGATTAGCCAAAAGTCGGGGGTGGAAATATATTGGTCGGTTTTTCCGTTTCTGTTTAATTTTCCATAGTTTTACTTATTTTTCATTCATTCTCTAATGTTCGTCCATCGGCCATTGTCTTTAGGAACAATTCAGTAACTAGGTAGGGTAAACTCGCCCCATTCGGTGACACGCCTAATTAATTCGGTGAAACAACCAAATTCGTCGTTTTTCGGAATATTGCTTCAAATCTTGTATCACCGAATTAGGCGTTTCACCGAATGAGGCGAGTTTACCCTATACCTAGTCCCTCTTTGATCAGAAATCAAAGTGAAAAACGCAGAGTAACTTGACATCGTATGACCTCATGACCCAGACCTTTGTCTGCATAGCTAGCATGCAGGTCTGCAGATAGTCTGGATGACTCGGCTCTAAATAGAGCCGCTATTTCTGTCGCCAGTGCTACTCTACATACCAGTTCTTGAGGATTGCTTTAGATCTGTTTGAATTCTTTCTTTAATTACATAAGTGTGAATGGTAAATTAATCACGATAGAAAAATATAACACTTTAAGTTCTCGCGTTTTGTACAAGACTTGCCTTTGGCTATTCTGTGGCCTGGATAAGCCCATTTATAATTAAAAAACCGGCCAAGAGCGTGTCGGGCCACGCTCAGTGTAGGGTTCCGTAGTTTTCCGTATTTTTCTCAAAAACTACTGAACCTATCAAGTTCAAAACAATTTTCCTAGAAAGTGTTTATAAAGTTCTACTTTTGTGATTTTTTTCATATTTTTTAAACATATGGTTCAAAAGTTAGGGGGGGGGACGCACTTTTTTTCCTTTAGGAGCGATTATTTCCGAAAATATTAATATTATCAAAAAACGATCTTAGTAAACCCTTATTAATTTTTAAATACCTATCCAACAATATATCACACGTTGGGGTTGGAATGAAAAAAAATATCAGCCCCCACTTTACATGTAGGGGGGGTACCCTAATAAAACATTTTTTTCCATTTTTTATTTTTGCACTTTGTTGGCGTGATTGATATACATATTGGTACCAAATTTCAGCTTTCTAGTGCTAACGGTTACTGAGATTATCCGCGGACGGACGGACGGACGGACGGACGGACGGACGGACGGACGGACGGACGGACGGACGGACGGACGGACGGACGGACGGACAGACAGACATGGCGAAACTATAAGGGTTCCTAGTTGACTACGGAACCCTAAAAAAGTATTACTTAAAGCTGTACTTTGCTGGGACGTCAGTCTTCCGCGACCACGGCCAGTGCAATCTCGCCGAAACGTTGGGAAAAAGGTAAAATAATAATATTGTCTTCGGTTACCGCGATAGTTACTCATGAAATATAACCTAACAACAAAATTCAAATTTTGAAAAAACCTCCCACGTAGTGGACCGATTTTCATGAAACATGGCTAAGAACACTCCCGACTAACTCGCTTTCAAACAAAATTCAACATATAGAGGTTCACAATGTTTATAACTATTCCAAATTTCATATCGATAGCATAAGTAGTTCTCGAGATATTTAACAATGTGACAGACGGACAGACAGACGGACAGAGTCGCACCATAAGGGTTCCTGTTGTACCTTTTTGGTACGGAACCCTTAAAAAACTAAATCTAAATCGGTTCTAAATAAGTGCGTAAAAAAGGAAGTTCGAAACGAGTGGCGATAAATTAAACCGAAGGCAGGGGCGGCTCACTCCGTGATTCTATCGCCGCGCTACAAGTACATACTGGCGGCCGCGAGTTCGCGGCCTACTCAGGGGTGGCGCGCGTTCTAACGGAACGCACGTTCGCTTGTTACATTACGTAGCGAGTTTTTTTCAAGGTTCATATGCGATGTCCACGTGTGGAATGGTTAATAATGCTTAGTTAAATAGACACCATGAATAAAATAGGACAATCTTACATCACTGATCTTATTGATTAAGTCTAACGGAAAAGTTCAATAAGGCTTGTGATGCTGAAGACTGTAACAAAAATATATAAATACTGTATTTCTTTCTATATTAAAAATATAGAAAGTACCTAAGACTTGAATATATAGTATAACTATTTATCTGAGAATTAATGCGTTTTAATCCATAGGCAACCTTATCCTCCGACGCTGCGCACGTGCGGCTCGTTTCTTTGTTAGAATTTTGTAGGCATTTAAAAAGGCGGCATTTCGTGAACATCAAAGCAGTGGGCCTTCTGTACTTGTACTATTATATATTCTGTGTCGAAGGGAGTGTTTTAAATCGACACGAGTTACGAACTTCCTTTTTTTCGCACTAGTATCGTAATTAATGATGTGCAAGTTCGGAAACTTTCCATAAAAATCTTAAATTTCTTGAAAAAGTCACGAAATTTCCACGAAAAATAAAGGGAATTTAATTTATGAAATGGAAAGTTTCCATCCATACAATTGTCCATACAAAGTATGGAAAGTTTCCGAAGTTTTCCTATGTGAAAATTTCATAATTTTGGAAACTTTCCGTCGGCGCATCAGTAATCGTAACGTACTATTTACTGTCATGATGCCACTCATTTCTATGGAACAGCAACAGCCAATTTTTTTTTTGCGATTTCTGCATTGACCCCGTAACAAATCTTGTTCATTTTACCTTAAAAAGTCACTATATAAAGTTATAACTAGGCCTAACCTAACCCTAGGGAAATAAATATGTAAGGTGCATTAGGGTAATTCCGAAAGTCGTCTAATTTTGAAAGTCGTATTATTTCCATCATATCAAGATTCCATTTCTTGGCCTCGTCGCTAAGGGTGATCAGGTCTTCTGTAGGTCCATTGGCATAGCGCGTCAAGAGGCCAAGAAATGGCTGATTGGACTCAATGTTAACCTATGAATGTTTCTGTTCTTTGCCATACGACTAAATAAATAAATATCAAGATTCCCCTTTCGAACTTACCTGCGCACTTCTGTCATTCGGAATTACCCTAATGCACCTTACATATCTAGTAGGTATCTTTATCTATCAAAATATAGATTTTAGATGTATCTACCAAGTTTTATCGAAATGGAGAAAAATAAAAACGATAATCAGAACAGTTGCGAAGTTATACGAATTATCTCACAATAATTACTAAAGACCGAAATTATCTAAAATCTGTAGATTCTAAAGATACTCACTGTATCTATCTAATCTCTTCATCTTTCATTAAATTGATAAGATAAGTAACGTTCTAATACTTAATACAATTTTAATAATATGCAATCCTTAATCATTCTTGATAATTTATAATTTTCGACATCTTATCGTATCGTAATGTTATTAATTTGGGTAACGAGTCATATCAATTAGGCGGATAAATTTCAATAAATATTTATTAACTAGGTAGATATTCCAAATTTCTAAATTAAAGCCAAAATTTACACAGTTTAGTTTATTTGAACTAGGTATCATGTAGTCATTGTGATAGTTTTCGTTCACTTCTAAAAATCTGAATAAGTAAGAAGCTTAATTATGTACTAATTCCGAGTTAAATTTGTTCAAATCAAAATAACCCATTGGTTGCCTCATTTAACTGGCGTGTTTATTGTACTTTATCCAAGAGTTGCACGTTCATAAATAAATTTGATAAATATAAAGTACAAGACTACAAGCCCTAGCTTCAGTAATAATATCCACAGGCCATGTTCAATATCTCCAGTCTACTCCGCCCAACAATGTTCAAATTGTACTCCAAACAATCCCCCACAAATCACGCTCTGTACTGTAGCCATCAAATTCAAGTGCACGGCGCGCGAGCGAGAGGGCACTACAACCCGTCCCGCTCGCGATCAGCTGTTGCCGGTGTGTGCGTCACGACACACCTCCCGACGCCGCCCCCCCTCCCGCGCGCCTCGCCGGCGCCGCCAATCAGCTGATCACTGTAGGTTACGCCATCTTCGCTTCTAAACTTGAACGCGACCTAAAGGGATACGATATTCCACATTCGAATTTACCAAACCTATTTAGTTACATTTATATTTTATCTGGACTTTCTCCAAGCGAAAACGGGACGACCGAAGTTCGGAACTTAAAATGGCCGATGCTTAGTCGTGATCGCCTAGGGAGGGGGCGATGTCGATAATATTATGTTTTATGACGGCGGGTGGTACATAAATTGGGTTTTCGTTTTACGACGATAAATTACATCGAGTCCTGCGCACTGGAATCATGTAAATTGTCGTAACTGCAGTAACTGTAGCCGAGGAAGTAATTACGGAGTCGCTACTCGGAACGGCCGTTATCAGACCGTGACTGAGTAGCTCGTTTTTTGCGACCACTTTTATTATATCTTTATCTCGCTCATTATATTATTCGTGATTACTTTTACCGCAGATTACTAATGGCCGAAAGCCTCGCTGAAACCGCATTTACGTGTAATATAGGAGTAATGTTAAAAAGGTAGTAAAATGGTAATATACTTACTCGAGACGGGAATCCGGGCGTTATATCAACGCTATAAAAAGTAACAATAAACTTTTTATTATGGCTGCGCAGATAAAATAAATACAGGTTTAATTTTGTCGGCGTGCGTTAGAGCAATCATCCATTAGTCTCGATGTTTATTTCGTGTTTATTACGTGGATGCTAATTCAGCGTCGCCGCGAGCTGCGTGCGGCGTGGCGGCGGCGGCGGCGGCGGTCGCAGGCGAGACGGGAACGTTTTCTCACTAAAAGGCTAAAACGACGCGTGCAGCTTAAATCTCTTTGACTGCATAATTAGTCCCGCCACGGGTAATGGCTCGGCTTAACGAATCATTATAATCTACGTTTTATTACAATCGTTTGAACCTCTCGGCTCTTTCCTAGCGCGCACATTATTCACGATTCATTGTGCTCTTTCAAAAGGAAATAAAGCATTGCATGAATGAGTTACGTTTTTGTTCGCTGAACATTTCGGTCGCGCAAAAAAAAAAACAAAAAGTAATAGAGGTTCAGATTAAAATCGCTTTCGAGAACTGTTAGGAAAGCTGAAAAATCCTAAGTAGATCTTTTGTTTCGTTCGCTTTCTTTTTTTGCGTGGGCAACGAGCAGCGGCGAGAAAGATTTGGAGGATTCGTTAAAAAACTGACAGGTAGTTAAGTGTATAATCGCATCATTCCTTATCCAAATTGAAGATCACGCCGCGCCCGCGGCGATCATTCTTTCTTGATTTATGGGCCACAAAAAATACCATTACAATTTCTGTTCTGTTTAATAAGTGTAATTACATTATTGATTATATCTAATCTACATAATTATAGTTTCCTTTAACAGAGTAGTCGTGTGGACAAATATTCTAATTAACACAATTTACGAGGACTGCGCTGTTATCGTGCAGCGCTCATTATTGGCGACGTGACATTCTGCGCATTACATTTGATGGGCTTGACATTTATTGGTTCTGAACAAACGTTTGATGTCGCAGTACTACGCTGGTAGTACTTAGGAACACTTTAGAAGTATATTGAGTCTACAAAGTTGAGCCAGCTGTGGTCGTTACAAAGGGAGAAAACCAGATAAAACTTTTAGTTGGCGGTTTCTCGGCTTTCGAACAAAAAACGGCGGTTCAGTCGGCAACTTGCCGTTTAGAACTTGTACAAAATACAAAATATTTAACATTGCGAAAGTATTTTAGACATTATTTCGGCGCATTTGCTAAATTGCCTCTATAAATACGCTGTCGCAAGTTGTTAGGTCATTTAGAAGGAATGTTAGTCCGAAACGCAGAGTGAACATATTTACTGAGAATTCTTTTGGAAGACATTTTGTAGGAAGCACTCTTGCTCAGTATACATCTCCGAGTAACATCTCAAAATTATATAAAGTTAAGTATTGTATTGTCTATAGGTAACTTTGTTAACAATATCAAGTTTTGAACGGGTTAAAGTTTCGTGTAAAACACTTGAACAGATCATTAATTAGCTATGCGTCTAATTATATTCTGAGCTAGTCAAGGGCGGACGAACTAGGGCGCTATTTTAACTAGGAAACGAAACATGGCGGCGAGATGGATGAGGCACGCCATGGTCGCGTTTATCGCGGGGAACAGACAAGATGAAGCGTTCTCTCTCGAGTGGTGTCGGGGAGAGATAAATGATCTGTCTGGTCTTTATCACGAACTAGCATAGGCCTTCGCCATTAACTGGCAGATTGATTTTCAGTTGCCGTCGGCGTTGTGGAAAAATGGTGATCTGAGACAACTTCCCGTGATCTAAAAGATCAATCTTTCCCATTTCCTCATTCCGAGAAGTCAACGAATGCGGACACTGTTAAAATTTTATCTTTTTCCTTCTAACGACTTTTGGAAGTAATTATGACCACCATTTTGTTCACAACGACGGCCGACGGAATCTTTTTAAGTCTTAGTTGTTGTGTTCTACTTAGTTTACAAAACAGCTAGAGATGTTAAAAATAATAAAATTGTGTCTAATGATGTACATTTTCTGTTCATTATTTTTCCCCTAATATCGATCCTACGATTCATCCGATGAAGAGGCACATCCCTATTTTTGTTCTTATTTCAATAATTGAACAGCATGCAAGTTGCAACGGTGTTTCGCCTGTGCATTTCTTGTACTTCTAGCTGTTTAGCAGACCAAGTATAGGCCCTAAAGACATGGTGAACTGATGTCTGTGATACCTGACCAGGACGACTTATGTGCAAAGCAGTCTGGCATACTTACGTCTTCTCTCCACACTCCCAATCCAAGATGGAGGCAATCCAGGGGCACTGACACACACACACGGACACACCGCGAAATAAAACGATGCTTTAGGGATTTTTGTAAAAAGATAGTTATATTTTTGGCATTGGACTATGACACAATATAATACTATGATATGCTAGGTAAGCGTTTTATAAAGACTTTTACATGCCGAATATTTGTTAATCAGACTATTCTTCAGAGGACTCTTTATATATAATTTCAACAAACATAACTGCTTACAAATGAGAGAGATACGTTCCTAGTGCCACTCGGGACTGTTCTAGAACTCACCTATTCCAAAACATAACTATTCCTAGTTTTTATTCGTAATATTTTTCTCACTTTTCATTTTTTACTCTATAGGTACATATTCATTATAATACAATTTTTGAACATATAATTATCGATATGATATCTTATACAGAATTACGCAACGAATCGGCGACGGTACAATAATTTAATCGTGAAGCATCAGTTTTGCGAATAAATACGTTCGCGGGCACCGCGGTCCGCGACCGTCCGGCAAACACAACAAATCAACGTTCAAACAATAACGTACATAGGTACTATTTGGTATGGTTCGTTCCGACACGACACTTATCACTAAACTATACAAGGGAACATCACAGGGGCCGGAGCGGCTACATGTAGATCGGCAGCTGCTGCAGCGCGCGCTTGTCGAAGCGCTCGTAGGGAGCGGGCAGCCGCGCCATATCACAGTCCACCGGCAGGTAGGGGTGCGCCTTCAGCCGCGCGCGGCCCAGCTTGCCCGCCTCCAGGTAGTCGAACCGGTAGCAGGGAGGCTCCTCGGGGGCTCGCGCTCGCGCCGCCTGCACGGGGGCCGGCGGCGGCACCGCGGGCGCGGGCGCAGCCCTGCAGCAGCGCCGCGGAGGCCGCGCTACTCGCCGCGCGGGCGCCGCCGCCGCCGCGCTCACCGCGTCCCGGGGCAGGTTGTTCACGAACGGCACGCGCCGCAGGCTCTCGAGCCTCCGGAAGTGCGAGGGGTGTATCATGAGCAGCGGCTCTATCTTCACGCCCTGCGGCGGCTTGGCACAGTCGGGAAGCTCGTATTCGATACTGCAGTCTACGTGTAAAGGCACCGAGTAATCCTTTGGGGCGAGCGAGGCGGGCCGCGCGTCGCGCCGGTAGCCGGCGGCGAACTCGGCCTCGCTGCGGGCGTAGCCCGTCATGGCGGGGCTCACGGCATGTGGCCGATCAGCTGACTGCGGCGAGCGGGCGCGCGGACGTGCGCGTCGGAGGGCGCTCAGCGCGAGACTGGCGACTGCCGCGCCTGCGCGCCCCGCGCCCCCGCCCGCAGGCCGCGCCCCCTGCTAGTGCGAGGCCCCCGTCTAGCCCGGGACTATCGACAAATCGATAAACGAGACTAGGGTGACCAGCGTACAACACTCATAAATCTTTTTAAAGTATTGGGGAATTTTCCCACACATTGCTATTACGAAGAACCACTTTTATGCACGAATAGCTCACCTATCCTGATTTCTGCGTTGTCGTGGGATTTTTATATTCGTTTGCATTGGACCAATGCATGTTTTGACTTTGAAATGTTAAATAGTGAGTAAGTACTATTGAAATACAAGTTAACCATAGGAATATACAAAAAAACATCAGATTTTCCGATATGTTTCAAAATACAACTTATTGCAATTTTAAGAAATGCACACAGATTAGTCATTAGAGAACATTTTAATTAACCTTACAAGAATACGCATTTTATGTATTTTTAATAATACCTTTATTTACATGAACATAATTATATAAGAAACTAAGATTAAACTTAGGTAAGTACTTAGTTCTCACAACGTTTTCAACATACATAAACATATTAATACCTATTACCCTTTTAGAGATAAGTCTACCTTTGTATATGTTCTTGTGTAAAACGTGTTTTTTAATCTCATTAAATATTTGTACAATAAAGTTTTTACATGCATAATTTATATTCATAGTATCAGGAAAAATTGTGACGCCTGGCAACCCCAACCTCGACTCCTTACTACGTGCGCAGTGCAGAATGTCAAACAGCTGACTACACTCAATGAGGTTATAGGAAATGGCCGCCAGCCTACTTGGCTTCAAGGGAACACGCCAGAAATCTTGACACGTCAGTATTCAAGACAATAATGCAATGTAATGCTACGATACGAAGAAAGCCGGTCTATAATTAACATAACCTCCAATTTACAAGCTAGTTTGTAGTTCATGTGAACATGAAAATTAGGTTAGACTAATGATGGTAATTATAGTAGGTATTTTCTAAATTGCTTAGTAGTTCACGGGTAGATCCTGTGTATTATCCTGTTTGTCATATTTAACTGTATTGTCCTGTTTTGCAGTGCGCATATTACGCTAATTATATGTATGAAACTATCATATGGACTTATTCTCTAACAAAATGTACCTAATCAAATAATAAAGAGATCATTGTACTACATACATAGTATATGAATTACTCTCTAGATCAGTTTGCAAGGCAGTTTAAAGTGCTTTATAAATATGATTATAATATATACCTACATTTGTGTATACACCGGTAGATAAAAACATATATATACAAGATACATGATACGAAAGCATCTTAGTTGAAAAACTTCGTCGTATCGTATAGAGAAAGCCGTATTTGGATTTAAAATTGAATAGAAGTGTACGCTTCAGCTGGCCGGATTAAACTTCGCCCGCCAGTTCAGTTCAGTTCTCTCTGACAGGTAACAAATTGTGTTTTTCAAAAGTTTGCTTCGGACGGAACAAGCTTAAAGATATATTGAATACGTAACATTAAGAAGTACATTTGTATCGATAATATTACAGTCTTCGCACAGAAACGAAACAATGTTTAGACTCCAGAGTTAGTGTGCCAATTTTTGTCCAGCGCTAGTTAAACTGACGAAATTTTGAAGATAAACCGTCTTTGCCGCACTTGTGTCGATACTTAATACAAAAATGACAAATTTAATATTCTACGTGTGGATGAAAACTAGCGTCAATTGGAATTTGTAGACGCAAACTAGTACAATGATATTTTAATTAGGTTATCAGATAAGTCGGAAATAAACCAGTGCTCTCAATTTAGAGCAGTTTAAGATTAATTTTGCGTGTTATTTATTTTAATGTTTATTAAGTTAGAGCCAGGTTTATTTTAGGATAAGGTCAAGGTAATCGTTTTAAACACGCATTCTATTTATAATCCTCAGCTTGGCTTCAAGATTGGTTGTTAGAAATGTTAGGTAATCATTTCGACCCTTCAAATTTAATACTTTTTAACTGCGCTATAAATAACAGAATTCAAGCATGAAAAATGGAAACTTCCTCAATTTCCCAAGAAATCTTTTACAAGCGAAATAAAAGCTCTAAAGAGAAATATTTCATAAAGTATACTCGTTTTTATTGCCCGAGTGCATTCAATATAAAATGCATTATACTTCACAGAAACCTTACCAGGGTAAGCTCCGGGGGTCTTCTAATTTAAGTACAGTGATGTTGCTTTTTGAGCTCAAAACCAACATAAACAGATCCTTCAATGTACAAACAATGTTTTTAACCTTTATGCTCATTTATACTGGTTTCTTAAAGTTAGGTAAAGTGCAACTGATGGAATAATACCCGTTGCACGGAACAATGAGTGACTGTACCCTCTTGTGACGAAAATAATTGCTTTTCGAACAATATGCCGGCGTGATTGTAGGATCGGGGGTGTAGACTGTACACTGAGTCCCTACTGTTCTGTCCCATTAAACGTAAAAGGTTCCTGGTTTAATGGGCGAGAGAACTTAGCTGTAATAATGCGTTCGGGATCTAAACTAAACATGTAGGGATAAACGGTTCTGTGTTACCTACTGGGCTATTAAAGTGCTCACATTCCGTGTTTTAAGTAGGTCTTTACATACATCATATCTACACAGATAAAAGTAGTGATCACTTGACCGACTGAAATTAGAATAAGGTAAGTAACACAACACAAAACTCGCATATCGTGTTCGTGTATTTAATACAAAGATTTTGAAACCAATAATCATTCAAAATTACCCATCAAAAACAAAAATATAATTTGTGAATTTATTGGAAATATAAGTATAACAGATAAAATAAAATTCTCTCACATAAGTATAAAAATCCGCATCTCGTCTGACGCGTCCATTTAAATTTAAGCGCCTTAACTTAAGACTCTTACAGAAAAAGATTGCAAACATTTCCTTCTTAAAAACATTCTACTTCATTTCTTTTATCAGTAATTTATTTTTCAAAGAAATTAACGATTGAAAAATCTTACCAGTACCTTTATTGTGCTCTAGGAGGTATTGTGTTCCTTAGGTAATAGGCCCAAGTATATTGTGTTTTTTGAAAGACTGTATATTGCATTGAAGCAACGTCTACATCATTTATAATTTTTTTACGCCACTCAAGAACACACATTAAGGTTCACAGTGCCGAATGCATATTCAACACGCTGACAATGCTAGGGGCCTGACAATGCAGGTCGCAGGTTCAATTCCAGTAATTGTATGCAAAGCAAGCTTTAATGACACAAAAGACGAGTCTTTTGTTGGTGACGTGAGAAATGGTGACTCGATTACTTGAGAAATTGAGCATTAATACGTTTAATGCTATAAATGTTTCCATATCAACCTCTGCTACATACATTCATTGTTCTTTAAGTAGTGATGAAGTTTTTTTGAAATCCGGTAATTGAATCTGCAATAATCCATAACAATTATTTTGCTTTTGCCGAACATTACACGATCTTATAATTGATTTCGTATTAATGTTACATTTAAGTACAGCAAACAGTTTCATACGATAAAATTGTCACATACGTGTTTTTAGTAAGGAATCAATAAAAACAACTTCAATTACGTTGACGCATAATTAACAAGCAAATTTATTAGCAAAAACAAAACATCCACACGTCAGAAACTGTGTCAAACTTTGTTTTGTTCGGTTCATAAAGTTTTAGTAGTTTTACGTAGGTACTTTCGTACTGTCGTTGCCGCTACGAAATGCTGTTTATCGAGTAGTTAAATATAACGAATTCTAGAGACAAACTGCATTTTTGTGCAGTCGACCATGATTCTAAGGAGCCGAACACTCTGGCTAAAAGTGGCAACATTATTTTGTCATCTCTTTCAAATCAATAAGCGCAAGAAAACGAGACGACTTACTCTTTTTTGTCAGGCAGCCTGTATGTATAGTAAAAGTAACACATACAAAACATGCTACTGATAAAACAAATGTAGATACCGAATTTACCGAAATAGCATTTCGCCATTAATAAGATAAGATCAAATAATATCTCTTTACTTATCTGACGTGCGTATGACTATTATAAGATTGCACGTGACTACCAGTTATTTTCATAATAAAAATTTGAACTGAAGATTTTTCTGTCACGAACAGATGTTTCATAATGTGATAAGATTTCAGATTTCAGATTTCAGATCTTTATTGGTAAAAAGTTATACATTTTTACAAGTCATATTAAAACAGCAACATGCATTTAAGACTAAACTTAAATTATGCGATTAGTATAATATATTATTACAATTGCGCGATAATCATAAATTCAGTTAGGTAAGTATACATTTCAAATTAATAATTGTTCAAAATTACGTTAAATTAATTTTTCATTATTTGTGTCGAAAATATACAATTTACATCTTATTATTTAAGTTATCATTTAGGTTATCAAATTCATTAATATCATAACAAGCCATTTTTATAAGTAAGGCTTTTAATTTATTTTTAAAAATTGTATCACTGTCTTCATTTCTCATCTCGAGTGGAATTTTATTATATAGTTTTGGCCCGAAGACGCTGAGAGACGCTCGGGCCTTAGCCAATCGTCGGCGCGGGGGCACAAGTAGGTTTTGCGCGCGATACCTATCGCTTCTTATGCCGAACGTTGAGTAATTATGTTTATTTCCTCTAACGTATAGGCATGCGGTAAGTATATATACACTGGGCAGAGTTAAGATTTTGTGATGTATAAACAATTCCCTAGCCGGGTGATCAGCTGTTTTTCCTGCAATGATACGCAATGCTCGCTTTTGTAGTTTGAATGGCCTTTCTCGATCGGCAGATGTGGCCCATAGATCCACTCCTTGTATAAGGATGGAATTAAAATAGCCAAAATATGCTTTTTTGAGATTATCAGTAGATAACATAGGGGCGAGCCTAGACAATGCAAAGCACGCCGATGCCAGTTTATTACATATTTGGTCGATATGGGGACTCCATGTTAGTCCAGAGTCTATGATAAAACCGAGGTACTTGGTCTCCCGTACCTGTGGAACCGGTACATCATTTATTGAGATATCAAGTTCAATGTTATCATTATTTTTTAGTTTGAAGTGGATAATGTTAGTTTTGTCGACGTTGAGTAACATTCCGTTAGCCGAGAACCATCTACATATTTTTAACATTACTATAGATAAAGTGGATTTCAGTTGATCAATGTTGTCAGCGTTAACAATAATGCACGTGTCATCTGCGAACATTACGTACTCTGGATCGTCGCAGGCAGATGTTACGTCATTCATTATCACTAAAAACAGGTTATTACCCATAGACGAGCCCTGAGGAACAGAGCAGCCGCCTATCGGTTCCATTTCTGACCTTGAATTTTTGACGCTAGTACATTGGCTACGGTTATTTAAAAACGAGGCGATCGTGTCATAGAAACTGCCTGTGAAGCCGTAGCGTGACAATTTGTCTAGCAGAAGCGCGTGATCAATCATCTCGAAAGCGCGCGACAAGTCGCAGAACACGGCTGCGACCTGTCACCCGTCCTCGAGATGCTGGAGAACGCGCGCCACCACGTCCCGTGCAGCGTCCACCGTCGAGCGCCCAGGCTGGTAGGCGTACTGCTGGCGGTTAAGAAGTTGGTTATCCGTCATATGTTTTATCATCCTATCGCATAGTAAGCCTTCAAAAAGTTTTGAAACGACTGGAATTAGCGATATAGGCCTATAACACTTAGGTGAGTGCATTTCACCTTTACCCTTATAAATGGGATGAATTTTTATTTGTTTTAAGGCATCAGGATAGATTCCCACACTGACACATCTATTGAATAGTAGTAAAAGTAATGAGACTACGCTTGGCGGCAAACTGTCTATTACACGAGTCGTCATGTCGTATATGTCCTTTGTCTCCTTTCGCTTAATCCTTTTACATATTTGTAACATTTCTGAGAGTGTGAAGGGTATAAAGTCATAAACAGGAGGTGTTATGTTTAAAATATTTAAATGTTGGTCTAGATATTCTATCGCCGAGCGAGTACATGGGGTAACATTGTTTACGTTTGCTTCAAGATAAAACTGGTTTAGCCGAGTGGCGGCCGAGGCGGCGCGCTCGTCCGTACTATCGCCAGCTGATTTGTCAATGAGAACTTCTATCGCGGTGCAAGCAGTTTTTTTGTTATTACATGTTTCGCTAGAGATAACGCGCCATATGCTTCGACACATATCATTATTGTCAGTTGAGATTTGCTTGTTGACGTAACAGGAGCGTGCATTTCTTAACTCTGCCCAGTATAATAATTCGTTCTTACTTAGGTCGTCGCGTAGCCCAGCGTCATCGGGGTTTGAAACTAACTTTGTTTTTATTTTGCGAATGTTAAGACGTAACCTCTTTGTTTGTACATTGACCCACGAACCAGCACAATTTTTTATGCGATGCTGTTTCAAGGGGAAGTGTATTTCATAATAGTGTTTAATAACATTCATAAGGAGTTCGGTTTGTTTACCGGGACAGCTGTTTTTTTCTATAATCGGTTCCCATCTATATAGGTCAAGGCTTTGTGTAAAATGGAATTTACTCTGATTAGTAAAAGATCTCTTTAATTTGTGCAAGTTGTGGGTTACGATCTTGTTATGAATGTTGACAACGATATTTACTGATAGGTGATAAAAAAGTATTGTTATCATTGAAGTCCTTATTTTATTTATGACAAGAATTGCTACATATCTACCTAACAATGTTGTAAGAATAAGTTTCTATCAAATATTTGTGGTGTCAGTAGAAAACTTTAGAAGAGTGAGAAGTTTGCAAATATGTAAAATAAAACCTAAAAAAATAAAAACTTAACAACGCTTACTTATCTGCCTAATTATCGATATCAAGATGATGAATTTAGTCAAGCACTATTTTTGACCGAAAATTCTTTTGATTAATAATAATAATCAAATTATCGATATTAAGATTATGATGAGTTTTGTCAAGCCCTATTTTGGGCTGAAAAGTTTTTTAATTAATTTTAATGATAATATACTCCGTCCGTCCCTACTGTCAATTTTAAATGAATTTAACGATACAAATTATTTCTGACCATTCCTTCATGTATGAGCCCGTGTTTTCACTCGCAATGGCCCCGACGGAAGATCAGCGTTGGCCCTCCCAGGCTAACACCATGCTGAGTCGGGACCATTTCGTGGCAATTATTATGTATGTACCTATATTTTTGTGTTGTGTAAATAATTTCTGTTTTCACTTGTCACGAATAAATGATTTCTATTCTATTCTATTCTATTCTATGTAGGTTTTTAAAAACCCCATAAGAACATGTGTCGGCATAATATAAGTATATGAGTAAGGTACTAAAACTGCTTCCATGAAAGTTTCATTTGATACAAAAGGGTATATTAAACTGATTATAGTTATACTTTAATGACTTGCCATAAGGATTACAATTGGCTAATTATTTTGGAGTATGAGTATAGCTGCTTAAGCCAGCATGGGGTATTGGGGTAGTTATAATGAAGGGCAGATTGTAATGACGTGGTTTTTGTTAAGAAACTAGCTTATCTTTGTGTGCCGGGATGATGATCAGTTTCAATTTCAACAGTGTCAGAAGTAACGTTTGTAAGTAAGTAGGTACTTTTTTCTGGCGCCAGTACGCAGAGAAGGACTTTATGTACCTATTAATTTACTGTAAAACGTCGTACGTTGTTACGTAAGTATTACGTAGTGTTTTAATTTATCACCACACGTTTCAAATTTCACGACACTGTCATTATTTGGTTGCCCTGAAAACCAGCGCCATGGCTAACTTAGTCATCGGCATTCATCGGCAACCATTTTGGTGTATAAAGTGTGAGTAGACTAAGATGTAATAAATAAAGTTTTAATATTTTAATACACCAAATAAACGTATTCTTTCTTTCTTATTATCCTATTGATATCATGTAAGAGCTAATATTTGACGAATATTAATGTTCGAATAGGGTGTTACTTTTTTTTTCTATTGGGTAGGTATACCTAAATGAGTTTCTTTTTAACCCCCGACGCAAAAACGACGGGGTGTTATAAGTTTCACGTGTCTGTCTGTCTGTCTGTGTGTCTGTCTGTCTGTCTGTCTGTGTGTGTGTCTGTCTGTGGCATCGTAGCTCCCGAACGGATGAACCGATTTAGATTTCGTTTTTTTGTCTGAAAGCTGAGTTAGTCGGGAGTGTTCTTAGCCATGTTTCATGAAAATCGGTCAACTATGTCGCGGTCGGGGGTTTTTTCAAAATTTTAATTTTGTGGTTAGGTTATATTTGTGTGTAATTGTAATCTCCAAGTATCTACGTTCGTCAGAATATTAAATTTTTCGTAAAAAGCCACCGAGTCTGCCCGAAACGAATCGTCAGCTTTATCATAAATTAAATATAACAAGATCATACCATCCCATACATTAAAATGCGACCGCCTACGAAAGCGCTTACACTCCACCACACATAGATGGCGACACAAAAAATGCCTTGTTGCCACCGATTATTTGTAGATTGGCATTAAGTGTCAATTCCGAGCCGTAAATCTATGTCAAAAGTGACACTTCACGCCATCTACAAGTATAATCGAAAGCTACAAGACATTTTTTTTGTGGCGCCATCTATGTGTGGTGGAGTGTAAGCGCGGTCTTAGGCGGTCGCATTTTAATGTATGGGATGGTATGATCTTGTTATATTTAATTTATGGCTTTATGAATAGCAGGGGCTGTTTGTGACAGGGGTTGAATGTTTTATAAGTCGACGGCTTCGATGACGGACGATTTATTTTCGACAAAATTATTGGGTGCTTCAAATGCTTGATCAAAGGTTTATTGCTTTGCTTATCGTGGCCATTTGGAAATTGTATTGCAAAGATATTATCGAGTTTTCTGTAGAGTTTTTATACTCTACAAAACTTAGTTACTTACTTGCCTAATACTTTCAGTTCACTTTAATCTTATATCATAATTAAGTGTAAAATAAAATTTAGTGTAAATGAGCAATTTTTGTATATTTATTTATTTATATATACTGGCGATCTGGGAAACCACTCTAGCGATTTCGCTGAAATTTGTTTTTAGGGGGTTTTTGGGGGTGAAAAATCGATCTAGCTTTGTCTTAGGTCCCGGAAAACGCGAATTTTCGTCTTTCCGAACTCTGCGCGAAGTTCGGTCGCCCAGGTAGGTAATAATAGCAACATGAGAAACTATTTTATTTTGTTAATATTTCTTGATGTTTTTCTTCTGAGCGTGCAATCCCGCCTGGTGGTATTTCACCGAAATATTTTCCATGTTTTACATTTTTAACTAGAGTGCCATATGTGTGCCACATGTTGTGATTTCTTTTGCACTAGAACTAAAAAAAGTACCTACTTAATTCAAAAAATAGCCTTGCCTTTAACCAGGCAGGCAAGCATCGTCGCGCGATAAATGTTAGTGCGATACTCGATAGGGATGGATCGATTTTTTATCGTTAATCGCGCGACGTGCTATCGGTGCAGGAGATTTAGGTCGTGGTTAGGTTAGGAAGCTTTGATTACCTACTCTTATTTTTATGGTTTTACGCTGCGTACCTATTACCTCGTTCATTTCATTTTTTACAACCTTTCATAATATGTACTACGTATGTATGTGTATGTATGTGTATACGGGCTTTAGCCATACCTTACAACAAAAAGCCTCACAATCTGTTATCGCTTTCATCTTTAATGCAAGCCGTACAAAATGAAACGCACTCAGCCGTGCCAGCCATAATCGGCAGATAACGAACAATGCCTGGTTCGCGCTCGGCCGGGCCCGGAATCGAACCCGCGACCGTATTGTTAACGAGTAACGAGGTACGTACCGGGTTTGGTGACTTTCAGATTAAATATCTGTAGGGTGTCTGCCTTATGTAGATAAACGACACATGTACCTTAAGAGGCTACAGGAGCGAAAATGCTAAAATGGAAAGAAGCCCCCCTTTCTATTTGGGAAATTTAGTTGAATATACTAGTGTTATTAACTAGATTTATTGAACAAAAATTGTCCATTCACAACAAATCAGTTAAAAGATATTACGAAAAAAATCTTTAAAATCGAGGTTCCGCTCTCGACTGTTTCCTCCTTTATAACTTAATCAATCGTAACGTGAGGATCTGAAAAAAACAATGAAAGAATCTGATTCGGACCGTTTAGCTTTTTGGCTAATTGTTACCAATTTTGAATACCACACCTTTTTTGCGCCATTATCAATAAGGCCGTTTTTGATGGGCTCTAGCGTCTTTAAAAATAAGAATATCAAAAAAATGAAAACGGTCCTACACAGATAAATATAATAATATTCTGTGTTGAAAAAAATAACTGCTCTATCTTCAAAAACCAGGGAGGAAATAGTAGAGGGTTTATATGGAGAATTGACCCCTCCTGTATCGTCTTAAAATATTTTCCCCTCACTAGCTCGGAAACACGTGTTTTGTCCTTTAATACCAGCGGGTAAAAACGCATTTTATCCACTAGTGGGTAAAGTAATTTGACCTTGAATAAAGTCAAACTAACTGCTTTAAAATTGATAAGAGTAGGTGAATATAGTAATAAAGATGATTTACCACCTGTGGAACTACTGGAAGCAGTGATAAACGCATTTTTTGCGTTGTAGTTTCCTCGCTATAGTGAGAGGAAAAGTTTTGTGTTACACTCGGGTGCAAATGTATTTTACTTCTCGTGTGTTAAAAAACTCGCAAGTTCAGGATTCTATTCTCGAACCACTCGCTTCGCTCGTGGTTCAACTATAGAATCCTTTCACTTGCTCGTTTTTCAATTCCACACTCGGCGTTAAAATACAACTTTGCCCCCTTGTACGAGTATAACAAATAACTATTTATTATTTTTAATATCGTTCGTCTTCCTAAAACATTATTCGTTTGGGACTACCAGTGGAGGCAGTAAATGGTAGAAGGTTAAGATTTCGTGCGAACTTTGGAATTTTTGAAAATTCGGAGCACATTCGTAATCCGTGTCGTTTTAAGTAAGTAAACCCCTCACACGCTCACGCAACCACATGTTTTGGAAACATGGGTGCGCGCACGCGCAGGATGTTTGCAACGTGTTGTTGTTCGGAGGAAACAATAAAACTGCCCGTTTGTTATCGCACCGATTCTGCGAGGAATTAAGTTTCATAGATTCTTGGGTGGGTCCATTCCAGTTAACTGCACTTGTTATTGTTTAATACCTACAACTACATGTTAGTTTTTAATAAATATAATGCCAATTAGCACGTAAGGTTTAACCGTTAGTGGTAATTTTATGCAATAAATAAATTGAAATTGAACATTTTTTGTTATCATTCATGTTACACCCTGTAGGTATGTGTAATTTTTATAACTGGCAATTTTTACTGGAATCATAATTGGGCTGGGCTATTCCGGCGATTGTTTACCTGTTACCGCCACTTTTATGTCCATATGGAAATTTAGGAATAAAATGGAAACAAATAGGCAACTCTTTTTTATTACTTCGGTTTCTGGCTTATCACCTCCTTAGATAATTTATTTCCACTTATAAAAATGTTATCGAAATCTGACCAAAAAATGGTTTAACAAGGCTTATAAATATTCACCACGTATTAACACATTTATTACCTGTATGATATATCAGGTCTGAGGATCTTATCTAACTAAAATCGTGTGTAAAAATTCCATATCCCAAAGTTTATGGTGTTTTCTGAGACGAGTTATTTACCAAGAACTCACATCACGTAAACAAGGGGCCGCGGCGAAACCCCACAATCCCAAAATAAATAAAACCGGAACTGAAGGGACCTGACGTAAAAGCAATCAATACAAAACTATAAAAAACGGACAAAAGAGTTTTTTCTGCGACGTGTTAAAGCTTTTCAAAGGGGGGTGAAATTACATCCCGGGGAAAGATAGCCTTTAGTTATTTTGTTATTATACTTGGTAAGTTTAGCGGGGCCCAATTTCTGAGTTGCTATAGAATTGTGTAATCCGGACTGTGATGTAGGTACAATTATAAATAATAGTTATTGGACCGGCTCAGGGTGCGTAGCCGAATGGCACAAACGCTCACGAAACGCTCACGAAACGAAACGCTCGTAGATATCTATCCCTATCGCTCTTGCGTATTGGCGCGACAGAGCCAGACTACCTTTCGCGGCGTTTCGTTTTCGTTTCGCGTCGCAGAAATGCCATTCGGCTACGGCACCAGTTGGCATTAACTTATTGTTAGGAGTTCCCCAAGGAACTATCTTAGGACCCTTATTATTTCTATTATATATCAATGACCTGCCCTCTGCTACTGACCACGACTGTACACTATTTGCAGACGACATATCCATTGTCATATCTGATACTTCTACCCAACATTACAACCATGTCATTAATGAAGCCATCATTACTATAATGAATTGGTTAAAAGACAACCACTTACAAGTGAATGTCGAAAAAACTAAATTTATCCAATTCACTAATCAACGGGGTAAAAAAGAACCACTTACTTTAACACATAATGGCAAAACCTTAGCAGAGTGTGATAACACCAAGTTCTTAGGTATTGTTCTGGATGATAGATGCACGTGGAGCATGCATGTCGATAAAGTTTGTACCAATATTAGTAGATATGCCTATGTTTTAATGCGCCTGTCAAAAACTGCTGATAAAAACACAGTCATGAAAGCATATCACGGATTTGTGGCATCTAACTTAAGATACGGATTACTGCTCTATGGCAATTCACCTCATATAAATCGTACCCTTATTGCCCAAAAGAAGTGTATAAGGGCAATCTGCAACACCTCGCGACGGACGTCTTGCAAAAACCTATTTGTGGATCTAAAGTTGTTAACAGTACATGCCCTGTATATATATGAAGTGTGTGTCTTTGTAAAAATGCACCCTAACATGTTCAAAAAAAAAGGAGAAATAACACACTTTAACACAAGATTTCCAAACAAGCTAGTCCTACCAAAAATAAACACTAAAATGAAAAATAGCTGCTGTTACACAATGTGCATTAAAATATTTAATAAACTGCCTGAAGATATGAAAGAATTACCCCTTAATAGATTTAAAAATAAATTATACATATACCTAAGTCAGCAGAGTTACTACAGTTTAGATGACTTCTTAAATTGCAATAACGTACAGACTGATTACTGAAACTTAACTATTAACTATTTAGGTACTTATTGTTTTAAATTAATTGGTCTGAATTGTTGTACCTACTGACATCTAAAAACTGTGACATTCTTTATACCTTCTAATTTACTCAAATATTGCTCTTTTCTTATTTTAATGTTTAATCTCCTTTTATAATAGACGTATCTTTATGAATTTTAATTTTTTATTTTTTTTTTCTCATGTTGAACCTAAGTTGCTAAACAATATTTGAGATACCAAATAATGTAAATTGTTATGTAATTTAATTATGGTGGGCCTAGCTTACTGTTTTTCTCCCCTTGTTTGACATATAATTATCGTTAAGAATTGAATAATAAAATTATTGTTATAAGTAACTTAAGATAAATTAGCTAGTAAGGAATTAATTTGCATGACTTTTTGAAGTCTAAATGTACGCTCATATAACCATTGTAACATCTTATTGTACTACATTTATAGCAAATAAATATATTATATTATATTATATTATATGTTATTATTTAGGATTTTCTTGCAGATTATTTACTATAGAAAAAAATAAACAGGTATCAACTGTATGTTCGACCTGGCAAGAAGTACTTTGCGAACTAGTGCGGGAAAATAACAGCATGTTTTTACTTTTGACATTTTGTATCATTCTGCTGCATGGAGAAATTATGAATGAATTCATTGATAAATTCGCCATGCACTTTTGCAGCTGATAGTAAGTACCTACAATTTTATTTATTTAAGTAACAACAATATTTACAATATTTAGCTTAATTATATACAAAACTAAAATATATCTAACTAATTAAACTAAATACTTAAGAATAAACCTATTATACATATAATAAATAAAAATAATACTAACAGTTAAATAATAGGTACCTACTAAAAAAGTCCTAACAAGAAAACCCCGTCCTGCGAGTCCAGGATGCTGGCCGCATTACCTCTCTGACTTCCTCTTTCCGCACTTGTATCGTAATGTACTATTTCTTTAGAGAGAATTCCGATAAAGAAGATTATTGGTTGCGATACTTATTACTATACGCTACGGACTACGGAGCGCTTGAACGATTAGCACGTTGAGGGTATTAATCTTGAACTAGCCTTAACTATTAACATGTTATTAACTACCTATGTACAATAGGTAAGTAAATACTAAGTATCGGATAATTCACCTCACATTAAGCATGCGTAAACAAATATTAACGAAGGATTGTTCGCGCACAATGGAGTCGTGGATCAAAGGTGTTTCCGTCCGAATTACACAATCGTAAATATCGTAATACCTATACAACTATACAAACATATAGGTACTTATTTAAAATATTTTAAGCGGGTTACTCATATTAAGTAGATATAAGGCTCGACATGTTTCGCTCCATTTCCGACGAGCTTTTTCAAGAGTAGCGATCCCGCCTCTACACGTCGAGAACGCGGTTTTCTTACGTGCGGTTTTCTTACTCGCCCCGTAGCCGAGAAAAGGAAACGCCGCGAAAAGTAGTCTGTCTCTGTCGCGCCAATACGCAAGAGCGATAGAGATAGAAATCTACGAGCGTTTTGTTTCGTGAGCGTTTGTGCCATTCGGCTACGCACCCTGGCCTAGTGCGTGGTGTCTCCGCCTGCGTAGCCGATGTTCCTGAGTTCGAATAGGTAAATTATTTGTGATGTTTGTTAAGTGATCCTTGAGAGTATTCTTCCTTATAACACTCGGCTAGGTTAGGTATGTTATGTTAGGCCCTGTAAGATGCCCACCATTGTTCCGACAATTTGTTTTATTAGCTTGATTCTAAGAAGTTTCTGAAGAAGAAAGGACAAGACCAACGACTTTCAGTTGAGATGACATTTTTATTTCGGTAATAATAATATGATGTAAAGTAATGTGACAATAAATCTACCGCAACGCCGGGCCGTGCTCGTTCGTTGACATCACCATCCCCCATCATGAGAATCTCGTGAAAGCCGAGAAGGACAAGTCCAGTAAGTACCTAGACTTGGCCCACGAGATAACCGCCATGTGGGATGTTGATTCAACGATCATTGATCCGATAGTCGTTTCAGCGAACGGTCTCATAGCGAAGAGTGAAGAGTCTCGACCAACATTTTAAGAGACTCTCGCTAGGTGGCTGGATCAAGGGCCAGATGCAGAAGGCGGTGATCTTGGACACGGCGCGGATATTCCGACGGTTCCTCTCTCTGCTGCCCTAACCACCGGCTTGTGCCCTGCCCCGCTGCTGGCGGCACCCTAGGTTAGGTTTTTTATAATGTGTTTATATATTTTGTATTGTATTGGAAGTGGTTTTGTATTTTACTTTTATAATCATAATTATAAAATAGCCTATCCTGAGAGTTAAAATATATAAAGAATATGATGTAACGGGTACAAAACTTGCCGGTTCGGACAGAGACATTTTACTAATAATATATAAAGCCCACTAGCGATTTTTATAAACTCCTACTCGTTCTTCAATGCCTCTTATTATGTAGCAGTCACAAACCAGTATAATGCGTCTTTATTAAGCTGTATTATGTAGATACATGCAAAAAGGGGCTTCAGGCAAGTTATATTCCTATAGAGTAAGAGAAATCCGAATTAAGAGCCCTTTATCAATTTATGGAATACCCATTGACATGCAAGACTGTACTTCGAGGCTATTGTTCCCGTTTTAAATATCTTTGAAGTTTTTTATAAATGTCCGACGGGAATAAATATAAACTAATATTCTCTTGTTGCATTGTCGGCCGGATCGGCCCCTTATGAGTTTTTCACTAAGAATTCGCGAAGATTATTATTTTATCTTCTTGTCGATGTCTTTTTAAAAGCTTGGGAATTTGAGAACATAAACTCTTCATACAAATTGGTTACATACATGTACAAATAACCCTTTCTTTTGAAATTAAAATGCATGCTGCATGGCTGCTGCAAATATCCGAAATTCGTGCGATACAGTAGTACGAGTAAATAGTCAGCTGAAGCTTTATTATTATCTCGTGGGCAGTCATCAAAATTTTTGTTTACATTTATTGCAAAGCAAATACATTTAGACCGAGTGACTTCCATAGAAAACGAAGCGCCGGGAGCTCCCGGACCCGGCTGATCTGAACTGGAAACTGTATTAAGAGATCCAACAAAATAGGAACTTTGCAAGAAATACTTCTTGTATTTCAGAGCTTTAGTTTATACGATAGCTAGGTACGCACGAGAGCACAACAACAGGATTGCTTCAGGCGACATTTCCACACAGTCTGACGTGTGGACAGGCCAAGCCGTAAACAATGTTTCCATCAACTTTTGGCCAGTTAGATCAACAAAATTAATCAACTGATGCTCAACAAATGTTTACCATGAAGACGGGGTTAACGTAGAGTCATCTCTAGCTTGGATTCATTCTTGTGATGTCGCGTTTCAATAAGTAGAGCATGGTCTTGAATAACATAAATCCAGCATTACGTGGAAATGCATTAAGTCCGCAGCCTGCATTTCTGTGTCAACCTGATGCACAAAAATGCACAATGCACATTATTCATCTTTGTTGCTACAGAGTGAAATATAGTAATCTATCTTGAAGGTAAATCATACCTACATAAGGTCCTAATTTATTAGATGCAGATATTTTTACAGCTGATAGTACTCGGTCTCTGGAGTATATTAAACCGTGAAACATTATAGCTTTTACGATGTTTTTTTGGAGAAAACGGAAAAACAAATTTGCTACGTAAAAACACCCTGTTTATGTGATTATTAAATGAAAACTCATTGAACAGATTCTAGTACCTCTTTTACGTACCACTTAACTGTAACTGGCCACTTTAATGACATGTGCAGTTTTCCCGCCGAACCTTTACGATATTTACAATAAACAATTGTTGACATGACAGACAGTGTTATTGTGACATGTGATAATGCACATGATGATTTTTTTAGACGAAATTATAATTAATTTTTTTGTTAGGAAAATGAAATCAAAAAAGTTACATGAAAATATTTCTTAATTTATATTTAAAGTTAATTATTTTAATGTAAAGTATCATGTGTTAAAATATCTGCAACTAATAAATTAGGACCTTATATACGTATAATATGATATGCGACTGAAGACCGTTAGCAAAAATATAATGTAGGTAAATGGCTATAACACATTTTGTTTCGTAAGTTCCATGTGGCTGTTTGAGATTTGACCACAGAAAGTTGTAATGCTTGTGGTTGAAACATAATGTTAAAGCATAACGTCACATGTGTACAAGTTTACTAGATCCTTTGGGAGCGCCCTTTAGTGATTTAAAAAGCTTTTTTAGAGTCCATACTTTACTAGCATTATAATTTCGCCATACCGGGGGATTAGTTCCATACATTGTTAATATTAGAGAGGGTGCAATTTAGCATAATTGAAAACAAATCATGGCGACAAAAATAAATTAGGGATATTATTTTTCGCTTTAACTCCAACATCATGATGTCTATAGGTAGTGTATAGGGCATTGAAATCTTCTACCTTCTTTCTTCAAACACGAATATTTGTGAAAATTTGAAATCATGGTCCAAAAACATAACAGAAAATATATGAAATTGTTTTTTGTGCAATAAAGTTTAAATAAATAAATAAAATGTGTCAAATGGCGGACTTCATGCCTAATGACATTCTCTACCAGTCAACCATCAGGCCAAATAGGGGCGAGCAAAAAGTAGTGACTTTGAGTATCTATATGGCTTTAAAAT
Organism: Leguminivora glycinivorella; assembly: GCF_023078275.1. Classification (NCBI taxonomy): domain Eukaryota; kingdom Metazoa; phylum Arthropoda; class Insecta; order Lepidoptera; family Tortricidae; genus Leguminivora; species Leguminivora glycinivorella. The sequence continues at coordinate 493,851 of NC_062983.1, forward strand.
ACCTAGTTAGAAAAGTACTGTCTTCATCATATACTGTATTCGAACAGTCCACTGCATACATCCTCGCTCCAATAGTCTCACGCCACATATACAATATGTACATAAATATCACATAGCACAAGAACTACGATGTTAACATTGTTAACGACTACATTACTATACCCGCCGTACTCGTCGCGTAAAAAATATATTTAAATGGGAGACGATTCTGATTTCTTTAATCGTAACGCGTATCTTGTTTTGATGAGATCTCAAACATAATATGTGAATACGAAACAAGGACTATAAACCGGGACTGACAATCTCATACAAGAAAGTTCCACTCTGAAATGGCCCAATAACGCTAACAAACAAAGACGAAACGATTCGTCAATCCTTTGTAATTATAGATAGACAGCATACTCTTTATTGGCACACCTCAGCAAAAGACACAGAATAGAGATACATTGGAGAGAGGAGACAAAACAAATGAGTATAAATAGAGGCAGACAACAGGCGGGCTTATTGTGATTATATCATCCTTGATACGAAAAGAACAAAAGTGATATTCGTGTGAATCATCCAGGCGATAGTCAATTCAAGACGTACCAATATCGAAGCCAGCTTCGTGATTTATAATTGAAAACGGTTCAAGTTCATACTTTTTTTTTTAATTTAGGACCTATAATTATTGAGAAAGTATTTTACTTCCTATTATGTACATGGGCTTTCGCCCCGATTCCAACTTCAATATGCATTCAAAACTAGCTCTCGATACGATATGGATCAGATCTTTGTATAACAATGAGGTTTTTGTTTGAAGAAACTGCAGTTTTGACACTAACAGGAAATAATGTGTTTGCATTTCATGCATGTCACTTCTATCATGTGCGTTTTCTCGTCTTTTGCCACAATATATAGGTATTATCCAACTCTTCAAAGTTAGCTGACTTGATCCCACCACCCTCCCTCCCGTGGGTATCTTAGAAGTCGACTGTGAGATATAGGATAAATATAGGTTCTATTGTGATGTGGGTGATGGGCAACTTGTCATTGCAATATCACATGTTCGTTTTGTTTTTCAACCTTCTAATAGCCAAGTGATCTTGACTATTAGGAGGTTGAAAAAACTTGAGCAATTAATCCCTTATGGGAACACAATATGCGTGTGTTTATGTAAGTATATTCGTTAGTCAAACATTTATTTTTCTTAAAAACGCGTAATTTTTAATAATTGACAATATTATTTGACATAGAAATTACTATTAATTGCTCTTTGCTATTAGGAGGTTGAAAAAAACTTGAGTAATGAATCCGGTTTGGGAACACAATATTCGTGTGTTTATTTACACACACACACACACACATAATCAAGCCTGTATCCCATAAAGGGGTAGGCAGAGCACACGAACTACTAAGTTTCGGTGCCACTCTTGGCAAAAAGGGGTTGAAAGAAATCCAAATTTTGACATTGCAGTGACAGGTTGCCAGCCTCTCGCCTACGCCACAATTTAACCCATATCCCACAGTCGACTTCTACGACACCCACGGGAAGAAAGGGGGTGGGGAAATGTGAGGGGGTGTGTTTATTTATGTAGGTATACTCGATGACTCCCTAGACATTCGTGCTCCTACAAAGTATTCCACTTTCCAAGGTAATTTACACGTTTACCTAAATACCCATTAGGTAGTAGTTTACGTCGGTTGCGAGTGCGTAGCGTTAGCGTTAATTGCTCCGTGGCAGGCAATACCCGATACTCAATTAAACTTGACTTTATCGCTTTATTTGATAATTGGATTAACAGTTTTTGTAACAGTTTATTCCGATAACATGGTAGCTTTAGAATATGTCACGTACGGTCAACCGGGGTGGCTTTAAAACGCAGGGGCGACTTCGAAAATTTCGTAAAAGTCATACTGTAAGTAAATTCGCGATTTTCTATGGTAGATTTACAGGAATGTTTATTGATCTAACTAGTTACAGGAACAGTTTCAGTAAATAAAGAATAATGTTAATTTTAAAGCCGTTCAAATACCATCAAAGTAACCCCAAATCTTCCTAAAGTCACCCCGGTTGGTACATTACATATTGTACATACATGTACATATAATATATTTTCAGTCAAAATTGGGGTAGACATTACATTACACCTGTGATTCCTATCCTGAGTTATTAGGTAGTTTAGGTACCTACTTCTATTTGAATCGAGTATATATTTCATGAGGGTGTACGCTTAAAAAGTTAGAAAGATGATGATTATTGGGAGTAAAATAAAGTTCCTCAAAAAAATGCTAGGCATTGGGCAACAGAACTAAAAAGGCCAGGAACCACTGGAAAGTCGCAGGTTGAAAGAGTAGTATTACTTATGTCGTAAATGGACGTTGAAACACTTGAAACATTAGTCCTTGAAAAGAAACTAAATAATATACAGTGCGTAAACGTAATAAGGGCGATAAATGAAACCAGGCATATAATTCAATATTGTTATCATTAATTAAGAGGTGTTTTTGAGTTACCTACTCTTAATTTTTAGCCCATAATTAATTTTTGAAAAATTTCTCAGCAGCAATGTACTGTAAACGTGGTTGCGATGACAATCAATGACAACTGTCAACGACCGTTTAACGCGAGTGTGTTTGCATTACGTTGCGGGCCTAATTAATTTGTATGAATAAAAAGAATATTTCAATTTTAAGTAAAAGTTATCTAATTCCATTTTTTATGTCCTATACTCACCACCGTTAAAAGGTTCGCCCGTATTAAGTTTACACCCTGTATAAACATTGGTATATACAGTCAGCTAATTAGAATCCTACGCCACTCTAAGAACCCTGTTTTACATATTTACACCGTGTTCTATTTGCCATAGAGGTTTACTGTGCAAAAGTTCTACAGTGGCCTAGGATTCAAATAGATTAACTATTAACTGTATATTAGCGGTATTAAAGTACGTAATACCAACGAAACAGCCAGGCGTCGGACGCGTACAAAGCTAAATGTAGCCACCTGACGGTCCAGGTGGCATGTTGGCGGTTCAATGAAGTCATTGTTAACATGTTCACCCGCACCCGACACAACAAAGTGTTATCCTGCGGTCCCGCATGCACTGACAGTATAACAAGTATGTTGACCCCACGCGTTCTCATAATTAAATATAAATCAAATGGCTGGTGTCTTCTAGAGACTCGATCGTTTTTGAAATGATATAATTTTTCGAATTTCACCACACCTTTTCCTTCAGTGGTTGTTGAAGAAGTCAACTAAGAGATGTGGGTTAAATTGTAGTGTAGGCGATCGGCTCGCAAGTCTCGCAACCTGTCACTACAATTATCTCGATTTCTTTTTATTTCAACCCCTTATCTGCTAAGAGTTGTACTAAAACTTGAGCAGTTTCATGTGGGTATCTGTTGGTTCCCATAAAGCCAAGTTAAATTATAATCTATTGAGGCCTTGGTCACTTTTTCTTTCATATGTGTAATTTATTTCGGTTTTAATGTATCGTTTGTTGACATTTTCGTTAGTCAAACATTTATTTTTCTTAGAAACACGTATTTTTTTTCAATTGACATAGAAATTACGCCTGCAACAATTTTCTTACTATCAGTCAGTATTATGTAACTTTTTGAAAAGTTTCATTTAGGTATACTTAGGTAGAAAAGTTTCATTTAGGTATACAGTAGATATGTCGCAGTAAGATAGATAAAACCGTTATATAGTTATAACCCTAGGAATATAATTATACGTCGTAACATAGTTAAACGAAAGCGATTAATTGCTATCTTACTAGGAATATAACTATAATACGTTACTAGTTTAGTCATATAGTTATATGACTGGATTCAGTCTAGTGAAATGATTGTACGTAGGAGTGCGACGGTGCGGCAGAGGTATAGTTATAACCCTAGGGATATAATTATATGCCGTAACATAGCTAAACAAAAGCGATTCATAACCATCTTACTAGGAATATAATTATAATACGGTAGGTACTAGTTTAGTTATATAATTATATCACTGGATTAAACTTAATCTAGGGATATAATTATAATACGTCTCTAAGTGGGACTGGAACCGGAAGTCCCGGTTCTTTATAGTTCTATACCAAAAAAAATCAAAAGGAACCCTTATGTCGCGACTCTGTCCATCCGTCCGTGTGTTTAGAGAGAATAAGCACATTGAATTGGAAATAATTAACAAATTCTTGCCCTAAACAATTCTTCACTGTGGTTTGTTTGTTTAACGCATATAATTATATCCCTAGGGTTATAACTATACCTCCGCCGCACCGCCACACTCCTGTCTACAATCATTTCACTAAACTGAATCCAGTCAAATAATTATTTGACTAAACTAGTAACGTATTATAGTTATATTCCTAGTAAGATAGCAATAAATTGATTTCGTTTAACTATGTTACGACATATAATTATATCCCTAGGGTTATAACTATATAACGGCTTTATCTATCTTACTGCGACAGATACATACTTAGATACATTCAGTGTTTTTAAACAGACTAACATTTGTAAAAAGCAGTTTCTCCACCACCCATAAACACATGAAATTCTTAAAACTCTAAAGAGCCTGAATTCTTATTACTCGTATGTGGCCAAGTTTCCGAGTGGGTCTTTGTCTGTCGCACAATGGCCACAATGCCACATTGTAGGAAGAAAATGGCGGCGAGACTTAAACAAAATGTGCCGTAAATAATCGCGGTTTAGGATCCAACTACATATATTGTGATGTGTGGTAATGCTTGGAAGACTGCATTCAAGATAAGTTTTTGGCAATATAATAATTTCTCTTTAAAGTTTTACGGGATATGGAAGACAGTATTTAGCGATTATAATCCTCTTTTTTATACCACGTCGGTGGCAAACAGGCATACTGTCCGCCTGATGGAAAGCAGTCGCCGTAACCTCTTTCATTTTTTGTATCGCAAAAGAAAAACGCTTATTCATTTTCATTACGCTACCCTGTAATTCTTTCGAGCGTAGGACTCAATTTTAATTGTGGACTATTGAGGTCCCACACAATTCAGTCAAATACCGTAATGGAACAAAACTCGCATGCGAGTACTCGCACCGCGTAAATGGGTCCTAAGTATTGCAATTTGTAACTTTAGCATTGTCTCGAAGTTCTGGTTATTCAGTCCAGTGCTCTACTATAGTCTTTGTTTAGTTCCCTAGGCCTTGTCTTTGTCTGTTTTGGCCGTGACGTCACATCAGTTGACGCACAGACAATGAGACATTTTGTACTATTCTAGCCCAGTCATAACAGCCATAGAAAATTGCGTTTGAATTTAGACTTCATCCTTTAAGATTAAAGTAGTTCCTAAATTGAAAGGATTTTCTGAGAGATGTTATTAGTGCGCCATTCTTGTAAGGAATCGGGTATTCTGTTATTGTGTTGAGATTAATGTCTTTCTGTAGTCGTTTCTTTACAAAAGATTGCGATTATCTGACGCTTATTGCGACTGAGTCGGGGGCTGACTAAGATTAAACCGTAAATCAACAAACGCTGAACGAGTAGAATTTGGGATGACAAATGGTATGAAACGTCACGTCCTTATAGGGGACAAGATGCGAAAAAATCTCTGTATTAGGTACATTTCCAACGTGCAAAATTTGACGTTTTTTTATTATTTGACTTAATAATTTGTTCTATTTATTTAAAAAGATGCAAAATCCATACTCCATATTAATATTATAAATAGGAAAGTGTGTGTGTGTCTGTTTGTTTGTCCATCTTTCACGGCAAAAAGGAGCCATGAATTGAAGTAACTTTTTAAGTGGAGATATTTGAAGGGATGGAGAGTGCCATTAGGTTACTTTTTGCCTCTTTCTAATGCGAGCGAAAGCTAGTGTAAGCATAAACAGCTAGACTAAGGTTGGTTTAGCATCTTATTTCTAAACTGTCCGAAACACCCCTTGGCTAGGGGTGCCAACCTTTGTGCCTAAAATGACGAGTATTTTGCTCTTTCCTTATAATAGTAGGTTGCCTTTTCACAGCATCTCAGGCATTAGAAGTGGTCCGAAACACTCCTAGTTTGTGCCTACATCTAGGCCACCTAGGAAAGGCTGGAACTGGGGCACACTGACTGGAGTGAGCGGCCTGAAGCCTACTTCATGGCCATTCGGGGCACTTGCCCGTTTTGCTGCCATGTGGCGCACATTAGCCTGTTTAGGTTTTTGTTGGATACTTACCAACTCTCAAATCCATACTATCCATACTAATATTATAAACGGGAAAGTGTGTGTCTGTTTATTTGTCCGTCTTTCACGGCAAAGCGGAGCGACGAATTGACGTGATTCTTTAAGTGAAGATAGTTGAAGGGATGGAGAGTGTCATAGGCTACTTTTTGTTTCTTTCTAACGCGAGTGAAGCCGCGGGCAAAGGCTAGTATTCAATAACAGCTATCTCACACTAATGGTTACTCTAAAAATACACTTACCGACAAAAAGGCAGATATTTAATTTCTTTTCTACTATTCTACTGTGAAACTTCACCTGACTATTTTTCAACCACAACATAAGTCACAGTCCCCATTCTTGCTACACTTTGTAAACGTGTCACCTATATACACCACCTATTCAGAATGTCCCCATTGTGCCTCTGCAGTGCACAAAGTTGGCAAATGTCACAAAGACATTTCATTGTATGCTGCAAAACTCAGAGGGACCGCGAATTCTAAAGTTCACAAAACGCAGACAACTTTCTCCTTCACTCCCATTAACATGCTGTTAGAGTGATAGAGAAGGAACCTTGCAACTTGTCAATTTCGGTAGTTTTTGGTAGGCCTTCTGTAAGTACATTGCATTCTCACAGCTTACCTGACTTTTTGGACTTGATAACTTTGAGATTAAGTTTACAAATAACCAGATTGCAGTGAAGACGGAAGGAATACTCGTTGAATGTTATTTTTCTTGATGTCTATGTAATATCGTTCATATTGAAATAAAATTGTCAGTTTCAATACCTTATGTTACACATGAGGGACAGTATCTTACAAAAGTTTTCTTCTATAAGTTGTTTGAAAAGGAATTGTAATTTATTATTTTCTGTAGATAGAAGGAACATCAATTAAATGGACATTAAAATATATTTGAAAGGAGCGGAGAATATCCCCATGTTGCGTGTATTAAAAGAACTTGTACAATTGAAATGAATAATGTGATATCATGCAAATTATCTATTATACAAAGTAGAAGAAAGGAAAATACTTAATATGACAAAACATTACCACTGAAAGATTAGAATAAGAATAGTTTATTGCCATATACAATATACATGAACATACAGTTTACGGATAAAATACATGAAATGATTAAAAACTATTACCGATAAGTTATACAAAACAATATTAGTAGTGAGTAGAAGAATAATCAACACATAAGTTATATTTTTTTATTTCTTTTTAAAATATCCCAGTAGTGTGGACTTCACTAAAAATTATTTAAGGGCATTTATTTGTGTGGTGAACACAGATATATTGTTCCTGAGTCATGAATGTTTTCTACGTATCTAAGTTTTTTTTTTGAAGAATAATTGCTTTGAATTAGGGAAAGGGTTTCCAGTCTCAACTCTCAGCGTTGTGCCGGGACAAGATGCCCGGCGCCGGCGCAAGCCATAGGTAACTAAATCTATTTACTTGTTACCTAGAGTCGAACAAGGCTACTTTGCCCTGAATTAGCAAGGAAAATCGGAACTGCTTTAACTATTCATCATCATCATCATTTCAGCTGTTAATCGCCCACTGCTGAGCATAGGCCTCCTTTCGTGTACGCCACTTATCCCTTTTTTATCACTATCACTATCACTACATATACTATACAATACAATACAATACTCTTTATTGCACACCTCACATAGTTTACAAGTAATACACAAGAAACAAAACAAATTAAACAGAGGTAACAACAGGCGGTCTTATCGCTTAAGAGCGATCTCTTCCAGACAACCTTTGGGTACTGGAGTTAATATAATCAGAATATATGGTAGGTGGCTCTAAAAATATGAGAAGTAGAATTTAAATACAACCAAACAACACAAAACACTCATTCAAATAGACATACATAAATAAGTATAACCATAAACATACATAAACATACACACATAAATATATATATAAAAAGGTTTATATTCATAGGGAAACAAATAACAGTGTCATTCATAAAATCTAAGGAAGGGAAAGATAGTATTCTTTAAGGTTTGATTTAAAAGAGGCAATAGATACTATTTGTTTTGTTTCTTGTGTATTACTTGTAAACTATGTGAGGTGTGCAATAAAGAGTATTGTATTGTATTGTATTGTATTGTATTGTATTGTACATAGTATAAAACAAAGTCGCTTTCTCTGTCCCTATGTCCCTATGTATGCTTAAATCTTTAAAACTAATACGCAACGGATTTTGATGCGGGTTTTTTTAATAGATAGAGTGATTCTAGAGGAAGGTTTACATGTAGGTGTAGTACCCGTGCGAAGCCGGGGCGGGTCGCTAGTATGTATTATAAATGGGCTTACTCTTGGCCACAGACAAGCCAAAGGCAAAGACGTGGCCTACGATGGAGTGAGTTCGCCCTGAAGATGCCTGTTCACCCTTGATTTGAAAGTCCGGGTTTTAAGGATCCCGGTCCTGGGCTAGTCTCATCCAGAGGAGTCCAGCAGTTTTTCGAATGTCGTCCACCCAACGAGCCAACGGATGCCAGGCGCTTCTTACATCTGAAAGCGGGCACCATTTAACAATTTGCGTAGCCCTATCGCCGGACCATAGAAAGGCTAAACCATTAAAAAAACAAACGCGTTCCCAATTTAAATAGCAACAATGCGCTTGCAACAATTGCAGCCATCTGGTATTGTATTGCCTTGTTTGCCTCCTATCATCTACTATGTATATAACATATATTTAAGATGATACGATACAGGAAAATTCTCCATACAAACGCTCTCGACTATTTCCTCCCTGGTTTTTGAAGATAGAGCAATGATTTTTTCAACACAGATTATTATTATTTTTACCTGTGTCGGACCGTTTTGATTTATTTGCTATTTTTATTTTAAAAGACGCTAGAGCCAATCAAAAATTTCTAAAAACGGCCTTTTTCAATATGGCTCAAAAAAAGGTGTGATACTCAAGATCGGTAACAATTGGCCAAAAAATCTAAACGGTCCCACACAGATTATTTCATTGTTATTCAGATTCTCAAATTTCGTTCCGATTAAATAAGTTTTGAAGGAGGAAACAGTCGAGAGCGGAACATCGATTTTAAAGATTTTTTCGCAATATATTTTAACTGAGTTGTTCTTAATGGACATTTTTTTTCGATAAATCTAGTATAATTTAACTGAATTTCCCAAATTGAAAGGGGGGCTCCTCTCCATTTTCGCCGTAGCGTCTTAAAAACCAGTTTTAATTTTTCTTTGATATATGTCGTTTTACATTTTTTCAAAGTCATATCGTCCTATTTAACATGTGTGACAAACAAGTAGGTAGTTTGTTTTGAGGCCAAGGTATATTTTTGTAAGCATGTCCCCCGATTCCTCTGCCCCTAGCTTATTTCCATTGAATCACAAACCAGTCAGAGACTTAGTTCCAATTCTCGGGGACGCTGAACAAATCTTTTATGTTCATTCAACCATTCACTCTATCAAGTTATCATTCATCTCGGTTCCCGTTCAATAGCGATGGACCTAAGACGGGTACCACCTGCCAACGAGTATTGAGTACCTACTGGACGTATTTCTTTTTAAACCCCGACGCAAAAACGACGGGGTGTTATAAGTTTGACGTGTCTGTCTGTTTGTCTGTCTGTCTGTCTGTGTGTGTGTCTGTCTGTGGCATCGTAGCTCCCGAACGGATGAACCGATTTAGTTTTTTTTTTGTTTGAAAGCTGAGTTTTAGTCGGGTGTGTTCTTAGCAATGTTTCATGAAAATTAGTCCAATATGTCGGGGGTTTTTCAAAATTTTAATTTTGTTGTTAGGTTATTAGGTATATAATACTATTTAGGGCCGGTAAGACGGACTGTACCTGGAGTCTGAACTGCAACTTATATGGTAACGGCACGTTGCAATTGGTCAGCAGTCTTTGTGCAGTGTCTCTATGGTTTATGTCATCAGCGACTGACAAATATCAAATGATATTATTGTTATTAATGAGGTTCAGAAAAGGGGACGGACTGAAAGTCAGCGCTGCGCAGTCAATTTAGGATAAAATGGATGACGCAGCATGCATAACATGCTGAGCCCGTTCCTTTTGACATCCGTGCAAATTCTTTATCTTATTTTTAATATATTTGTGTAAATGTTCAATTTTTATCCGTGTGTCAATAAACGTTTTCTTATTCTTACATTCATACATACATATAATCACGCCTGTATCCCATAAAGGGGTAGGCAGAGCACATGAACTACTAAGTTTCAGTACCACTCTCGGCAAAAAGGGGTTGAAAGAAATCCAAATTGTGACAATAAGAATTTATTAAGTTCCGAAAAACTCCGATAAAACTGTAGTAACTATTGAAATTTGACTATAATCACTCAATGCGTTGGTTTGCTACAGCAAACCAACGTTGAAATCAGATATGCCACACTCAGATACCTCCAAGAAACGATCCAAATCGGTATCTCTTCCTTTCCGTCGTTATTATTACGAAACAAAACACGATCCAGCATGAAATCCGAACGCCAAGGGAATCTGAAACGTGTTATTGTTATTTCTACATCGATTTGTTTGCAAGTCCATTTCCTTCGGTAACTCGACGCAAGAACGTTCTAAGTGGTACGTCGATATGTCGAGTTATCACGTTTTTGCGTCAAGAGGTAGCGAAGTGGGTCGGTATGACAGTGCATTGTCAGGTTGATACGATGTGAGACCATGTTACTACAATTGCTTTTTGTTATGAATACGCTAAATGGTGGCAAGTTTCGAATGACAGTGTGTACAGTTCGCTGTAACAACTAAGCGTAAAGTGTCTCACACTATCTTGTTTTGTGAAGAAAAGATCGTGGCGTATTTCTTAGCGCTTCGTTGAGCAATACACTGTGTAACATGGGAGAACCGAAATATTTTAACTACGCATTTCTGATGCCAAAATAAAGATAATAATGTTATATGAACTAACTAACTAACTAACTATTGTGGCTCAGTGATCCAAAGTGAATCTTGGCCTCCGAAACGAGAGATCGCCACCTGTCCCGATCCTGCGCAGCCTCTTGCCAGTCACTGACTTGAAGCCGACGCAGATCCTCCACCACACTGTCCTCCCAGCGGTACCTGGGTCGACCCGCCGGGCGGCCACCAGCCGGTCGACCCAAGAACGCTCTCTTGACAGCCCGATCGTCTCCCATTCTGAGTAAGTGACCGAACCAGCGAAGTCTTTGGGCTTTCGTTTCGCCGATGATATTGGGTTCGGCCACTAACTCCTCGATCTCAGCATTTTTCCGGACCCTCCAGGTGCCATCGTCTCTCTGAATAGGTCCCAGGATCTTGCGAAAAATCTTTCTCTCCGCTACCAGGAGCTGACTTTCTTCTTTCAGTGTTAGTGACCAGGCCTCACAGCCATACATAAGGATAGGCCGTATGACGGTTTTATATATCCGTAGCTTGGTATGTTTGCTGAGAAGCCTGGACACCAACACTTTATGAAGGGCTGCACTGCACCGTAAGGAGTTTTGGAATGTTATATGAGGTCAAGCAAATTTCGCCAAAATAAATTAGTTTTGTGTAGTTTGTTTTTTTGTTTTCTTGGATGTATTTTCGCATAACAAGTAAATTTTATTCGTAAAACTGGCCCTTAAAATAAAAAAATACATTTTTCTTCTAAAATAATACTGTTTTGCAATGAGTTTCTAGTTATGTTTTGACATCTATCAACGAGGATAGTTAGATTATTTCCGATATCAGCATCATCGCCTTCAAAATAGCGTTTTGTTCTCAGAAATAACAAGTAAATGTTTTAAATGATTATAACTCTGACAGTAGGCGATGGAAAGCGGTCACCGTAACCTATGGACGCCTGCAACTCAAAGAGTGTCACATGCGCGTTGCCCCCCCCCCCCCCTCCCTCGGAAACTTGTAGATTCCCTTTTGCTGTGTTATATACACAGTAAAAAGGAGTTTACAAGTTCCAAGGAGGGATCGTTTTGCCGACGACTCAAAGGACAATAGACGGAATAAGTCAGTTCCGTAAGTCCTCCCGTCATCAGCACACCGCACCCCATTGAGCTCTGGCAGCCTTACTCACCGGCAGGAACACAACACTATGAGTAGGGTCTAGTGCTATTTGGCTGCGGTCTTCTCATGTATGGTATTATTCGGTGTTCTCATGTTACACCGTGTATTTTAGTGTGACATGTGCAGTGTGCATGACAGGCAACTCGAATAGACAGATTCTTACAATTGAAACATGGCTTTGTGGCTTTTAATCCTTTATATATATATTTCAGATTCTTTGATCATGATTTGTATAGAGGGATTTTGACAACCCCAATAAGTAAGTATAGTTGCAGGTGTACCTTATATGATTCATTACCTCATCATCATCCTTGCGTTATTTGCCACGGCTCATGGGAGCCTGGGGTCCGCTTTGACAACTAATCCCAAGATTTGGCGTAGGCACTAGTTTTATGAAAGCGACTGCCATCCTGACCTTCCAACCGGGAGGGTAACTAGGCCTCGTTGGAATTAGTCCGGTTTCCTCACGATGTTTTCCTTCACCGAAAAGTGACTGGCAAATATCAAATGACATTTCGCACATAAGTTCCGAAAAACTCATTGGTACGAGCCGGGGTTCGAACCCTCCTACCTTATATGCATAACAAAAAGATGTATATAACTTCTCGATGGTAGTAATTATACATATGTAGTGATGGCAGTGTAACTAGCGTAGGTATAAAAATAACATACTTTTGGAGCGTTACTTTACCTGCTACAATTATGACTGTACCTGTAAGTACGTATGTAAAATGATGTAAATGTATGCCCAGCACGATTAATGTAAACAGCACGAATAATTGCCATAAACCACGACAAAATCGCAAACCGGTTAATTTGTATGGAGCCGTTGCACAACACAAACTCGTCTGTACAGTCGCGTATAAAATAAAAAAAATTAAAAAAAAAAATTATTAACCAAGAGAATTTGTTTAAAATACAGTATGCAATTAATCGACGACCTCCACACTAGGCTAAGCCTGTATCGTGGAAGTCAGCGAAATATCGACGCACAAAGTAGCAAAACTATATTTTCCCCTCACTAGCTCAGAAACACGTGTTTTATGCTTTAACGCCAGCGGGTAAAAACGCATTTTATCCACTAGTGGATAAAGTGATATTACCTTGAAATTTTCTGCTTTAAAATGGATAAATCTAGTGATGAAGATGATTAATGATTTACCACCTGTGGAACTACTGGAAGCAGTGATAAACGCGTTTTTTGCGATGTATTTTCCTGGCTATAGTGATGGGAAAAGTCTTGTGTTACACACGAGTGCAAATGTATTTTACTTCTCGTGTGTTGAAAAACTCGCCAAGTTTAGGTTCTATTCTTGAACCTCTCTCTCAACTATAGAATCCTTTCACTTGCTCGTTTTTCAATTTTTTTTTTTTTCAATTTATTTATTCACAGATAAGCTTACAGTTAACACCAAGCGCTTAAAAGTTAGGTTATTACATAATAATATATACAAACAAGTCACTTTATACAATAATAAATTACATGTCAATACATTAGAAACATACAACAATTAAACATTATAAACAAACAAGCAAATAAAATATCAATAATAAGTAATGTCAAAAAAAAAAAAAAAACTTCATACTAATCCATAAAGTAAACTAAAACTAATATATTGTACACTTGGCGTTAAAATACAACTTTGTACCCTTGTACCTCTATAACAAATATCTATTACAAGAACTTATTGCCTATACAGTGTGGAAAGATACATACCTAAGTCGGGCCCTGGAGGGAAACCAACTTAAATCTTTAAACTAGCTCATTTCACTTAAGAGAGACTTACGTGTCTTTTATTTGTTGAATTGAAAGTGAACATGAACAGTAAGTACTAGATGTTCATTAAAGATTTATCTGTATCTCACGCCTGAATTTAGAGGAAGAGTACATGAAACAACCCAGTGCTACTTTTGGCAGTTATGGGGTTGAAAACAAAACGGAAATGACAAGTTGCCTGCCTATCGCCCATATAACAATGGAACTCATATCCCACAGTCGACTTCTACTACACCCACAGGAGAAAAACGCGTTGAAAAGGGTTATATAACCCTTTACAATGAAAGCACTCACAATATTCGCCACATTGAGTCCTGCTCGAATCGAAATCTCATTAAAATCGAGAGTGCTGTGGAGTGTGGAGTGGCCATTATACAACGGTACGTAATTAAAACGGCGTGCCGGCTCCTATTATCGCTGGGTTCCTTTTGCTGGGCAAGCACACGGTTAGTCACAACCAGCGTAAATGGAAGTTGACCGATTTTTTAATAGCATTATTTAGTAAATCCAGCCTGATTGTAAAATTGGTATTAGGTAAGGTCTAAAGTCTACCTTATCTACCAATTTTACTTAAGTGATTAATCAGTGGAATGCACATTTACTAGTTTGAACGTTTCTAAACAGTAGGTAAGGTTACCTTCAGCCTTAAGAAATTAAGGAAAGTTAGTTTTAAAAAAACCTTAAGTATATCATAAAAATGGCCGACGGGCTGAACTAGGTAATATGAAGACATCAAATGATACGAACTCTACATTATCCCGAACTTTCATCCTTGAGAAAATGAGGAAGGTCTGGCTCTGGGCTCTCAGGGCCCCAAACCGTCTGTCACCGTAAAAGCGTTCGTTAAATTTTATTGTACTAAGGGAAGTTCCATAGATGTCTGCTGCGTGACGATGATGTGTCTGTCAAATGTGGTTGATGCAACTGGCCCTTAGTCCAAAACCGGCCAAGAGCGTGTCGGGCCACGCTCAGTGTAGGGTTCCGTAGTTTTACGTATTTTTCTCAAAAACTGCTGAACCTGTCAAGTTCAAAATAATTTTCCTAGAAAGGCTTTATAAAGTTCCACTTTTGTGATTTTTTTCATATTTTTTAAACATATGGTTCAAAAGTTAGAGGGGGGGGACACACTTTTTTTTCCTTTAGGAGCGATTATTTCCGAAAATATTAATAATATCAAAAAACTATTTTAGTAAACCCTTATTCATTTTTAGGGTTCCGTACCTCAAAAGGAAAAAACGGAACCCTTATAGGATCACTTTGTTGTCCGTCTGTCCGTCCGTCCGTCCGTCTGTCAAGACCCTTTTTCTCAGGAACGCGTGGAGGTATTCAAATTTATATCAATTACTCAGGTCTACTGTCCCTTGAAGCTGTGAAAAAATCAAACTTCTAAGCCAACGCAATCAAAAGATACAGCCGTTTATGCCGCAAATTTTCGACACTTGCAAGGGAATCAAAACCTACAGGGTGCTTCCCGTGAACTCAGAATCTTGAAATTTTGTACGAAGCAACGTCTTATAGCATAAATAAAGGAAAAATTACGAAAACCATAAATTTTTAGTTACATCACATAATATATTTTTTTTTAATAATTTTAACCTTACTACCCATTTCCTCATAAACGCGTAGAGGTATTAAATTGAAATTCATACCAAATACTCAGGTCTATAATACCTTTAAGCTGTAACAAAATCAAACTTCTATGTCAACGCAATCAAAAGAAACAGCAATTTAAGCTGCATATTTTGAAACTCGCAAGTACTCGCAAGGGAATCAAAACCTAAAGGGTACTTCCAGTCGACCTAGATTCTTGAAATTTGGCATGAAGCAACTTTTTATAGCACACATAAAGGAAAAATTCCGAAAACCTTAAATTAATATTTAATATACTAATATTTTTGTTAATTTTTTATGTGAATATTGCCTAACTTTTTGTAATTTCAATCTTCTGTCTATTTATTTTCTAAGTATTATTGTTGTATGAATATTATTTTTTTAAATAAAATCTTGACGTGTAAAATGGCGTTACAAATAAATGAGTATGAGTAGTATTAGATTATTTTGACCATTAAAAGTTTGTACGGAACCCTCGGTGGGCGAGTCCGACTCGCACTTGGCCGGTTTTTAAATACCTATCCTACAATATATCACACGTTGGGGTTGGAATGAAAAAAAAAATCTGTCCCCACTTTACATGTAGGGGGGGTACCCTAACAAAACATTTTTTTCAACTTTTTATTTTACCACTTTGTCGGCGTGATTGGTATACATATTGGTACCAAATTTCAGCTCTCTAGTGCTAACGGTCACTGAGATTATCCGCGGACGGACGGACGGACAGACAGACATGGCGAAACTATAAGGGTAGTTGACTACGGAACCCTAAAAATGGATTTGGGATTGTTGGGAGGGAGACGTTGCTAAGGCAGAGTGCTGGCAGATGGACTAAACTCAAGAAGGCTCAAGATGCATTAAAGTTAATATCAAATCGACATAAATCTTCTTTTTTATATACTGTTGGTCTCACAAACAACATATCTAATTGTAAACGAGTTCTGAGCCGTCGACTCGCCTCTCAATAAGCATTAGTAACACCAACACCATGATCGGAACGGCGGCATAAAATAACAATGGGGCTATTGGGAAGCGGCGCCGGCGTGTTTTTTACTGATTCTATACAATCTATGGATTGTAGTACCACGTCGTTTGATGTTGGGAAATGCCGCCCTGTCTAGGTACGGTATTGTTAGGCTAGGGGAGAGAGGCACTGAGGGTGAAGTGCATCTGATACTGACGGGGTAATTCGAACTTTAGAACTACTTTTATGTTGAGGTACTTATGATAAGCAAAATATTAGCACTAGATACCATAGTACTTACATGTACCAACCACTCCAACTTGCAACACCTAAGGTATTATGAACATGACATACAATAAAGAATAAATAATATGTAGTTATGAATCAGACATATACATACAACTAACTGCCGGCCTAGCCAAAATAACGATCGTTGACGCTAAACGCCGAGTGAAATGCAGTCTGCTTCTGTCGCGTAAATAGGGAAGAACGACAGAGATATCTAGACGATTAGTCGATTACCCTTTTAAGTTTTCGGTCTGGGCAGATATCTGTTAAATTTCATCTTTAAGACTTTGCAGACTTACTTCTGACGATTATTATAGTGACCAAGACATAAGTTTAGTTGCAAAACTTACGCCGAAAACGGGCAATTGCCGGTGAGATTGAGTGGTAAATTATGGCGATCACGAATTGGGCTATATACTTAGCCACAAACAGCGCTGTCGCTCGATCAAAGACGCTGTTTAAATCATCTGTAAGGATGTACAAGGCCTAATTCATTGTATTGTAGCCGATCTGTCTACTACATAGTGCTAGTTATAACGATCTAGACCGGCAGGAGGCTGTTATTGATTCCGTGTTGCGGCAGGTGGCGCAAAAACCCACGCAGCCGCGCCGCGGAAAAACTATGCGTGGATGTCGGATATGGAGTAAACAGTAAAAACAAAAACTAACCGTTAGTGCTGGCAAATGTGGTTAATGGGAAATTTTCTTTTTAAGGGGCTCCACACGGTTTTCATCGATTTTTGACAAGTTTTGAGTTGAATTTGCCTAAATTTGCACTACAAATTTAATTATAAAACCAACGGCCATCGGTTCTTCCGTCTTTTATCTCTATTCGTAAGAGCCATAGTAAATAGTAAAATAGTGAATATTACAGGACATTCTTACACAAATTGACTGAGGCCCACGGTAAGCTCAAGAAGTCTTGTGTTGTGGGTACTCAGAAAACGATATATATAATATACTTATATACATAGACAACATCCATGACTCAGGAACAAATATCTGTGTTCATCACACAAATAAATGCCCTTACCGGGATTCGAACCCGGTACCGCGGCACCGACTGCGCCGGACGGTTCACCATATTTTGAAAAACAAAATATTCTTATTTTCTTATACAAAAAATATTCTCATTATGACTTTTTTAAACATGGTCTAAAAAAACACTGGCGTGATGGTATGTATTATAAAAACTATAATTTTACGCTACGTAGTTCTTTAAGGAGTCTGTTCAGAATACACGAATAATTAAAAGAGATGCAAATAAACTTTTTCCCATATTTGCAACAACATTACTTGTCTATTATATCCACGAGCCGTTGGCAACTTTGTTGCCGCGTTTTTCTGCGCCCGCGCATTATGAAGCGAATTGTTGCATTATTTATGTTATGCTGGTTATAGTTTTAATTAGTCATTACTCTTAATCGGATGTGCGTACAAACTGGATCGTTGCGTACTAACGGTTTTTGAAGCTGTTAATATTGTTTTTAACCGACTTCAAAAAAGGAGGAGGTTCTCAATTCGACTGAATGTTTTTTTATTTTATTTTTATTTTTTATTTTTTTTGTATGTATGTTACTCGATATCTCCGAGAATCGTGAACCGATTTTCAAATTTTTTTTTTTGATCGAACGGGTATAACCCCGAGATAGTCCCATTGGCACCAAGTCAGGGTCTGATGATGGGATCTTGGAGAAATCGAGGGAACTCTTCAAATGTTATAGGCACATGTAATGTTTTTGGTGTATTTTTCAAAGGTACACCAGTATTTACGCCTGACGGTAGTAATTTTATGTGGCTGAGCTGATGATGGAAGGTCAACTCCTCAATGGTTAGGAGTTAAAGGATAATTCTTTCACTACTGTACATATATTCGGACTGATACATATAATATCACTAGGAACCACTAAAAATCAACAAATAAATTAACTTTTTAACAAAAAATAAAACCGCCTTCAAAAATAAGCGCGTTACAAAACACGGAGAAACTAAAAAGCAAAAAATAATAAACCTTTGAATTCAGATTTCTTATCGTATTGCAATAATCTAAACATCCAAATTATAAACAAATCAATTATTTTTGGAGTCGGTACCAGCCTGTGTATGGTTGGGTGGGGCAAACAGGCAATAGCAAGGCAGCGAACAGGTCTGGTACCGACTACAAAAATAATTGATTTGTTTATAATTTGGATGTTTAGATTATTGCAATACGATAACAAATCTGAATTCAAAGGTTTATTATTTTTTGCTTTTTAGTTTCTCCGTGTTTTGTAACGCGCTTATTTTTGTAGGCGGTTTTTTAAGCTACTGTTAGCAATATTTATAAATTTAGTAGAATCGGAATTGCCATTCAGCGAGGGAATGTAGCCAGCCTCATGAACACTCTTCCAATGGGGATGGACTCAGGGGACCTCTCATAGCATATCTTTCTATACTCCTTTTTAGTTATTTTACTTTTTTTAATTTGTAAGGAATGTTAGGTTTGAGGTTTAAATAGTTAGGTATATTGGTTCAGCTATTTAATTGTACAAGTCAGCAATGTCAGCATCAAATAACGCTTCAGAAGTAACTACCATTCTGTGACCACTAAACAAAAAGTGTTATGTTTTTTTATTATTTAGAAACTCGACGACAACAACGTTATTCAGGATGTTAGATACTTTTTGTGCGTTGTTTTATCCGTTATTATAACTCTGACTGTACCTACCAAAAAGTTATAGTTTTTCATTTATGTCACACAATTTTTTAATACTATTAGCTCCATTGAACAGTATAATTCGATATCATTGTCATATAAATTCTATGCATAAAATATCATAGACGACCCGCGGCGCATTTGAAATGGCAGCAATTACGCTACAAAAACCAGTTTTCAACATCAATGCAACAAACGTACTGATAATAATGTAATTTATTGCATTATTGCGACAAAAAACTAGTCATTCATCCTAAAATATAATTTATTGTCTCATTTTCAGTCGGACCGTGGATTTATTGTACAGAGTAGAATGCAGAAGGCGCAGTTGAAAAAAACGCCGTAATTGTTTGGAGCCACAGACCTCTGTGTTTGGAGCGGACAAAGGAAACGCGAGACTAGAGTAAATTGGTTCAGATCCTGTAGGGATAGTCGGTGTTTTAATGACAGCTGGGGATGTAGGGAATTGGGGATATAACTGGCTGTATGGACAGACAGCCGATCTAAGCATCCTTATGATAAGCTACAGAGTGCGCTTGTTGTTAAGAAATTTTACAATTAGGTACTAACACGTACGCTATGCTCTGAGGTCGTACGATAAACACGCGAAAAGTGAATTCGTAACTCGTGTCGATTTAAAACACTCCCTTCGTTTTGTATTTAAATTTTATTTTTTATTTATTAAATTTATCGCCAATCGTTTCGAATTTCCCCTTTTCCTCACTTGTTTCGTGATGTTCTTACCATTTGTGGTACTTTTATGTTCGTTCCCTTGTGCAACGAATTCAACTGAATATTTTCTTTCAATTTTTTTTAAATAAAAAAACGACAACAAACTCTACCAACTTTTAATGGCATAATAGCTCACTTCACCATCTTGCTAAAAAAACTTATTATCTCTAAAACTACATGCCTCTCATTATAACAATTAAAAAGAACCCCTGCGGCATCCACAAGCCATCGGGGGTTTTATGGGAACCACTTACCGTACTACCCTCTCAGACACGCTGCAGACTGATATGGCTTTGTTTATGGGGTGCAGTCTGCAGTCAAGCTCCCGTTGTGTTATTGAGCTATGCATACATTTCAACTAATACGCATTTAAGTATAACATTATGTACTACTTGAACTATACATCTATGTATGTACAGTCAGTCAGCTGCAGAGAAAAGTAGACCCCCTTGCATACAAGTTCGTATGGCAGGGGGTCTCCTTTTCTCTGCAGCTGACTGTACGACGTAGTTATGTTCATGAGAAAATTTGCACTCAAACGTTCGAGGGAGTCGCCGACTCTTCCATCCTTCGATCACTAAGGGCGAGTTGCATTAACCACGTTTAACAGTCACATCATCGTCACGCTGCAGACGTCTATGGAACTTCCCATACAATAAAATTTAACGAATGCTTTAAACGGTGACAGGCTGTTTGATGCAACCGGCCCTAAGAGCACTAAGTTTTATTTGACCGCAAGTAGGTTGACTTAATAAAATGAGTTCGAAAACACTTGAAATTATAATTTATTTTTAAAGTATTAGCATCATATAAATCTAGGTACAGCTAGGTATGTCTAACGC
Source organism: Leguminivora glycinivorella (assembly GCF_023078275.1). Classification (NCBI taxonomy): domain Eukaryota; kingdom Metazoa; phylum Arthropoda; class Insecta; order Lepidoptera; family Tortricidae; genus Leguminivora; species Leguminivora glycinivorella. The sequence continues at coordinate 514,974 of NC_062983.1, forward strand.
TAACTTCTGATAATCGGAATGATTTATTCATAAAGAAATAAAATTAAAGACACATGCTTTATCTCATTATTATACTCCAGAAAGCTTGTGTACGAGCATTGGCTGGCGCTAAATTTGATGCCCCATGCAAACCTCTATTCCAAAAGTTTCACATTCTCCCACTAGCTTGCATGTATATTTTGAAAGTGAGTCTGTTTACAATTAACCACCCGGATTATTTTACAAAGCGTGAAGTAATGTTTACAAGACAACTCCGGGCTCAATACCAACATCTTCTTTACCAACCAGCATGCAACTCTGATGTATATAAGAGAAATGCATTTAACATGTGTATTGTAATTTTTAACAACCTCCCTAAATATTTAAGAATGTTAAACGGAAATGAGTTAAGGATAAAATTGACTGAGTGGCTACTTGGACACTGTTTTTACTCAGTTAAGGATTATTTGGAATGTAATGAGGATTGCTGATTTGGTGTTGACATAAATTATTTTATTGCTTTAGCTTTTGACAATTCTGGAATAATACCCTAGTTTATAATTATTACTTTTCATTCATTGACTATCCTAATTCTACTTTACTGTCATTTTTATATATACTTTTTTTTTTAATTGTATAATGATTGCATGCTCATAGTTAGTTAATTAGTACTCGTACCTTCATGTACAAACTGTAAATAATTTGCATGTTGATGTTATGTCGACGGGATACTGTGACTAAATATTTTACTTATAAGATCTTATTGTAACGTATTCATGCAAATAAATATTTCTATTCTATTCTATTCTATTCTATTCTCGTATTGTAGTGATGTTAATGTGTATTCGCGAACAACCCCATCTATTATTACATGTACTTACTAGACTCTGCCGTAAGTATAAGTACACAGATAGTGGCATATTTTTCAGCTGTCAAATTCTAAGAATAACATAAATATCATAAATATCTTATAAAATAGTAGTAGTAATATCTTTCTTTACCGAAAGTATTTAAAGTTTAAACCATATTTACACAAATACCATGAATTATAACATAAACCCACGTGTGTCCACAGCGCTCCGTCATTGTTCGCCATACAAAAGAAATCATTCGGAAGACTGTTCGTAATTCATCGTAATTTATCTACTATTGTGTGGATCCGGCGTAAGTATGGATGATAAACAGTTACTGTTTTATTTGTGCCGATTTTTGGATTTTTATGGATGAAACACTTTTATGTAAGTATTAATCTGTAGATTTATTATATTTTTTACGTCTATGCGACATTGTTGTATTCATTTATTCGTATTTTTCCGAATATTACCTTTTTTGTTGTAAAATGTTTAACTTAAAAATTTAATATACGATATAAAATACGAAAAGATTAGTAAGGTGCATTAGGGTAATTCCGAGTGACAGAAATGCTCGGTAAATTTCGAAAGGGGAACCTTGATATGATGGAAATAGGTGCTTTTATGAGACTTTCGTAATTACCCTAATGCACTAAGGTGCAGAGACCGGGTTTTACCGTAACTATGTAAGCATTCCCTATACAAAACTTCGACTGGGTTTGAAGCTGAAATTACTGCATTTTTGTGCAAAAAACTAATTACTTAGATTTAGTGTAATCTGGTAGTTTTTGTGGCACCTGCATTAAAAACTAGGCGATAATTAAAATAATTACAAAGCCAGAAGAAGTTAGGTTAGATATTGTATAATAAGTAAGAGAAGAGACGAGTAAGAAATTTAATTTTTTATTTTGGAATTTTATTTTTTCTTTATCTAGCTCTCAATATTCTCAGACAAAAATTAGATAGACATCTCGTAGATAAATGATGTTAAATTTTCTACAGTGTAACATCACTGTCACGTATAATAGCAACTCCCTAAAAGGCTTGTATATAATGTATTATAACACTGCTAATACAATTAGCTCGCGTCGTGCCTAAACTGGGAAAGGCCAGACAGCCTAAATCAGAGACAGAATCAAAAAGGTCGCCGGCCAAATATGGACGCGTCATATTTGTGTTATTGGTCTATTTGTTAGCTGGGCAGTCTGTGTCGTTGATAAAAAACGCCAGTTACATTACAACTAACCCTTGGAGTGTCGGCCGGTAGCCAGCCGGCTGGTTAGAATAAAATCCAAATTCTAATGACTCAAAAATTCCGCTATTTAATGGTTGGTAAGATATTTTGAATGAAATTCTTTTAAAGTTTTATTGAAATGCAAAACGCATTTATTAATACTTATCCTAGGTTAGGTGTGTACCTATAGGTATAGGTATGTCCATTCATTCCAAGCTGTCACCTCTACGCTGATCTCGCTAGATCGTAGCGGTTGGATTATTCCAGCCTTCAGCTGTCAGACGCAGCGGCCGCGACACCGCTGACGTCAGGCACCCACGATGTGCCATCATTTTGCTGATACTACGTAATACAACTGCTATTTTAATATAGCTGCATAATTTGCAGTTTTTTTATTTATAAATCTACGGGTATCTGTTTCATAGCTTGCTGTATTATGTTGAAAGTAGGCATACAAGTAACTAGACTTTGCGAGGCAGTCCATTCATTTCATGTTGTCACCTCCATGATCTCGGTGGGTCGTAGCTGTTGGATTATTCCAGCCGTCAGCTGACATTGCTGTCAAAAGCAGCGGCCGCGACACCGCTGACGTCAGGCACCCACGACATGCCGTCATTTTGCTGATACTACGTAATTACACTGCTATATTAATACTAGTTTGTGTCAAAATAGAGCATTAGGAAAAAATAGAATAGAATATATTAGCATCAATATAATCTGTATTCTGAAATATATAGGTATAATCTGACCGGGGTAAGGCAGATTCTCAGTGGAAACTTGTATGAAAATTTTCTTGCAACTTCCAAAAGTTTGAACGTTACCTATTAAACTTCTGTAACTTGAACAGCTTGCTTTGAGTTTGCATGCACCTATTTATTAACCTAGTTTGATCCTGCCCTTTTCTACTAGCTGAGTGCTCTCAATGACGGTATGGTCACCTATAAACGCCTCCGGTCGCTTGCAACGTCACATTGTACGCTACATCACATTTTTGACGTCACGTACAAAGTTGACGTACTATTGATGATAATGTGAGTGGCCTATAGCATCCCTATCCTGAATACCAATAAAATAAAAATAAAATATAGCATAAAAGGTTGAATACCGCGTTATATACTTATACACTTTGGTAAACATCTTCGCCATAGTATCTGCACCTTCCTACACACAATAATATCAATATCTCATTCTCCACAAGAACCAGTCATCAACGCGAAACAAACAGCTCAAACAATATGGCATTGTCCGGACACAAAAAGCTGTTTTCTCCGAAATGATAACATCTCGCCATGTAGCCATTCTCTGTCGTGTCAATATATGAATAATATGATATCACGTTACGTACTTAGAAGATTATTTGTGGAGAAAAACATGACAGGTGGGCAGACAGGCGCCGGGTTGTTTCCATAAGCACAGTATAATTCCGAGATCCGATATCGGATCGGATAATGTGAAAAGGCACTAAGTAAAGAATGACAGACGAAAAAATAACGAAGAGAGGTGTATTAACAAAACTTCTACCTACTTGCGATCTTCACAAAGTTAGGAACGTCCATGAATCCATAGGCTACGAGTATAAGTAATTATAGTAAGTATAAGTGAAGGCCTTACTTTACCACTTGTGTAAAAACGCCTCACCGGTCTAAAACCAGCACGTTTTTGTGTGTTGAATCTGTACGCGAATTGGCGAGCAAACATACGTGATGCGGCCTGTTTGCGAACAATCAGATAAACAAACATTTACAAGCAAAAAATCTAGGCTGTGGCGTGGAAAAGCTGAGGCAGGTTTTTGATCAGAGGAACGGCCGAAAATTCGTGTCAAATAATGTCAATAAGTCTGTCGTGAAGCGAAATGTTTCCTAAAGTAGGTAAGAACATAATTTACATGTAAAATATATACAGTCAGCGGCAGAGAAAAGGATACCCCCTTAAATTTATATGTAGGGGAGTATACTTTTCTCTGCAGCTGATTGTACTATTAGTCACAAAGTTAGGTTAGATGGTTGAGGTAACTGGTGACCGAAGAGTTGGCGACTTCCTCGCACAACGTATCAGCATTGCGATATTTACAGCGAGGAAATGTCGCTAGTATCCTTGGTACAGCTTTTAAGTTTAGTCTCAGTTTCTTATAATTATGATGACACACGCGATATGAATCGTAAATAATATCCATGCAGTTTAATGGGGGTAGGTACCTAATTTAAGAATGCACCTACCTTTGTCGCTTTAAAATGAAAGTGTGTTGATTGCACGGCAGCAGCCAGCTTAATGTTTAAGCAATTAGTACTTTGTATTTCACATCATAAACCGTAGCAGCCATCCAAAATTCTCATTCAATTGTTTACGTTGCTCCCGCGCAACCAATTCCAAGTTATGGCTGTTATGCTGGGGCTACAGAATTGACCTGCGTGCGTAGCCAAATGCACAAACGCTCACGAAACGCTCACGAAACGAAACGCTCGTAGATATCTATCTCTATCGCTCTTAACGCCGCGAAAGGTATACTGAGAGAAATTTGCATTGTGAATTTAACAAGTTCGACTTGTTGCGGTTTATCCGTTTGAATCAGCCAAACGTATGTTTAAAACAATATGTGTCAGGTTGTTTTTATAAAATCGACTTGTTGATTCAAATATATTGCCGATTCAAATGACAAGTAGCTTGTTGTTTGAACCAAAGAGCACGTAGGCGCTATTTTAACCAAAAAACTTGTTGAACGAACATGAAAACTGGTTGTATTTTCTCTCAGTGTAGTCTGGCTCTATCGCGCCAATACGCGTTTCAATGTGGACACTCTTCACCAGTTGTCTCCACGCCACTCGATCCTGGGCCCGGTTCATGCTATCCTGCAAAGTGGTCTTTGTCACAGACTGTGCTCTGTCTGCCCAACGTGTGCCCATGCTTCCACTTCTTCGATTCCTTGCCAATCTTGCCATGCGTCCCGTATAGAGTAAATTATAAAACGCCAATCTCATGGTAAGAGGCTCTATTCCAAGCAGTGGCGTAGCATCGATACAACTCGATTCCCAACGGGTTCCTCAAAATTTTCTAGTATCTGTAGAAGTCCATACATAACCTAACCACAAAATTAGAATTTTGAAAAAACCCCGACCGCGACCGGTAGTGGACCGATATTCATGAAACATAGCTAAGAACACTCCCGACTAACTCAGCTTTCAAACAAAAAAAACTAAATCGAAATCGGTTCACCTGTTCGGGAGCTACGGTGCCATAGACAGACACACACACAGACAGACAGACACGTCAAACTTATAACACCCCGTCCTTTTTGCGTCGGGGGTTAAAAACAGATCCCGAAAACCCCTCCGGCTTTACCAACGAAAATGTTCACGCCCCGCCAGTGATTCCAAGTTATGATTGTTATGGTGGGACAACAATATATAAATCACGTAATACTTCGACAGGTCACGAAGTATTACGTGTTTAACACGCCTTTTAATAGTGTTTGTAATTAAATATTAGTTTTGCGTTTCCAAAGTGTTAATAGTTGGCGACCTCCTTTTAAAACCAGTTGGGTATTTTGCTTAGTTCTTGAAAAATAATACTGACTTGAGAAATGCGTTTTTAAATGCCAGGCTATTAGTATTTGTTTATCATATCGTGATTGTAGTTAAATACTGCATATCTCAACAAATAATATACAAATAATGCATGGATATAACAATATTGTTATACTCGGAACAAAACAAAACATTATGAATTCATGACATAACACTTTTGCATTTGCTATTGCAAAATCGCTTATTGAGACGTTTATTAGAATGATTTTAAAGTGAAACTTATGAAATGTAGGAACAATTTATATCTCTAGTGCCACACATACAATTACATTACATAGATATGATACTTATTGTTATACATTTACATTACGTTTTTGCTCATATAAATATGTAATTTAATCATTTTTAAAATCATGGGTTGAAAGCTTATTTTACTAACTGTGACTTTAAATGAGATCACAATAACTTCTATTGTACGTAAGCAACTTTTTTCGTGTCGTGTGACTCTTAATTGCATAGATAATCTCAACTAAGTACTATGGCAGATGGCACACAGCCGAAACCCACTTACCCATCAATTATCACTACTGCACTTCATAGCAAAAACACTCATACCATCTACACAAGGCGCCGTAGCCGAATGGCATTTCTGCGACGCGAAACGAAAACGAAACGCCGCTAAAGGTAGCCTGGCTCTGTCACGCCAATACGCAAGAGCGATAGAGATAGATATCTACAAGCGTTTCGTTTCCTGAGCGTTTGTGCCATTCGGCTACGTACCCAGGACACATTAACTTGAAACTTAACACATTAGGCATAAGGTCTTCCTATGATCAGAGCTTCTATATTACTCAGAGGAGTACGTCATCCTTTGTAAACCACCGTCCAACCAAGTACAGTCAAGGCATTCATAAAATATGTATCCACACCCTTATCGCATAGGCGATAAAGCCGTGTATACATATGTTTGGAACGTTGTCCGCATCTAATATATTTAATAGGTACTTTGACTGTAAGTAGGTAAACATAAATGAAAAAAAAAAATGAAAATGAAATATTTATTTTTCAAGTAGGCATATTACAATGAGCATATGAACGTCAAATAAAGCTACGCCGGCTCTAACCCTACGCCTCAGCCTCGAGAAGATTTCAGTCCCCCCTCAGTTGGGAGGGGGGTATCCACTATGGGACCGGCAAGAAACTCGGCGGGCAACTTCTTTTCAAAACATTACATCTTATAATTAACATGCATTAAATAACAACATACAATTTAACATGCAATAGTATTCATCAAAGAATATGAACAGACTAGGTACTCTATGGAAATCAATTTCAATAAATTATATTATTGCTTAATAATACGTCGTTCTTCTTCAGAGAAAACATATCAAATTGTCATAGAAGAAAAAGATAATATGAATCTCAATATCATTAAATATGTAATTTACCTACACAACATAAAATATAAAATATTTGATGTGCTTTCTTATCTGAACTGTGTCCTCTATACATAATACAATTATTTTAATTGCTATTCGTTTTTTGTAGTTTCTGGTTCGGGCCATGCATGTTTGTCTGTCAAATAGTCCTCGACTCTGTAATAAGCCTTTAACATCAATGATTTTTTTAAGTAGTTCTTAAGAGCTGGGAGGGGTAATCTCAAAGCAGTGTCATAGATAAACTTTATCTCCTCTGTATAAGAGTTACGATAATAAAGGGCGTCCCTCGGGAAGTAAGATTGATGCTCCCGGGAATCGTACCGGCTTCCGTAGTGCCACTGACAGTTGTTGAGTGGGACACATAAAAAGTAGATATTCACCATATTTAAGCAAATACATGCCAGAGAAATGCTTAGCAAATGGCTCGGGGTCTAGCCAATAATAATAATGTACTGTATGTCTACAAAAAACCGGCCAAGAGCGTGTTGGGCCCAAAGGGTAACCAAATCTCGGAATTGCCTTGATTTTACCACTTTGTCGGCGTGATTGATATACATTCCACCACACCACACCACATTTCAGCTTTCTAGTGCTAACGGTCACTGAGATTATCCGCGGACGGACGGACGGACGGACGGACGGACGGACGGACGGACGGACGGACGGACAGACGGACAGACGGACAGACAGACAGACATGGCGAAACTATAAGGGTTCCTAGTTGACTACGGAACCCTAAAAACGAATGAAAAGATTGAAAAGTTTCGTCGTTTTATAGAATAGGTACCTTCGCCTCCTATTATAGGAACAGTACTTTTTAAATAAGCGTTTTCTGTTATCGATTTTCATTTTGGCTTGGCGCGACTTGAAGGGTTGATATCGAAATATTTTCAAAGTTTCTACATTATCCACATAAAATAATTTTGGCCCACATTAACCTATCTTAAAAAGAAATCAATCTTTATTTCTATTGGTTTCTGATTTTCCGGAATAGTATTTTTTAGATGTAAAATACCCGGTAAACGGTGACCTTTCTGTCCGTTAGTAAATTGCAATTTGCTAGTCCGCCAGTGACGAATAGGTTAACAATTAGCCAGTCTATCGGTATCGAATGGATTCGAATGGGTTAACCCGATGACTTCCGTTTACGTGGATTCCGATTTGCTTCATTACAGCTTCCAGTTACTTTGATAATGATATAGTATAGACCATCTACCATGTAGACTTCACAAGTTGATTTCACAAAGCTACTGAGTGGCATCCACTTCGGTGTAAGTTCATACTAGTTTAAGGTGTAGATATTATAGGCTAAGTTCAAATTTTACACCAGGTTAATAGTTCCTGTCTTTCTTTCAATGTGTATTTAACTACTTAGGGGAAATCGGGGCCAGGACAACGTCAGATCAAGTTTGCAACGATTTTAATAGCCCGCTGTGCATGTGTTAAGTCATCCTTCTTTGTGTTATCCTGGCATTTTGGCACGGCTCATGAGAGCCAGCCGGCGTATTTTGCTTCCAATTTTATCAATTATCTACGTAGATAAGATATCTGTCACTCTCACACTGAAATACTTGCCATAGAGTGACAGATCTATGTCTTATCCACGTGGATAAGTGATAAAATTGGAAGCATATGTAATACGCCGGCTGGTAACTATCCTGTAGAAAAGAACTTTCTTTCATAAAGCATCATAAAACTAGGATGTTTGACGAAGATGCATTTGTCAGTAAGTATAAGTAGGTACAGTATACAGACGTAAAAAAAAAAAAATATTTAGGACACCTTTGTCAGGTATGACGCCACGCCATACGTCAAGCACCGCGCGTGCTACGTCATCGTCGGCTACGTCACACCGCGTCACCGCCATCGACATACGTAGTGCAGTGCACCGTTGCATTTTAGTGATTGTGAAATCGATTGTAATCAATAAAAGTGAATCGCCACATCGACCGCGGCCAATCTTTCATCCTAAACCGCTTAGGACACTTAGTTAAGACTAATAATATTGTAATTTGCACGAAATATACTCTAATTCTGTCGTACAGACTTCTTATCATTTTCCTCCGCTGCTGCCACTCCCTACATATACATAATTGGCGCAGTCGTTGAGTTGATTCGGTCTAGTCGCGAATAGATCACCGTGATCTCGTTCCGGCATCGATCAACAAAAGGACCCTGGCAGACAGACGAGGCGATCAAGAAGTAGAAACAGCGGAATAGAGTCAGCGCACACACGGGAACCTACAATGAAATTGGCTTGGTGAGTACACATATGAGATTGGTTGCAATTTACTATCCCAGTGTTCCTCCCTGCCAAGATTTTTCATCCACGTAGATCAAGTTCCCCTAGGTTAGGTAATAACTTAAGAAACGTCCTTCTAGACGCCAACAGAGACCTTGATAATTTAGATAACAGCCTTGAATCTGACCAGGAAGAAGTAGGAAATATGACAAGCTTAGACGTAGTTTACAAGGCCGTTCGCTTATTACCCGAATTTGACGGTAACCCGCACGTTCTTACTAGATTTATAAGGCTATGCGATCAATTAGTAACAGAATATGTCCGCGAAGGACAAGATTTAGTAAATTTTGCACTACTAAATGGCATTTTAAATAAAGTAACTGGATCTGCCGCCAGATTAATAAACACAAACGGCATACCAGAAAATTGGTTAGCAATTCGCAATGCTTTAGTAAATAATTTTTCAGACCAACGAGATGAGACTTCTCTTTACAATGATCTTGCCCTCCTTACACAAGGGTCAAAAACACCTCAGGAATTTTATGAACAGTGCCAAAATCTTTTTAGCACCATAATGACCTATGTAACATTGCACGAATCCGTGAACAGTACTATTGAATCAAAACGTGACTTGTACAAAAAACTGACCCTACAAGCGTTTATCAGAGGACTTAGAGATCCCTTGGTTACCGTATCCGGTGCATGCGCCCAGATACAATAGAAAAAGCATTAGAATTTGTACACGAAGAGAGTAACACCCTGTATTTGCAGAATCGTAATAATAAATTTTTGACTGACAGGAAACAGACTAATTTCCAGCAACCTAGATTCCCTAGTAGCTTTGTATCGTCATATATTACCCCACAAACGAGACAGAACGAGTCCACAACCAGTCCTTCTGGCCCAGCTAGGCAAAATCCAACGAATATTAACCAACTTTCGAACCAACGGTCTCCACAGACACCATCTACCCAGCGTACTAATAATCCCCAACAAGGTCCCTCCCGCACTCAGCAAATATTTAGAGCCCTCCCAAGATCAAATATGTCCACTGGATTTAGAATCCAACCTCGACCCCAAAGCAATGATTATCCAAGACCTATGAGTGGCATAAGCCATCCAGTTGCTAGATCCATTCCACATAACAATAACCAAAATAACAACATGGACATTAATTTGAATGACTTTAGCTATGACCCCGAAAATATATACCAAGCTACTGACTACTCGAACGACTATCAGAGTTACTATGAGTATGACTGTTACAACAATTACGACGTACAAGAATACTATCATGTCGAGCAGCCAAATTCCGAGATAAGCTTCTTAGCAAGCAACCCTTTGCCTTTGGAAAATCACGTTAATATCGAGCCTGTAGAAACCCCCAAAAGTTCAAATTTTTCGCAGACTTCGAAGAAGAATACACAAAGATAGAAATTAACTTGCAGAACCGAAAACAACTACCGTACATACAAATACATGACCCACCGCTTAAGCTACTTCTAGACACAGGAGCAAATAAATCGTTTTTGAGCCCTGACGCAGTAGAAAAATATTATTCATGCTACCCGTTAACATATGATCCCTTCATTGTAACAAATATCCACGCGACTACTAAAAATTCTCATTCCATAACACTTCCAGCTTTCCAGGAATTCAACACTGACGAATCGATAAAGTACTTTGTGTACAAATTTCACGACTATTTTGACGGCTTACTTGGAAATGATCTATTTGAGCATTGGAAGGCTGACATTCGCTATAGCACACATGAATTCATAACCCCTAACGCGGTTAATCCCATTGAAATGTACATATCTGGAAATAGTAATCTATTCGAAACTATCATTCCAGCAAACTCTTCAATGTTAATTCAGGCCCCCGTAAATATTCCGGATGGTCATATTTTAGTTGAACAACAAATACATTGTAATTGCACCATAACGAGTTGCATCACTTCCGCGAAAGATAACACGTGCATCATGGAAGTACATAACACGTTACCGAGAGACGTAATTTTTTCACTGACCGAACCTGTCCGCGCGGAAGTATTCAATTGCGAAATCGTATCGAAGCGATCTGAGTCATCGTATGATCGCATTTCGCACGTCTTATCACAGCTACGTACAGATCACTTGAATACAGAGGAAACAACTAACTTACAGAATATTTGTGCCGAATATGCAGACGTATTTTATGTAGAAGGCGAACCTCTCACTTTCACTAACAAAATTAAACATACCATAAAAACAACCGATGAAATTCCAGTACACTCTAAAACTTATAGGTATCCTCATATTCATAGGCAAGAGATACAGTCACAAGTTCAAAAAATGTTGCAACAAGGTATTATCAGGCCTTCGACCTCCGCTTGGAGTGCACCTATTTGGATAGTTCCAAAAAAAATGGACGCTTCTGGAAAACAAAAATGGAGACTAGTAGTCGATTTTAGAAAACTAAACGAGAAAACTATCCCTGACAAATATCCCATACCTAATATTTCGGACATATTAGATAAATTAGGCAAGTGTCAATATTTTACTACACTTGACTTAGCAAGCGGCTTCTACCAAGTTGAAATGGACCCTGCAGATATTCATAAAAGTGGGTTTAGTGTAGAACAAGGGAAATTTGAGTTTTTAAGGATGCCTATGGGAATGCGGAACTCGCCGTCCACATTCCAGAGAGTCATGGATAACGTACTTCAAGGGTTACAAAATTCAATATGCGTAGTGTATCTAGATGATATTTTAGTATTTTCAACATCACTTCAGGAACACACAATAAATTTAAAGAAAATCTTTCAAAGACTTAGAGAATCCAACTTTAAAATTCAGATGGACAAATCCGAATTTTTAAAACGAGAAACGCCGTACCTTGGACATATCATAACTCCCGATGGCGTAAAACCCAATCCTGACAAGGTAAAAGCTATAGAAAAATACCCTTTACCAAGAACAAGTCGACAAATTAAACAATTTTTAGGCCTATTAGGCTACTACAGAAAATTCATTCCCGATTTTGCTCGAGTCACAAAACCATTCACCGAATGTCTCAAAAAAGGTAAAAAGATAAACATTGACTCAAAATATATAGAATGCTTTGAAAAATGCAAAACCCTATTAACAAATGACCCAATACTGCAATATCCTGATTTCAGCAAGGAATTTCTTCTTACTACTGACGCGTCAAATGTAGCAATATCCGGTATTTTATCTCAAGGACCCATAGGATCCGACAAACCCATTTCGTACGCATCACGTACGTTAAATGACGCTGAACTAAATTACAGTACAATAGAAAAAGAGCTACTCGCAATAGTATGGGCTACTAAATATTTTCGCCCATATTTATTCGGAAGGAAATTTAAAATCGTAACGGACCACAGACCCCTCCAATGGATATTTAACCTTAAAGAACCCAATTCACGACTTACACGATGGAGTCTAAAACTTTCTGAATACGACTTTACTGTAATTTATAAAAAAGGGAAATGTAACACGAACGCGGACGCATTGTCCCGTATCGAAATTCACAACGAAATAAGTTCAGTAATAGCAAACCCCTCAGAAACACCCGACATTCACGAACTAGATGACAGACAAACGGATTCTGACCACACAAGTCTAGAAAATCCCATTTTAGAGATTCCAATTTCAGAAGATCCCTTAAACATATTTCCTAGACAAATTATTTTTAACATATTAAACCGAAAATCACGTATCTCAGATACGACCACAAAACCTTTTGAATCACGTATAAGAACCACCGTTGAAATATTTGAAGAAAACCTAGAACAAGAAGTTATAAACGCAGTAGTGAAACATATCGATCCGAAGCAACGAACGGCAATCCTAGTCAAACCAGCAGATAAAATGTACGAAATAGTCCTCATTATTCAAAACAAATTTAAAAACTCATCAATGAAACTTTTCCTGGTAAAATCCGAATTAGAAAATGTCACCAGTCTTGAGCAACAACAAAAAATTCTCCGAAACTACCACGAAGGCAAAACAAACCATCGTGGGATCAACGAAACATACCTTTCATTATCTCACAAATATTATTGGCCGAAAATGCGCGACAGCATTTCTCAATACATAAACAATTGCGATGTATGCGGTTGCGCAAAATATGACCGCAACCCAATCAATCAGCAATTCCAGGTAGTCCCACCTGCAACAAAGCCTTTTGAAATAATGCATGCCGATACCTTTACTGTTGAGCAAGAGAAATACCTAACACTTATTGATTCATTCACCAAATATGCACAAGCTTATCTTTTACCCGATGCTACGGCACCCAGTATAGTAAAGGCATTACTAAATCATAGTACACATCACAATTTCCCTTATGTAATTGTTACGGATCAAGGAACGGAATTCAATAATCAAATTGTAAGAGAATTTCTCAAATTACATAAAATCAACCATCATAAAATAGCAGCACACGCACCTAATGAAAACGGAGTGATAGAGAGATTCCATAGTACCATCCTAGAACACTTGAGATTATTAAAAATCCAAAATAAAAATGAACACTCTAAAGATTTATTACCCTATGCATTGCTGGCATATAACAGCTCAATTCATAGTTTGACCAAATGTCGACCTTACGATCTCTTAAACGGACACTTTGACCCGAGAGACCCGATACACATCGAAACTGAGGAAACCTTATTGCAGAAGTACATAGATAATCATAGAAACAAAATGAAAATTGTTTACAACCTAGTTCACAACCACTGCCAAAACGAGCGATCCAACATTATGTCACGATTAAACAAAAACAGAGAGCCAGTTGTTGAATATTCCCCAAATCAGGAAGTTTATATAAAAAATCCGTTAGCTATGCGACAGAAACTAGCCCCTCGATTCACAGCGGATAAAATAGAAAGTAACTTACCTGTTCATATTTATACGTCTAAAAAACACAAACTTGTACCGAAATCACTTTTAAAAAAGGTACCTCAATCTCGATTGTTACAGGTTCCTACTGTGGACCTGGATCAACCTGGCCCTAGCTCAGGAGATCCAACTGGAGAGAATTGACGATGGACCTGGACTTTTACCTTTCAAACTAGGACAGACCAAAGTAGTTTCCCACTACCATACCTTCTTACAATACATTAATCTTGACGACATACAGAGAAACCTTGACTTAATCCTAACACAGCTGACTGAAGCCACTAATTCTTTAAACAATAGTACTTTAATTTTTTTCAAATATCAAATCAAATACCTTTATTCTAAAATAGAAAAGATCTCGGCACAGCTCAACACTTTTTCAAGTAAAAGAGTAAAGAGAGGCCTTATCGACCCGTTAGGCTCACTGATCAAAAGTATCAGTGGAAACCTAGACTATACAGACGCAATAAAATACGACAATGCAATAAAAATATTACAGAGTAATGACGAGACCTTGTCGAATAAGTTCAATCAACATATAAGTCTACTTAAAAAATGGATTGTCGAGCAAAACCAAACCTTATCGATATTAGTCATAAATCAACAAAAACTAAGTAAAGCATTGTTAGCACTGAGTAACAGTACTTTAGCGAATAACGACAAGTTGATTCATTACGCACATCTTAATCAGCTTTTTAACATCATAGCGGATAACGCTAACGATTTGTACGCAGAGATGATACGTATAGAAAATATCTTAGCGTATAGTAAAATAAGTAACGTGCACCATTCTATTTTAAGTATCACCTCAATAAGAGACATAATTGGAAGTCTGCACAGAATATATGACAGCAAACAAATTCTTAGTTTAGATATAAGAGACTATTATACTTGCATTAGGATAGGCTCATATTTCTCAGGAAATAAATTAGTAATCGTCTTAAGAGTACCTATTATCTATGAAAGCACGTTTAATCTATATAAGTTATGTCCCTTACCTAATAAATACCACGAAATCCTTATCCCCCCCTATCCGTTAATTGCAACCAATACTCTAGAACATGTGTACATGGAGGCAGAATGCCCGAAGTCAGGCGATTGGTACATCTGCGAGCAAAAACTGAGTCACCAGATACGCACGGATCAAGATTGCATACATAAACTCATACTTACACAGGAGGTAGATGAAACGTGTAAATCCACGCCTATCTCGCTGTCCAAGGAAGCTCTACTGGAGCTAGATGATCAACACTATGCCGTCAGTTTCCCGAAACCGACAAAAGTGCAATTAAAATGTCAACAAGAGCAACACGTCATGTTAACAGGAAGCTACGTCGCTACTATACCCCAGCATTGCTCTATGAAAACACAGCAGTTTACCATAATTAATACCAACAATAAAGTCAGAGGCCAACCACTAAAGATTATGTACGTACCTCAGAAAACATCTAGTGACATTGGAAAAGATCGGACCAGTATACTGAAAATGAACTCTATTAACTTGGGCAACCTCGAGAAAATTGAACAACAATTGGCCATTGAGAAGCCTATGGAAATTGACCGAATTCAAACAGCAACTTTTTATCATACATCGATACCGTTCTACACACTTACATTATTCGGTGCAAGCGCACTTACATTCATATTGTACCGCAGATATAAGGTCGCCGCCGCCGCCACAAAAACTACCACAACACAAGAAACTCAAACTGAAGAGCGAAACGTCGCAACATTTTCTGTAGACTCAGAAAATAGTTGCTCAGCTTAGGGGAAGGTGTCAGGTATGACGCCACGCCATACGTCAAGCACCGCGCGTGCTACGTCATCGTCGGCTACGTCACACCGCGTCACCGCCATCGACATACGTAGTGCAGTGCACCGTTGCATTTTAGTGATTGTGAAATCGATTGTAATCAATAAAAGTGAATCGCCACATCGACCGCGGCCAATCTTTCATCCTAAACCGCTTAGGACACTTAGTTAAGACTAATAATATTGTAATTTGCACGAAATATACTCTAATTCTGTCGTACAGACTTCTTATCATTTTCCTCCGCTGCTGCCACTCCCTACATATACATAATTCCTTACACACATCAACTTAGCGCCAAACTAAGCAAAGCTTGTACTATGGTTGCTAGTTGCTAAGCGACGATATACATACTTAAATAGATAAATACATACTTATATACATAGAAAAAACATCCATGACTTAGGAACAAATAGCTGTGCTCATCACACAAATAAATGCCCTTACCGGGATTCGAACCCGAGCCAGACCGGTCGTCACGTGTATCACTTCCCAATTTTAATACTCATTGCTATCATTTCCATATTTCTAGCTTGACATTGTCGATCAACTTTACATTTTATTTCCTCCCCCATCTTCTATTGAGTAAAGTGATCTAGAATCGTGACTGATTTTTGTAATTATGTGCGGACGAAAAATAATTATGCATAGAAATGCTTTGATAATTTGTTAACAGAGGAATAAGATCTCTTGACACCTCATTTGACACACATTTGTTCCGGTTCTGACAATGTTCTTGGAAACTTTTGTTGACATAAAGTTAAAGTGTCCATTTATTTGCAGAAATAGAGTGTCCACCGGTTATATATGGTAGGCGTGTTCAGTGGATACATGTAGAACTCAACATCATAGTGTAATAATGGAAAAAATGGATTAGTTACAATTGCCCCCCAGTCGAGATTTGCCCCGCTGTAGCTTACTACTTTTGTATTTCATATTAATACGTACAGCTTGTCAGAAAAAGGAGAAATTGAATTATTTTTTTTCTCATAGCAATACTACGCCGTGGCTTGCGTGGGCGACGGTCGCGCGATGGTCGCGTGACGGCGATGCCACGCATACGAAATCAAACCTTATCGATATGGAAGAATGAGCAAGACACGGCGTTACTTTTCTCATACAAAAGTGACTCAATAGTTGCCACATGCAAAACGATTTAGGTAGGTACATAAACGCTGACGCTCCTATTATTTTCTTTTTCTACTCTGTTTCGCCAGGCTGTGTTTTGAAATTAGATACGTTTCAGTTAGTTGAAGTATCTATTAAGTATAAACATTTTGTCGAAGAGGGTGCCTAAAGAAAAACAATCGTTAATTTTTATGTTGTCACTAGAAATATCTTTAAAGACAGAGGCCATGTTTAGTCTTGAAGTGCCTTTAATGGCAGAGACAATGAGCTCTTGTTATGTTTAAAGTGCATTAGCTGTCTGTTTAGACTGTCTGTTGAGTGATTTTGTGATTGTAAGGTAGACTTGAGAGCTACATTAAAATTGGAATGATTTTATCTATATTCAAATAGAAGGGCGTTCTAAAACCTTACCTGTACTGGTTTTAAAATATGCTTTAAGCTTTGAGTGGTTTTTTTTTTTCGAGTAAAGAATACAGACTCGATATAGAGTATCCAATTCAATATCGAAATAAAGTGGGAAAGACATAAAGGTGACCAGGATTGAACTGCAGTTGAATCAAACCAGGATTGAATCAAGTACAAGTATAATTCAGTCCTTTATTAATAACCTAACCACAAAACTAAAATTTTGATAAAACCCCCGACCGCGACATAGTGGACCGATTTTCATGAAACATGGCTAAGAACACTCCCGACTAACTCAGCTTTCAAACAAAAAAAAACTAAATCGGTTCATCCGATCGGGAGCTACGATGCCACAGACAGACACACACACAGACAGACACGTCAAACGTATAACACCCCGTCGTTTTTGCGACGGGAGTTAAAAACTCGTTACAATAAGCCGGCATTGTCAATTTAATATAAGATGGCTCAAATAAAATTTTCACAATATTAATCCTTTCGGCTTGTATTGTAAGTCTCATATTAAAAAATCTATACAATCGCACAATACCTTATCAATGTGTGTTGATAAATCCAGTCAGCTTTACTACACTCGTATCTCTGATAAATGTGCCGGACGATTATCAACTTTAGTTATTTCTAGCTATGTTTCAGTCTTGTATGCCTTCCAAAAGGTATAACAATGTTTGTGACTTTAGTCTGGCTCTGGTGACAAGTAATATAACTCAGAAGAGCTTTCATAATATCCCACGGATCACTTTTTGTCTGTCTGTCACACACCGGATTATCCACACCATATTGATTCAATGTCCAATCTTTCAAAATACCACTTTTGACATGCATAACACTAAGTCCTTCATGTATATGGTTAAAGTTTGAAATGCTTTGAGATTGTTGGCTTTGGTATTCTGGTTTCATACTTTTATGGAATGTTTTTGAATAAGTTTGACAGGTTTCAACCAAAGGGTGCGGTGCATGGTTGGTATCAGCTGCGGAATTGATTATTTTATGCCTGTATTTGGACTTGTATTGTAACTTTTGAATTGGAGTCTGAATTGGCGTTCATTAAACGCGATGGAGTGTGAGTCGGCATTTTGGACAAAAAAGGGGACTAACGAACTAGCGGCTACACTATCCTGTCGGCCTAGTGGAAATGACAGTATTTCAATCTCCGGAAAGTTCAAGGCACGAGACCTCAGGCACCTCCCCCTACTAGATGGTGTGCTCAAATTACTGCACCCATGCGATTAAAACTGCACGAGGCCATGCGCTTGGCGAGGAACAGACGCCTATGGAGAGACCTAGTCTTCAACAGAATGACATGATGTCACGACCCTCAGCATTGAGGGAACGACTAAAGAAGACAATCTCCGGAGCGTACCTAAGGTATAGTAGTATTTATCTGTCTCTCTCTTTCTCCCTTTATGTAGCGTATCGTATTTATCTCTCTTTTTTTATACCACGTCGGTGGTAAACACGTACGATCGTACACGTGGTGTACGATCCGCCTGATGGAAAGCGGTCACCGTAACCTATGGACGTCTGCAACTCAAGGAGACATTAGAAACTTGTACACTCCTTTGTTGAAGAATCCCATACTGTAGTTCATCGGAAATACCTCGGCAGGGAGTTCATTCCACAGCCGGAGCGTCCACAGGAGGAAATTCCTCTGAAACCGCACGCACACAGGCGGATTTTCTTAAATTTATGGCCAAAAGTCTATGGTATCAAATCAACTATAATGGTCACGTGACTTTATTTTTCTAATCTGTATGCTTCTTAGCATTTAATGACAGTCCGCATGACAATTTAAATGAACGTTTTCAATACTACCCACACTAACAAAGTATCGACTTCTGATCAAAGACTAATTACTTGTTAAAGATAAGTTTATTTATATAAGATATTATCTTATTTTAATGTGTTCAGTGCAATTTATATTATGGATTGTGAAGCTGGAGGTATGTACCTATGTTTTAATATAAATGGATATACTTTTAAGTTTGTCTGCACACAAGAAAAAAAGTTTATTTACAATCGGAGTTACGCTTGCCGGATGCTTATATTATGCTACAAAGTTATAAATTCAATAGAATTCCGCTATTGCGTAAAGATTTTAACAAAACACAACGTATTAGCTAAACTTTTTTGATAGTTTATATTGCTAATACGTGCTACTCTGTTTTTTATTAGTCAATTATCAAGTAGAAGTAGAAATCACGAAAATATTTAGTTTTTATTTTTTCTTTGTTTTTAGGTTCATCTTCTCAGGATATCATCATAAGCCGTCAACAATTGCTTGAATATTACAAACAAGATACAAAAATAAATGATTATCCAAAAGAATTAAAGTATTTATTGGACATGTAAGAAAACATAACTAATAAAATATAGAAAAAAAATTGCAACAGTAAATCGAACATAAATAAAGCTGTAGTTTAATTTAATTGTGTTTTTATTTTATTATTTCAGCGTTTCTAACGTTTCCTTCAATCCATTAGTTTTGGCCAGAAATTTAAGAAAATCCGCCTGTGTGGCACGGTGCGCGACCATTTAGGTTGCAACTTGCAAGGTGTGTGAATGAGCGCCCTGTCGATGGCGAGCGATGATGAAAAGTGGACGTTAGATCATGTCAAACAGTTCCTCAGAACCTCAGAACACAACCCGTTGTATAGGCGATAGAATACACATAAGGAGGCGAAGTTTCTCCTCAGACTTAAGAGTTCAATACCGCTCTTCGTATTGGTGCGACAAAGCCAGTTGCTTTTTATTCGCACTTTATTTGGCCGACTGTAAGCATTAAGCACACTTCAATAACGATAGCGTTTCGTTTCCTAAGCGACTTGTTACTTTATTTAGGTAGGTGCTCATAAATTTGGACATTCAAAATATGTAATATTAATCAATTATCCATATCCATACTTATCCATACTAATATTATAAATGAGAAAGTGTGTGTGTCTGTTTGTTTGCCCGTCTTTCACGGCAAAATGGAGCGACGTATTGACGTGATTTTTTGGAGAGATAGTTGAAGGGATGGAGAGTGACATAGGCTACATTTTGTCTCTTTCAAACGGGCAAAAGCTAATTCTTATAATTACCTAAAATTAAGTTGAAGTTAAGTATTTATGCCTATGTCGAATTACTCGGTCTATTAATAACTAGAATTCAGGTACCTACCTAATTCGTTACTTCATATTTTGTAATAAAAATAACTATATTCAAGTTAGTTAAGCGTAATAACTAGACAATTAAACTTTACACATCTACATTTATTTTGTATATTGCTTCCAATTTTCAGTCATTAGAAGCTATTAAAGTTAATAGGGTGGAGTTATTTTAACTTTAACTACTTTAGGAATTAATAGGTACCTACTAAATTAGTTATGAACTACAACATTTTTCGTTTCAATCGTGTTACTTACAAGTAAGTAATTGATTAATTACACTTTATGTAGTAATTATTTCAGCAGTTCTCAAAAAGTTTGTACATAGCCACGTCAGCAAATTTTAATTGGTCCTATTTTGTTACCAACATTTAGTGATATAAGTTGACTTTCGTAAGATACGAGTACGAGTATGTACAGGATAATTGTTATAATTAAGAAAATATAGATACTAGAGAACCTTAATGACCAAATAAAACTTAGTAAAATCTCAATTCATGAAAAAAAAAACTTGGTAACAAAAAAGGAATTAAAAAAAAAACAAATTTAACTTTCCTCTTAATTTTTGTACAAACTTTTCGAGAACTGCTGATTTCGGTCATTCGTTGAACGTTTTGAAAGAAACAACAGTTAAGTCTCTTATAATCATATGGGATTCAAGAAGTGGTTAGTGGTTACCGTCAATTCATTTAAAAATTACTGAAGAGACCTAGCCAAAAATCATTGGAGATAGACAAAAACAAATAATTGATGAACTTTGAGAAATAAGTCCTTGTCTAATCATCAACTGCTGTGTTTATCTTAGCCTTTGTTTAGTTTATAATGAACTAAGTTCACATACCTACTGCGGACTGACACGCCCCAGACACAAACAAGGAGGACGCGACGAGAGTTACTTTTATCAGCCGAGAGCTACACAATCAAGGGCCTATTGAGTGAGTTTCGTTGAAACCAGAGGATCTAGAGAAGATTACAATCGTACCTTGACAAACAATAAATGAAAATATGATTTTTAATACCAAAGAAATCTCGTTCTTAGTTAACAAAGTTATTTACGAAGTACGTACTAAAAAGATGGGATGATATGTACAGTCGCCATCAGATATATAAGAGCGCCCGAGGTACTCAAAAATATCTGAACACGCCTCTATTGCCTAGGCGTTAGAGGCGTGTTCAGATACCGTGATGAGTACCTCGGGCGCTCTTATATATCTGATGGCGACTGTACATATTTGGTACGAAAATTCTCACGTCTTTATCCCTTTAAATTACTGTTTCGAATGGCTGCTTAGAGCGGTTTCGCACTATACGTCTGATCCGAATCCGAGAAAATGAGATCCGTCGTAGCCGTAAAACTATCTGTATGGTACTCTACGCACTAATAGATCTGATTTCCGTCATCCTATTTCTTGCCGTCATTCTTCGGATCTAGTGCGTCAACTACCGTATAAATAGTTCTACGGCTATGACGGATTTTATTTTCACGGATACAGATGTCGATCGTAGTGCGAAACCAATCATCGTAAGTGCGAAACCGATCGTAGTGCAATAAGCGTATGACCCACTCACATCTTGTCTAGGCCCCATGGCCGGTTTAATCTAAGATAACACTGGACAAGTCACCTTCATTTCTTAGTCCTTGACATACTAAAGCCCAATATAACCAGTAGACGTCACCACTACCTCTTCGGAGGGATATTCTGAACCTTGTAAACACGTGAAGGTTCATACGAGTAATGGCACATGGGCTGTAGCTGAGCCCGTCAATTGACATCTTTTACGGTGAAAGGACTTAAAAATGTTAAGATGACATGAACAAGTGACAACTTGACAGGCACTCGGACATTTTACCTTACTCGTAAATGGAGACTTAAAATATATTTGTCCTTATAAAAATGAAAATGGATGGCCTATACCAGAGGACACTTTGCAAGTTATTAATTTATATTCTTCACGGATTTGTTTATCAAAAAATTTGAATATTGAGTTCTTTGAAGTCTTTTTTTGTTATTTCATTAAGAAAAAGTTTAATTTTACGTTACATTATTGGTGTCTCATAAAAGTTAATGTAATAAGAAAAGACCATTTAAAGTCAAATTCTGCTTCTACATATTTTTTAACGTAGATGTAAAAATGAAAAGAGATACTTAGCGTGAAAGTTTAAATCAATACTCAGTGTTGCTTTAGCACTTATTTTCACTGCCGAAATCTGCCACAGCTTTGAATTCATATTCATTTCATTGGTAATATCGCAATATCGCTGGCCGCCACGCTTATGCTGGCGCCTCGATGGTGATGCAGAGCGTTCGTCTGCCGTGACAACGCCGCGATCCTGCTGACTGTCCACCAGTATCGCTGGCCGCCACGGTTATGCTGGCGCCTCGATGGTAATGCAGAGCGTGCGTCAGCCCTGACAACGCCGCGATCCTGCTGTAGCTGTCCACCAATATCGCTGGCCGCCACGCTTATGCTGGCGCCTCGATGGTGATGCAGCGAGCTCATCTGCCGTGACAACGCCGCGATCCTGCTGAAGCTGTCCACCAGTATCGCTGGCCGCCACGCTTATGCTGGCGCCTCGATGGTGATGCAGCGCGCTCATCTGCCGTGAAAACGCCGCGACCCTGCTGAAGCTGTCCACCAGTATCGCTGGCCGCCACGCTTATGCTGGCGCCTCGATGGTGATGCAGAGCGTTCGTCTGCCGTGACAAGCCTCAGTGGTGATGCGGAGCGTAATACTGTTAACCGCTGCACAGGCGTCGCAATCCTTCTGCTGCGTCTGCCGTGACATCGCCGCAAGCTACTTGAAGTTTTCCACCGGTGTCGTCGGCCGACACGCTGATGCTGGCGCCTTGATGTCGCCTCGATCGCACGAGGTAAGATTGCAGACGCGGCGACCTTCATCGCGCCACCGAGCGCAATACTGCGGCTGCCGCGAAGGCGTCGCTAATTTTCCTGCCGCGTCTGCCGTGACGACGCCGCGAACTCTGTTGATGCTGTTCACCGATGTAGCTGACTGTCATGCTGGCGCCGGTGCCTCCGCGCTGACGGCGGCGACCTCGAGAGGGCCACCGAGCACGATACTGCGTGACGCGACAGGGGCATCGAAGACGCCTTTCGAGCTGACGACGGCCGTCTCAATCTCACCGCCGAACGTAACATCGTCTGCTGCAGTGACAAGCTGGTAAGATTGCTGATGTGGTCCCTTGGTACTGCTAGCCGCCACGCTGATAACGCCCGTCGCGCCTAAGATGTCACGCTCACCGCGAGCACTGTCTTCCCCTACAATGGTGCCACGACCATATCCGGGCTCCGTCTGCTACGGTATCGTTGCAGACTCTGTTGCTGACCAGGCTGATACTGCCCTCCAATGTGACGCCGGGCGCCGCTATCAGCTGACATCCCGTACACTATGGTATCCACTCTTCTCTTTCCAGTTCCCGTGAAGTACTTCGACAGTATTTACACTCTATTTTGACCAATGACTCCTCCGTCGCCGAAGTGAGAACAGATAAATTCTAAAGATGCTACGTCCTAACGTGGCTTGGCCACCCATAGTTGAACGAGGTAAGACGTCAATAACCGGACGAGGAGCCGCACTGCTGCGAGGGTGTCCTGACGATGTTCGCGAGCTATCTAATCGGAGAGGCGCCTCGCGAGACGACCCTGTGATTCCTGTACGTCGCTCATTGTGTAGGTCAAAGACATCGTAAAGGTTTGCGGAATTAAAAAAAAAAAAACTCTTTCAGAATGTCCAGATCTGAATTCGAGCCAGCGTGCTGCATCCTGAGCGTGCGTCTGTTTACCGGGCGGACACCAAAACCGATCGGTAATCTGGCCGCGGGGGTTCCAAGTACACGACGATTTCCCGGAGGCTTGTGGCGCCCCCTGTCCATTCGAGAGATTAACTTATTCGCCGAGCCTCTAATAAACAAATTGGGAAAAATAAACCCGCTTCGCCTTAGTGAACTTGAGATTCCAGCTCAAAGCGAAAGGGGCCAGGAACTCAGGAGGACTTCAGTAGTTATCATCTGGCTCGACTATACTGAATTAATATAGAGCTTGATTCGATCGTAGAACCTGATTTCATCAATTTCACAACTTTCGTAGTCTACAGAGGGAGGTTGGTTTCCAGCATTACCTCGTACAGCTGCCGATAGCTGTAGGCCAATCGCTCCTGTTTTGCTTGCATTTGCAGCCCGATAAGACCTTAAATAATCGGAATATTGTACAAAGTAAAGCTCTTCCGATGGAAAATAATCTTCAACAGGCGGTGGCGCTGGCGACTGAAGTGACATGCAGCCGGATTAAGGTTCGCATAGCACTATATGCTATGCAGAGTTCGGTTGTATGTTATGTTATGCTGTACGATGGCAGGACTACATCTCTTCGGTTACGAGTAACTACGACAGTAACTGCTGACTCCAACAGACTGTCGTACGAGGTCAGTATGCACCCCCTGGGAGCCAAGTAAGTGACCTTCGGTGACCTCGCCTTCTTCTGCTTCGCCCGTCATCGTACCTCTTCGTCTGCGAGAGCCCTGCATTACGCCGTACAACGGTACGTATTAAGCCTCCGCCACACATAAAGCGCATTCCGCTTCGCTAACGCTACGCTATCAGCGCGCTGAATGCGCGCGCATTCCGCTCGCGTCCCGCGCGCGTTGCGCTCGCAATCCGCGCTCGTTAGTTCCCGCTAGTGCCCACTGGGCGCAACGCCAGCGTTTGTGCGGTGCACCGCCATTATTGCGCTCCGCCTACGCTCTCAAAGCGCGCATGTGTGGCGGTGTTTTAATTCACCCCTTGACCTGCTACCACGACGTGTTCAGCAACCACCAGCGATGCGACACGGACGTCACCTCTCAGTCTACACTGTCGACCTTCATTGCACGAAGTAGAAATCCGTCGCATCGGGTTTTGGATTAGGTAATGGATTACCCTAAGAGTCAATGACTGACTTGAAGAAATCGACTGATACCTCCGTCCAGTGTAGTAGCAATCGACAGCGCTCGTACTTTTCATCTTCTAGGCTAGTTTTACCGACCGATCAGTATCCTCAAATGCCCTCACTAAAAAGAGTTCAGAGTTCAGGAGTCTCGCTTGTAACCGCGCTCGCTTGACGCGAAATAGTCTGATCGAAAATACCAGTATCGTAACAAATAGCCCTTGGGCGCGTGAGTGATGACCTTTTTCTGTGTTTGATATAGACGTAAGACGTTGGACTTTAAATAGTCATATCAAAGCTAATATTGATTTAGATAATTTTTACGAAGGGTTGACAAAAGCAGTATCAATTACGTTACCCTGCTACAGTACAGATAGTTACACTACTTTTACAGTTAATTTCCACACTTTGTGTCTGAAATTGGGTTTATAATAACCTGATAAAATAACGTGTCTGTTAATAATAAAAGTGTATCTAAGGTTTTTGTATCTTGTTCAAGTCAGCCTCGCCTACAATGTATAATAATGTAATTTCTCTAACTATTCGCTGACTAAAGCTAAACGTCATCACGAAAATCTCTTTAGGCGTTTCTGGCACCGAGATATTCGCGGATCGAAGGCGATTTCGACTGATACATCTGTCAAATCGGTTCAACAACCGATTCACTTATTCTTCTATGCTATGCCAATAGGGCTACCAAAGGCTTGCGCGCCAGCTGACTCGCCACCAGGAGATAATAAACAGGTCTCTATATAAGACCTCGGATATACAAACGGCACAAATAATATAAAAATTTTACCTTCCAATAAATTGTTATTATTTTGCCTGGTATATCCGAGGTCTGAGTGATGCCTTCCTGGTAGGCTTAATATACCGTCGGCACTTCTCCTCAACAATGAGGGTGGCTGGTGGCGGGCCGGGGCGCGTAGGAGCCTTATGTTGCAGGTGGGGAAAACGGGACTACCAACATCGCGGCGGTGTGGCGCCGGAGCGACTTACAACGAACGATGGCGCCATTTATCGGTCCGATGCGACGTCTACGACGTACTCTCTCTATATAAGACCTCGGATATACCAGGCAAAATAATAACAATTTTATTGGAAGGTAAAATTTTTATATTTTATTTCTTAGATTATGTTGTTTCTTTTCATAGGTATCTAACTTAGTTTGATCTTTGAAATGAACAAACTTCTTGTCTAACTACCGTAAAACGTACAAGTCGTAATCCAACTTGTTAATGTGGCAACATGTCCGAGCCATAAAACACAAGTTCAGTTCACACCGAAAGCGAATTGAGAAGAAAATGACTTATTTTGAGAAGCTTTGTGGTAGGTAGGCTTAGATAACTTGATTTATTTTTCAACACCAAATTATCTGAATGTATGTATTACGTATATGTAGCTGTAAGAGTTTGCCAAAAGGTTTCTTAGGTGCAAGCAAGCCGATTCCCACCGGCTTGCCTGAAATTGATTACTAGTAAAATACCTAATGTTTAGGTAGGCTTATTTTTGCTCAGTGTTGCCTAGCAGAAATTTTCATCAGCCGCCACTGAACTATACATATATGTATTATGATAATTTAAAGCCCTCAAATCATGGAGTATAGCCACGGACGGTCAGATGGACATGGCGAAACTAACTTACTTAAGTACTAGCAGCGAACTACACTAAACAGAAACACTAGAATCATTGCTTACAAGAGTCCCTAATAAAATTAGTACTTGGGATGCCTACCCTATCCTGTTCTGTCACCCGAGGCGGGCAGAAACGCGGGAATGTGCCATTCAAATTCATTCATATGACGGTAATTACAAAATGGTGTTCCGTCGCTCCAGTTATCACTTCACATATTCCGCATAGATATATTCATATTGAGGATATTCCATTCCCGTCCGGGATTATATTAGCAGATCCAAAGTTTAATGAGCCGTCTTCCATTGACATTTTAGTAGGTGCCGAGATATTCTGGGATGTTCTTGGAGTCAGAAAAATTATTCTTGTTATAGGTAGTCGGTATTCTTTAAACTTGAACAGGTATGATAGGTACTTTATTTTCATTATGGCTACACATTTATAAGATAAGACGACTTGAGTACTTTTTTTCTCTAAGATATAACAAAATGAACTATAAAACCCCATTGTTTCATTTTGCCCCTTGTGTTACGATATTTCTTTTGTCTTATCACAAGACAAAAGGACAGACCGTTGCGGAAGTATTAAAATAGAAAGCTATTAAATGTATTGAATTGTTATTAACTTTTTATTTGACCTCAGTTGGCAATGTTTGAGGTCATATTTGAGGGCCGGCGCATTTGGCACTGTGTATTTTGTCAAGGTTGACAAAAGAAATGGGATGGGATTGTCGATTGCCAACTAACAAAGGTTTTTATGTTAGGCTTTTTTATTTTAGAACTTGTGATACGTACCCGGTTTTATAGATAGATCCAATTAGGTAGATTCAGGCGCCATAAACCTAGTATATTTCAGTAAAAAAACGCAAACTACAGTATTTTGGTCATAAGTATCATGCGAAACGAGAAGTATGAACTCCTTCAACTCATAATCCAGGGAAAGATCCAAGGGAAACGATCATCCGGACGACGACGTAACTCCTGGCTCAAAAATGACAAAAATCTACGAACATGGTTTAATCAAAGCACTCGCTCATTATTCCGCGCGGCTGTATCTAAAGTCCGTATATCCCTCATGATAGCCAACCTCCGGTAGGAGATGGCACTGGAAGAAGAAGAAGAAGAAGATGCATTTGAAATATAAAACAAGTTTTTGGTAGGGGGTAGGGCATAGCGAATGATATTCCGCTTTGTGTGGTAGGGCACAGCACAGCGGATATCATCTCGCTCGAATATAGATAGAGCAGAGCCCTACTGGGATTGTACCTCCGCCTTACAGAAGACCGCAACCAAATAGCACTAGACCCTATTCATAGTGTTGTGTTCCTGCCGGTGAGTAAGGCTGCCAGAGCTCAACGAGGGTGCGGTGTGCTGATGATGGGAGGACTTACGGAACTGACTTATTACGTCGGCAACTCGAACCCTCCTTGGAACTTGTACACTCCTTTTTATGTGTATTTAACACAGCAAAAGGGAATGTACAAGTTTCTAATGGGGTGGCAACGCGCATGTGACACTCTTTGAGTTGCAGGCGTCCATAGGTTACGGTGACCGCTTTCCATCAGGCGGGCCGTACGCTTGTTTGCCACCGACGTAGTATAAAAAAAAATCATGCATATGATTGACAAAGAAAACCTATGCTGGTGATCTCGCAACAGTCGCAACCCAATTATAACAAACCTTCAGGAAAAGCCAGTAAAGCCAGTATTCACATCCTAAAGGCCTGCAACGCACTTTCAGATGTTCACGGACGATGTTAATCGCTTATACCATTAGGCAAACCGTATGCTTGTTTGCCTCCATATCATTAAAACATTACGTTTTATTAACTAGAATTTGAAACGTTTATAACTTTATATAGCTGTGTGTTTCCCTAATAACTCGTTAAATTAGTAAGTATAATTAAAAGGTATTACCAAGCTAAATTGGTCCTTCATTACGGCGGACAGCAAAAAGTAAAGTTCTCGGTAATTAGGTAACATTGTAAGTAATTTATCGAAGGTCCAAATAAGTCATAAACTTCCTTTGCACGGACCTGTGTTTTTTCTAGACCATTTTATTGACTATTCAAGAATTTATCGAGTTATTATGGGGAAATCACAAATTCACAATTGATATTATACGTAATTGTACAATTAACAATTACTTGAAATGAAAACAAGGTTATGTTCAAGCGACAGTTATCTCAGCAGCTATATCTCAGTTTATCTTCTAAATATATAAAAGAAGAAGCTGACTGACTGACTGACTGACATATCAACGCACAGCCGAAACCGCTGGTCCTAGAGATTTCAAATTTGGCACGTAGGTTCCTTATGTAGTGTAGAGGAGTACTAAGAAAGGATTTTCCAAAATTCACCTCCTAAGGGGGTCAAATGGGGGTTCAAAGTTTGTATGGGGAAACAAGATTAATTTGACTATTTTATTCGAAACTTCACAGGAAGATTCCTTAAGACATATGACTGAATATGTGTTTCAGGTTTTTTTAAAAATTTAACCCCTAAAAGGGTGAAAAGGGGGTGATAAAGTCAAAAAATCAATATGGGTATCGTTTTTATGATTTATCGGGTCGCTGATCACGATAAATACAACGTTTTTAAAATCTAACGAGGCGGAAGTGAAATACCTTCTCCCCTGTTGTGGTGCAATGGGGTTTAAATATCAAAAATATATATAAAAGAAGATATTGACTGACTGACTGACTGACATATCAACGCACAGCCGAAACCGCTGGTCCTAGAGATTTCAAATTTGGCACGTAGGTTCCTTATGTAGTGTAGAGGAGCACTAAGAAAGGATTTTCCAAAATTCACCTCCTAAGGGGGTCAAATGGGGGTTCAAAGTTTGTATGGGGAAACAAGATTAATTTGACTATTTTATTCGAAACTTCACAGGAAGATTCCTTAAGACATATGACTGAATATGTGTTTCAGGTTTTTTGAAAATTTAACCCCTAAAAGGGTGAAAAGGGGGTGATAAAGTCAAAAAATCAATATGGGTATCGTTTTTATGATTTATCGGGTCGCTGATCACGATAAATACAACGTTTTTAAAATCTAACGAGGCGGAAGTGAAATACCTTCTCCCCTGTTGTGGTGCAATGGGGTTTAAATATCAAAAATATATATAAAAGAAGATATTTGACTGACTGACTGACATATCAACGCACAGCCGAAACCGCTGGTCCTAGAGATTTCAAATTTGGCACGTAGGTTCCTTATGTAGTGTAGAGGAGCACTAAGAAAGGATTTTCCAAAATTCACCTCCTAAGGGTCAAATGGGCGTTCAAAGTTTGTATGGGGAAACAAGATTAGTTTGACTATTTTATTCGAAACTTCACAGGAAGATTCCTTAAGACATATGACTGAATATGTGTTTCAGGTTTTTTGAAAATTTAACCCCTAAAAGGGTGAAAAGGGGGTGATAAAGTCAAAAAATCAATATGGGTATCGTTTTTATGGTTTATCGGGTCGCTGATCACGATAAATACAACGTTTTTAAAATCTAACGAGGCGGAAGTGAAATACCTTCTCCCCTGTTGTGGTGCAATGGGGTTTAAATATCAAAAATATATATAAAAGAAGATATTGACTGACTGACTGACATATCAACGCACAGCCGAAACCGCTGGTCCTAGAGATGTCAAATTTGGCACGTAGGTTCCTTATATAGTGTAGAGGAGCACTAAGAAAGGATTTTTTTAAAATTCGCCTCCTAAAGGGCTCAAATGGGGGTTCAAAGTTTGTATGGGGAAACAAGATTAGTTTGACTATTTTATACTAAACTTCACAGGAGGATTCCTAAAGACATATGACTAAATACATGTTTCAGGTTTTTTGAAAATTTGACCCCTAAAGGGGTGCAAGGGGGGTAAAGCCAAAAACACAATATGGGTATCGTTTTGATGGTTTATCGGGTCGCTGAGCACGATAAATACAACGATTTTAAAATCTAATGAGGTGGAAAAAAAATTTTACCCCCTGTTGTAGCTATTGCACTACAACAGGGGGTAAAATTTTTTTCCACCTCATTAGATTTTAAAATCTAAAGGTGGAAAAAAAATTTTACCCCCTGTTGTAGCTATTGCACTACAACAGGGGGTAAAATTTTTTTTCCACCTCATTAGATTTTAAAATCGTTGTATTGGTTAAAATATCCAACATAGCCATAAGAGGAGCACTAAGAAAGGATTTTTCAAAGTTCACCTCCTAGCATGATAATTTGACAGGGACAGGGACAGGGACAACTTCACAGGAGGATTCCTAAAGACATATGACTAAATACATGTTTCAGGTTTTTTGAAAATTTGACCCCTAAAGGAGGTAAAGTCAAAAACACAATATGGGTATCGTTTTTATGGTTTATCGGGTCGCTGATCACGATAAATACAACGATTTTAAAATCTAATGAGGTGGAAAAGATATTTTCTCCCCTGTTGTTGTGCAATGGGGTTAAAATATCCAAAATAGCCATAAGTGTAGGTTTAGTTTTTATCTATACTTCTGGTTCAAGATTTCAAATTGACACGGAAGTTCCTTATAGGAAGGATTTTTCAAAGTTCACCTCCTAGCATGATAATTTGACAGGGGCAAGGACAGAGACAGGGACAGGGACGGGGACGGGGACGGGGACGAGATAGGGTTAGGGTTAGGGATAGGGATAGGGATAGGGATAGGGATAGGGATAGGGATAGGGATAGGGATAGGGATAGGGATAGGAATCGGGATAAAAATAGGGGACGGGGACGGGGATAGGGATAGGGGAGGGACAGGGACGGGACGAAGATGGGGACGGGGACAAGGATACAGATAGGGACGGGGATAAGAATAGGGATTGGGGTCGGAAATTATTCCGGTCGGCAATCGCTATCTAGGCAGTGTAAAATGCAGGTGGCTCAGCGGAAAGGGATTAGTAAGTAGGCATCGGCGAGTATCCTGCATCCGTGATAACTATTATATTCAATGTGCTGTAAGAAGATCGTTGTTTGCTTGCCTTTTATATGTTTACATTTGCAATAAGTATAAGCAAAATGGAAAAAATTGTAAGCGATAATGCAAGGAAGTACTTTTTACCCTACCGACCATAGCGTCGAGATACTGGCTATGTGGGTTGTATGAAGTTTCCCCAGTATAAATATTTATATAGGTAAAATACATACATATTCGTACCTACTACCTACGCTGTGGTCGCTGTGTAACAATTCTACAATCATTGCAAGAATTTCTTTTAAAACAATAGTAATATGTGTAAGGTACAGTCAGCCAAAAAGCAGTGTAAGGTTCTTGGCTGACCGTACAGCAAATAGATCAGTTACAATGGCCCCCCAGTCGAGAATTGCCCCGCTTTACCTTAATCGAAATAATCGCGGACAGATGTACCTACAAAGAAACCTACGGATCCAAATGAAAATCTTATTTTTTTGTAAACGTTTCAATAAGAATACTTTTATTACGCGGGCGAAGCCGCGGGTAAAAGCTAGTATTTTATATAATACGAGTATGTCGCGGACGGGGGTTTTTTCAAAATTTTAATTTTGTGGTGGTTTATATTGTACGTATATACAATTGTTAGTGCGTTTTCACATTATCCGATCCGATATCGGATGTAGGTGTACATTACAGGCGCCATCTTGGATTTTTTCCATTGAACATCCGATATCGGATCGGATAATGTGAAAATGGTTTTGACCTTACTACTCCTTAAATACCTAATCCTTAATACTATAATCGTGCCTACAATACCAACGACCTTGCTATTAATAACAAAAGATAGGCGTATCCAATACCTGCCTTAAAGAGGCGAAATAAAAAGTAACTATCTAAGTATTCCGAAACTAATTGATTGATTCAATAAAAACACCTGGCTGCCTGTGCCTACTTTTAATTGGACGAACATAATTAGTCAGTAATTCAATTAAGTTTATAACAGGCCCTTATCGTCTCGCCTTTACGATAACATAATTGGTCTTCGGACTATTATAACAATTCTAACCGTTTACCTAACAAAATTAAAATTTTGAAAAAACCCCCGACCGCGACATAGTGGACCGATTTTTATGAAACATGGCTCAGAACACTCCCGACTAACTCAGCTATCAAAACAAAAGAAACTAAATCGAAATCGGTTCATCCGTTCGGGAGCTACGATTCCACAGACAGACACACACAGACAGACAGACAGACACGCCAAACTCATACACCCCGTCATTTTTGCGTCGGGGGTTAAAAAATATTCGTAGACTAGTGCCCGTAGAAAAATGAGTCGGTAACAGACACCGGCATAAAATTTGTGATGATTTCTATACCTTGTCACATAAACGTCTTGTTTGAAATGTCATACGAAATTGTCAAACGATTAAAAGCGACAAGGTACAGAGATCATCACTTATTTATGACGGTGGCAACTCTTTTCGAACTCTCGTACTTACTGTAAGTGTACTTACAGTAAGTACGAGAGTTCGAAAAGATTTGCCTTTGTATTGTTATTGAAACGTACGCTCATTTCATACTATTTCAGTCAGTCTCAGTACAAGATGTACTGACATTGACTGAACTAGTATGACAAATACGAACGTTTCCGGAACAATACGAAGGAAACCCTTTTCGCACTACATATGTACTTAGTACGAAATAATTGCCCAATCTTATAAAATTTTAACAGCCGTCATAATAAATAAAATATTATGTAAGTATTATTAAAATGAACAGAGGGTCGGCCTCCAGAAATTAAATGAAAATGTATTTTTGTGTACAGTCGACTACAAACGAATGGATAAAGCCCCACATTCACGGTACAATCGATCGGACAGATATCGTAAACGATCGGTCGCATCGAAAGCGCCAGCCACACACGAGGTGATCGATCGTTTACGATATCGTAAACGATCCCCCTCCCCGCCCCGCCACCGTTAGGTACTCGCACGATATTACAGTAGGTAAGTATGAGATAAAAAAAATAGAATCGGTGGTCGCAAGGGATTTTGTTACGATTTTGCGATATCGTATTCGATCAAGTAAATCGTTAACGATGTTGACAACTTGACATACACTGTCGATCGGTCGTTTCGATTAATCTGTTGCGACGGATCGTACAGGGTGGCTAGCCGAATGGCACAATCGCTCACGAAACGCTCACGAAACGAAGCGCTAGTAGATATCTATCTCTATCGCGCTTGCGTATTGGCGCGACAGAGCCAGCGGCGTATCGCTTTCGTTTGGCGTCGGAGAAATGCCATTCGGCTACGGGGCCAGATACATCGTACCGAGAATGGCGGGCTTAAATCTCTTCTCACATCACCATTTCGTAACGGGTGCCTTTATTTTTCCCTGCTAGGAGGGAGCGAATTTGCACTTTTCTTCCCTGCTATGAAGGAGTAAAGTAACCCTTTTCTGTTCAAGAACACAATTTTGTACATTTATTATTTCCTCATGGGCGATGTGATAAGCGGTATGTGTCACATGGTAGCAAAATTATTCCCTCCTTGGGCGTTAATACGTGATTCCTCACTACTATTCTGTTATAATATTCTATATAGAATCCTTTGCTTCGTTCAGGATTCAATGTAAGCCCTCGCCGTAAATATCTAATTTTGCTTCCTTGTGACACAATCTACTATTGTAGTCGACTGTACCATTTTAAAAACCCAGAGATATCCTGAGAGCTTCCATGTTGAGTAGGTATTATTTATTCTGTGTTATAAAAATACGTTTCGGAGCGCACCCTCGACATTTTTCATAGAAATCGGATACTTTCACAACAGGCTGGTGGCCGCTCAAATAAACTTAACAAAGCAGACAAGGGTGAGTAGGATTTTGGAGCCGAGGGTTCAGTATTGTTTACGTCTTTTATGTATTTCATACGCTTCGCGGCTTCGGACGCGTTGGAAAAGGACAGAAAGTAGCCTATGTCACTCTCCATCCCTTCAACTATCTCCACTTACAAAATCACGCCAATTCGTCGCTCCGTTTAGCCGTGAAAGACGGACAAACAGACACACACAGACACACACTTTCCCATTTATAATATTAGTATGGATTTTAATGGCATTGTTTATCTGATTTAATTCTAAAAATATACAAAATACATTTGATACTAAAATACATCTGATTTAATTCTAAAAATATACCTAAATACCTACTTAGAAAAACTTTTTTGCTACATTTTTAAGTACAAATCACGAAGTAATATGACAAGTCCATTTATGTTTTAGCATTCTTCTTCTTCTTCTTCTTCTTCTTCTTCTTCTTCTTCTTCTTCTTCTTCTCCTTTGCCTTTATCCCATCATTTGGGGTGGGCTCTCCTCGTTCTCATGCGCCAGGACCGTCTGTCCTGGGTTGTCTGTGTGTTCAATTGGGCTCGCTCTAAATCCTTTGACACGGTGGACCACCAGGTGGCAGGCCGGCGCCCTGGTCCTCTTTTGGTCTCCTGAAGGGCTAGTGCTTTTTCACGACATGGTCATCGTCGGATCTCATAATGTAATTTATGTTTTAGCATTGTTCCAATATTTACTTATAAGGTACTTTCGCATGTGTATCACCAGCATGGATATATAATGGATGGTATGCCTGAAAAAAAAACTTGGTTAAACTTAAAACTATTAAATAAAGCCCTACAAATTCTGCCCACGGAACCCCAAAGCCCAGCAGAACAAAAAGCTCGTTCATCTGAGATTGACGTCGGCCGCTTTGACCGGGCGCCATTTTCCCATCACCTATCCAAAATGACACAACTCCACACAATTTAACCACACATACGACCTTCTTCTTCCACGAGCCACATGCTCCTTCCATTACAAAAGGGCTTAAGTGTTTACAACTCTAAATGTACATACGTCGTTCTTCGCTAGTAAAATGTATCACCCGTTGCGCTCGAAAAGGTCTTAAGTCCATAGAAGTTTTATAGGAATCTTGACGTTCTTAAAAACAAGTCACTGCAGCATTGTAAGGTGCATTGAGGTTTTTGCTTTAATGCATCAAGTTGACAGGAGAGGCGTTCTAAATTGTAGAGGTAGCTATTGTGAAGTAATTTGGAAGATTGCCTACATGAAAAAGTACCTAAAGTACGTTTAAAATATACAGGTTTGCCACAAGAAAGCTAATACAAACGTATTGCAACTTCTATGAAATTGCACACTAATTACACCTAAATATACAAGTTGTAATCAAATAAGTATCTTATATTTTTTGTTCATCACACAAATGCCGTTACCGTGTATTCGAACCCAGGATGGCCAGGATCATCCGCTTTGCAGACAGGAACACCCTAGGGGTTTGCTAGACCGGTAGTCTAATCTGTGTGTGTACAAGTATGTGTGTGCGACATCACACAAAACAAACTAATAAATAATAAATATTGGGGACACCTTACACAGATCAATTTAGTCCCAAACTAAGCAAAGCTTGTACTATGGGTGCTAAAGCGACGATATACTCGTACATACTTAAATAGATAAACACATACTTATATACATAGAAAACATCCATGACTTAGCAACAGCAGGTATGTACACGGGGCGTTTGCGGGCTCGCTTTCCTCCTTGAGGCCGCCACGCAAACGCGATACTGGCGCTGTTGGTAGCTCCTCTTCGAAGGGTATGACCGATCTATCTCCGCGATTTGGGGAGACCTTAAAGCGACTAAAGGAAAACAGATGGCGGCAGATATGCACATGAGCAAGGCCTGTCGTAAACACAAAAAAGACTTGTAAGTAGCCCCTGAGACAAAATGAGGCACAGCGAATCATAATGGTCCCAATCGTTAAGAATAAACCATTATATCTCACCCCATGCTGGCTCCACACATAGACCTTGAATGCACAAACTTCAATAAATCCTATATTGTTATTAGAGTGTGCGTGAAACCAAACGCCCTGGGGGTCCTACGTACGCGGGTCTCAAAAGACGTGATGTAATTTACTAAGTTTTGTGGGCTCAGTTCTGTAAGCCGACTGCATATTCTGGGATCAGAATGAAGCATTTTCAGTCGGCTGCACATTTGTTTGATGTGTTGTGTAGTGACGCGTCAGAATGGGTAATCAGTTTCATACATAATTATGTTCATGTTTCGTTTCGTCAGATAGAAATACAATTTATTATCGTTAATTAATGGTTTTGATATCTTGACGATAGTCATAAGTAATAATACATATTATAAATCCTCTACACGATGGCTCCTCTACTGGCCCGCGAAAGTGGGCCAAGGCGTGCAGTATTTTGGGATGGAGAAAATTTGAGGCCCGAGGAAAGACATGGAATAGTTTTATTATTATCACCATCGCATACAGATAAAGCCCCACGATTGAGAAGCGAGTATTTTATGGATACATACGTAAACTCAGGCTTGAATTTCCAAAAAGGGTAGACAGAGCACAAGAATCTACTCAAGTTTCAGTCCCACTCTCACCAATCAATGCTGAACAAAAAGAAAATGACGTTGCAGTGACAGCAACAATTTTCCAGTCAGCAAAAGCGCCCAGAAAATAGTGAAGCGATCTCTGCGGAGATTTTTCGAAGTGACAGCGCGATCCATACAAAAACCACTCCCGTTTATATCTATCCTGCCCGTGGCATTTATCAAGCCGGGCTTACATCGAAAGGCAATCTATTCCACTCCCTAGCGGCTAGCGGGCGACAGAGGAGAGAAATACAGCAGGTTCGGTCTAGATTTATTACCTAGGACCTTAGGTAAGGGAGCTACCTAAATCTAGGACTCAAAGGGTTATCTGCGTAATCTGAAGTCCTGCATCAAATTGACGCATTATTAGCCAGTTAGCAAGGATAGGATAGGTGATAGGTTTTTTTAGGAAAATGCCTACTTTAAATTGTTTACCTATCAATGAAATAGTAAAGAGATAGATTGGGTATGAAGACAGACACTTTTTCTTTATTTTTTAAAATTTAAACTCGAAGACCTTTTAGTGGAACCTTTGTTTTATTATCAGTTATACGCCTTTTTCTTTAAATATTAAATAAATCTAATCTAATTTTTAAAAGGCCCTACTGTGCATCTCTAAGGATGTACCTACACCCTACACTGGTTTTTCCAAGAATGCTAAATGTAAAGTGTTAATCAGCCAATTTTGAAAACTCCGGCATTGTTCTCAATCCACAACATTTTGAGTAAAATCGTCATTATTTACAATATACTCACCTTCTGTAGTTCCACATACGGTGTAGTGGACTAATTACCGCTTCCTAGAAAGCCCCGTTCGTGGGTTCGGTCCCGGGCGTTCCCGGAACTACCTGCGGCTTTTTTGCTCGGAGTCCCGGGTTCGAATCTAGTTAGTAGGCGGGACAGGAATCTTGGCCACTTCCCACATGCATGATTATGGTTCTTGGCTGAATTTTAGACATTCTTTGATCTTGATGGAGCACATAAAAATGTAGCGTAATTAACTTATCAAGTAATCAACTAATCATGTTAAAAAAAAAAGAATTGATCCCAAGCAAATGAGTTCTGTCTGTTAGATTTAGATTTAGAGTAGGTAAGAAATACGATAAGTGATTTACTTAATTATAAATTAGAAATTGGGTTTGAATGCAGGCATCTTTGGGGTATTTCACCAGCGTGACATTGACACTGGACACTGATTATTCTGTGCCTATTTCTGGGTTGATAAGGGCCACTATTTGGGACCCCCGATTAGCGTAAGTTGTTAACAAAAATGAACTCCCTGTCAGTTTTGTGACGATAATTATTATAATTAAGCATGAAATTTCAATAAAAATATTACATAAACTTTAGGCGATAATCTATAAATATATAAATAAATAAATCTTTAGACAGATTTTACGCTTAATTGTCGTCATAAAACTGACAGCGAGTTAATTTTTGTTAACAACTTTTGCTAATTGGGGGAACCAACTTCTGAAAATCCCACCAGTGAAAATGGAGGGTTAATCCACCATTTTATGTGGAATTTGACGGTTCACAGCCCACTAATCCTGAGTTAAGTGGTTGGTGCAAGTGAGCCTAAAGTAAAATTGTTTCTCAGCATCAATATTTCCTTGTTGAATCCAAAAAGAAAGTTCAAATTCAATATCGGTAATATTGGCCTGGGTCTTACGAGGGGTGAAGTTTTATCTCTACCTTGTATTTAACGTCTTTTTCATTTATCTATCTATATTTTTACATATTAATTGGAACATATTATGTGTAATAAAATCTCAACGGCTTTAAGATCAGGTTTCTTTTGATCTCAATCCCTACTTTTCTGGTTACTTCACCAGTTTTACAAATCACGTTCAACCCAGCTTTAAACCTATTGAATGAAAAGGTATTTGTAGCTCTTATTTATGTAAAATTAAGGTATATTTTGAGCTTAAATATCAGGTTGTCCCATCAGCAAGACCCTAAAGCGATGGCAATCTTCAAAACATTGAAAACTTGTTTTACCTCACAGCTTGTATGAAAGCTCATCTCAAAATCTCTTGCGACCTATTGAATACAAAAGGGCGTACAAGCTATACAATTTCTAAATAAATAAGCTCTTTTTTAATTTACTTTCTTTTGTGTTGTGTACAACGATTTAAACGAATTGAATGGACTGTATTAAGCTATTATCGTGAAGCAATTTCGATAAAAGCCACATGTTGTTTGTATGTGTTTAATACCCAAAGAAATTCTTTGCAATGCACGTTTGCGTCCGTGGCCCACAAATGGTGTCGCCGGAAGACCAGCGCTGACTGTATGGTTAGTATTATGCTGAGGCGGGACCATTTCGTGGTAAACGATAATTTTTATATTACGTTCTAATAATTTTAAATGTTTGTATTTTTAATACCTATTGTAATTTACCACGAATAAACGATTTCTATTCTATTCTATTCTATTCAATTATTCTAGTATAGGTACTTTTATTACTCACTGGGTATAGTGGGTTCGAATTTACGAAATACCAAATTCATTCTTGCACATTTTTTTTTATTTTAACTGCCCGAATAAAAAGACGCCTTGAATGTATTGTATAAACGAGTTAAAAATAATAAATTCTTAGCGTTTTCTGGGTCTGTATACAAAATTGATTTGAGCAATATGACAAACTAGCTTCAGCTCTTGCCTTCAAAATCGGTTTAATTTTAGTGGCTTATTTGTAAATTTACGGAAAGATTAAGTGAATTTCGCGTCTACTTGTAATTAAGAACAAACTTATGAAACTTATTCATAAACGCACTAAGTTATCAAGCCGATAAAGTTTGTTATGTCTCACACCAATACGTCGGACAGGGACAAACCGCTCCTTGAAAAACATAGTGTCATTAAATGAAAAACGTCTTTTTTGGGTACAATGGTTTAAAGTTTTGAAATTTTTGAATTGTCAAAAATTGCCATTTTTACAACAAACTTGTAATTTTTTGGCAGATCTTGTTAGTTTTGTGACTAAACCTGATAGATATAATAGTAAATTGTATTTTTTTTATTTTGTTTCTAAGATAATTAAGCTTAAACAAAATGGTAGTGACACTTTTCCATTTATTTTTGTTTAGGGACACATGACAATTTTATATCTTCGTTTTACTTTGTGGAAAAATGACACTATAGCCATTTTTTTATGAAATTTACCTTTTATTTCAATGAATAATTAGCAATCAAACCACCTTTTATGTATATACATTAAAATTTATTGAATTAAATGATATTCGGTCTCAAACCCTGTATCTATTTAGCATTACTGCCCTAAAAAACTAGTGTAAACACTCCTGGCTTGCCCTCTTAAACAATAAAATATAACTAAAAAAATATTAGAAACAAAAATCACTTTCAGTCTTGACATTTGCGTTAGTAATACAACATTTATTTTAATATCCATAAAATTCATGACATTTTATACAAAAAATTAAAATTGTCAGGAAAAAGTAACCAAAGTGCATTCAGGTTAAAATTAAAAAAAAATCAAACGCAATAAAATCAACAAATATCGAAAAAAAAATACTTAAAATTAACCTTAAAACCCAGTTTTCCTCCCTCTGGCCCTTCCTGTAGCTTCCATGCGATCAGTTATGGACCTGATCAGTGTTACGATCAGTTTTTGAGGAATATTTTCCCATTCCTCAATAACTACGGCTTCCAGCTCGTTGACGGTGGCTGGAGCAGGATCCCGTGACCAAACAAGCCGTTTTAACTCATCCCAGAGATGTTCGATGGGGTTCAGGTCGGGGCTCGTTGCTGCCACTCCATTACGGTGCATTCCGACCTCATGCATCAGGGAGTCCCGCACTATCAAGGCAGTATGGCAACGGGCGTAGACGTGCATGAATTGGAAATCAGGTCCAAAAAACTCAGCGTACGAGACCATACGTTCTTCTAAGATCTCCATAATGTAACTGCCTGCAGTTAAGGATCCGTTTTGCCGTCGATGGAAATGCCGCCCCAGAACATGCACTAGCCGCTCCCGTAACTGACTGTTTCTTCGGTGAAGACTGCTGTAACCTGCTCTCCTTGACTCCTGTACACCCTTTTGCGTCTATAGTTGGTGTAAATGATCTCCTTCGTCTCGTTGGGGAAAAAAACTTTC
Source organism: Leguminivora glycinivorella (assembly GCF_023078275.1). Classification (NCBI taxonomy): domain Eukaryota; kingdom Metazoa; phylum Arthropoda; class Insecta; order Lepidoptera; family Tortricidae; genus Leguminivora; species Leguminivora glycinivorella. The sequence continues at coordinate 556,740 of NC_062983.1, forward strand.
CTCTATTGCTGCAACGTCCAATCCTTAAGCCTTAATATAGCAATTCGATTGGGGTATTGGCTCTGGCTTCAATTCGTAGCCTCTGTCAGCTCTTCGGGGTAACATTTTCTTCTCCCTCAATCTTCTTCTGATCATGGAGACACTCACTACAGTCCTTCGAGCTGTTCTAAGCAGTATCTGCAGCTCAGGAGCGATAAGAAAGCGGTTCCGCAAAGAGGCCGATACAATGTACCGGTCGTCTCTAGCGGTGGTGCAGCGTCTTCTCTCAGATCCTGGCCTCCTGATGTAGCTACTGGTCTCCAGAAACCGCAACAAGACTCGTCGCACCCGGAAACGGATTATGCTTAGGCGTTCAGCAACTTGCTATTGCCGTAGTCCGTTTAGGAGCAGTACCACCACTTGAGCTGCTTTTTCTGGTGTTTTACCCCTATTGCCTTCAAGGCTTTTTTTTCTGCAGGCGTTCGTCCTCGGTGACTTTTGGAGTGCAAAAGATCCACATGACACCTTTACAGCTCCTTCTAAAACCGTCTGGGGTAGCACACCTAGAGTCCCATTAAAATCGCATCAATACCTTTTTTTTAAACCACGGCAGATTGGCGATTATTGTTTTTAAGAAAGTTGTACACCTTTTCTCTTAAAGGGCTTTAATTGTACTTTGAAATGATACAAATATTGATATATTACAGTCAATAAGATTAGTGATATTTTTGCTTGAAACGATTTTGCGCGAGGTGCGATTTTTTTTTGACGACGTGGTATACCCTAACTTATGCGAAGTTTAGTCGGCCGCTTGAAATGTGCATGCTCGTGGCGATGTAGCAAATAGGTGATCTGTAGATGCTGGTGTGTTTATACTATTGATGATTGCTTTGAATTTTTTAGCCTTGAATATCGTTGAGCCATTTTTTAATGTAACAAACAAATATACTTATTTATGGCTAATAATTTAGTTATATTAATGCACAAGAAATTTATCCACTAGCAATCATAGTTTTTAAATTGTATCTTAAATTAGTAATTGTGTCTTGTAGATCACAAAAATAGCAATTACTTCGTAAAAAATAATTATACAAAAAATAACCTTCATTTTTATTAGCGCTGTTTATAGGTATTTTACAAAAAACTAGAGTAAAATGTCTTTTTCATAGAATTTCATCAAAATTGTGTAGGTTTATGTGCTAAACTTAAATGGAACAATGGTATTAAACGTAATATGTCTAGAAGGTAATTAATCATTAACTGTTTTGTAATTTTAATTACCGCAAAGCATGACATAAAAATTAAAGTGATAATAATCAGTCAACGCGCTTAAAGCTACCATTACCAGTTAGGGTCCCCCCACATCTAGCGTCTCGCGAGCGTCGCGTCGGGCCAACTGTATGGGCAAAGCCTGACGCCGCGACGACGTCGCGTCGACGCGGCGTCTTTTTCCATACAGTTGGCCCGACGCGACGCTCGCGAGACGCTAGATGTGGGGGGACCCTTAAAGTGGCTTTAAACTCATAAACAGCGGTATTCCATTTCTTTGTAAGCGTAATTATGGTAATTCATACAATCAAAAATGACACTAAACAGATAATGACGATTCATTCATGCTAATTCTTTTTAGCGAGTTAAGACCATAACGTCATTTTAAGTAAAAGTACAGTATAACTTTATTTTTAACCTGCATTAAGCCTAATAGTTTAAAGCCAAACCGTCATTACGTGCACAGTGTCACTATACCTATCTCAAAACGTTTAGAATTGTTAAAGTACTAGTGTCATTATAGCAAAAATGACACTGTAACTTTAAAATGAAACTCAATATTGAATAGTTATTACAAGTTCAAAGTGACACTTTAAGGATTGATACAATGTTCCATAAGAAAATTGTCATACTTACCATTCAATCTCGCGGAACACCGTCACTAAACACAAAATGACAACTTTCGTCTTACGGTTCACTACATTTTGATCGGCGTCCAGGTCATTAATGCAAACATGACATTGTTCCCGTCCCCCACGCGTCTATTCCCACTATTCGCCATAGTGACATTAGCGCCCCCTGTCGCTTCTAAGCGAGCTAAATCGATAGGTGTCTTTGCATTGCGTTCGTTATGAACGCGCGACCTAGATGGCGTTGTTAACTAAAAACCTATGTTTTTTGGATAGTGTCACTATGTTTTTCAAGGAGCGAAACAAACTTTATCGGCTTGATAACTTTAGTGTACGTTTATGAAAATTATGAATGAGGGGGTACGACGTTAGAATATTGGTGGTTAGTTTTCTTTTCTAGTTTTATATTTCAGTGACCGACAACATAGATCTTTATTCTATTTCCAACAACCGCCTTTCAACTAACCTAACAAGTTCTCTGAACGTCCTCACTCAAAAAACCGTGTAAAATTGTAAGCGCTCCCAGAAACATACACAAAAGGACCCAAGTCTCCATACAAAACGGGTTTAAAGTACCTTTTTGTGTGGAGAGTCCTTTGAAAGGCGATGTCACGCCCTTTCCCTTTAGATTAATGATACAAAATAAATTTCTGAGGGATTCTGCACGGTACAAACATTCTAAAATTGTACTTCCGAAGACATAATGCCATAAGTCTTTTTACTTTTGATAAGCGAATATATTTCTAATTACATTCAAATTTAGTGTTTCAATTGTGTAAATATTTATGTCTATTAGTTAGATTTTTTTTGTATTTTTACTTTGAAACGCTAAATATGGCAAAATCCATTTGATAAAGTTTTTATTGAAAACGGTAACGTTTTTTAATGTATCGTATTTCTCTTGAAAGTCATGATTTGTGTTTTTGAGTCATGTTACACTTTTCGTAACGGTTCTTTTGCCATAAAAACGCCTAAAATGTAATCAGTAAGTATTAAATAACGTTATTACAGAAGGTATTATTATTTATTACTAAGCGCGACTGTTATTCGGTTTATTACTTTTTTATGGAAACATAATAAAGCGTCAACTTCTCACTGTTTCCATCTCATAATGTAGGATTGAACAATTTGAAAACGCTCTTATTTTTAACACAATACCGTGCATACCTACCATCCACATTTAAACTACACTCCCAAGAGTAAAAAAAAAACGTGCACAATTTGAATAAAAATCATTATACACCGTGTTTTTACTTGACTAGTCAAGCTTTCAAAACCCCCTCGTTTTATCATCGCAATAAACCGAAAGTAGAAAAGAAAATATTATTTCAACCCACGTTTTTATTTGCCATTCGCTATGTAAAGTAACCAGCGATAAGCACCCTTTTTATCAGACGCTTTTTTTTAATCTCCTCTTTATTCGTACTGGCATTAATTTTGTGTATTAATTCAGCTTGTGCCAGTTTCTGGGGTCTTGTAATCACTTTAAAAGTTTAGATTTAATCAGAAATTTAAGGGATTATTTTTAATTTTGACGGATGCATGAGTAAAGTTTAAACTATTGTTGTCAAAACTATTGTGTGTAGTTACTTTCTGTATTTACTTTCGCACACATTTGACAAAGAGAAAAACTAAATGGTTTGGTCAGTGTCACTTCCTGTTGAATTCTCAGTCTTCAACAAACAGAATACTTACAGCTTTTTTTTTTTAAGAATTATTATAAATGTAATGTTTACCCAGGCATTGGTTGTATGTTTCATGTAATGTACCTATTGACATGTAAAAGAGCCCTTGCGGGCTACATGCAAGAATAAATGTTAGTACTTATGTTATATTTTATTAGAAATTTTGAAAAAGAGAGTGAATTCAATAGACATTACCTATTTAAAGTTAAAAACATGTCTCCATCTTACCAGTTGGTAATTTTGTTATAAAATGCTTTACTTTTTAATGTACCTAACAAAAATAAATAATCCTTGTATTTTCAACATTCTTTGCGTACATAAACTTCATCATGGTTGTCATTTGCTTACGAGATCTATTATTGTGTTTTCTAAGTAACTAAGTTCCATATATCTAGTAAATATTTATTAATATAAGTTTACAGACTAAATATTATGAGCGGCTATATTTGTTCTGGTGGTCATAAAATCGGATTCCAAACATTTTGGCGTGGCGATAAGATAAGGCGAGCTTATAAGTAATACCTTTTATCATAATCCGATAACCGGAGACTTTTCGAGGTTTAAGTAATATGAGTTTTATAAACATGAGCTTTTTGTAGGTATTAAAATGAAACTGCGAATAAATGTGGGTGCGTCATTTTGCACACGTTGTATACTGAATACCTATCGATAGTATAGTACAGTCTAGATCTGATTAAAATACCTATATTCTCTGACATATACTTTTCAAACGGAATAATAAATTAGTCAGTGACTTTTAGAATATTTAGAGTGTATATATATACATAAGTGTATAGAATATTTTAAAAACGTATTAAACAAAAGTATCGTAATTTTAGTAGTAAGTATCGTAGTTTTTGATTCTGTTAAAAAAAACACCCGGTATTACATTTTCGCAGTCTTTTTTGTACGATGTTCGGTTATTGCCGGTGACTGTACGGGGCAACGCAACTAGGGTTTGCTCCCGGGAAATACCGGTACCCGAAAGTACCGGGAATTCCCGGGATTTTTGACCAAGCAAAGAACCGGGAAATCAACTTGAAAAATCCCGGTACTTTCGGTACTTTCGGGAAATATTTTTTAGTGACATTTTTGCTACAAAATTTATTTATTTCTGTTTATATTATTTAAACAGTTTAAAAATAGGCATAGGTACACGAACACGCGCTTTTAATCACTATTTAATAGCGTTTGGCAGGCAACCTGGCAGCCGTAGCCACCGCGATACCCTAACTAGCCCCACTAGCCAGTTCAGTAGTCGAGTTTTGTATTTTTGGCGAATGTTTGTTATATTAATTTGTGTATTTATTTTTTCTCATTCAATCTCATTTGACTCATTTCTCTGCATGTTATAAAACTGTGTTCGCGAATTTTGCGATAGACTCAAAAACTACTAAATTATGCGTATTTCACCTATGTATGAATAGAGTGATTCTGGAGGAATGTTTAAGGTTTTCTTATTATAAATTGATTATTAAAACATGACTGTGTGTATATTTGTGCTAAAAGTCAGTAAAAATCACGCTGCTTAAGAGCTTCAATCAAAAACCCTGCCCGTATATACTATCGACTTATAAGAAAATAATGTATGGTGGAATTGTCGCTCTGATACATAAATGTAGGTCTAGAAAAAAAGTCGGCAATGGCTCAGGTCTAACTTTTAATGATAACTGCTATAAAATCGCTTAACTTTAAAAAAATGTTTACTTAAATTGTGATATTACGGTATTCCACAGAAATTTCCAGAAAATGACTAATTTTCTCGAGAACGTTCCCTCTGACTAGCAAAAAAATAGTGCACCATTTCAAATGTTTTGTTTCCTTTAGTTTACATTCTTTGATTCAAATTACATGTTTGGGGAGTTTTGTGAGGTTTTACTGCCGGTCTATAATTAATTATTATATTTCTTTAATAGTATTTGTCTTATTTCTTTTACTAAGCGATTAAACTTCTCCCAGTAATGGCAGATCGCTTAATCGGAGCAATGTATTGCAACGGTAACCATTGGTGCCTATAGTTGCCAGATAGTCGGGTTTAGGCAGAATTATTCACGTTTTTTTGTTGTTGTTGCACGGTATTATCTCACTATGAAAATGACTACGAAATAAAAAAAGGCAAATAAAATAATACGCCGAGCTAATCCGGTGCGGTTCGGTTATGGTAATATAATAATAAAAGAAGTAAAATGCAAAAAAAATATGTTGTTTTATTTGAAAAAGCGAAAAAATTAGACCAGTCCCGAAAGTACCGAAAATCCCGGGAAATCCCGGTTCCATATTGCTTCGGTACCGAAAATCCCGGTTCTTTAAAACAGTACCGGTACTGCAATCCCTAAACGCAACGTGGGTTGTTAAGTTGTTACAGTTAATGTACACTTTAGTACCAACCTACAGACGAAAAACCTGATGCATGTATTTAAGGCATTAGCCTGCTTGGTAATCAGGTTAATTTGCTACTAGAACTATCGAAGAACAAGCAATTTTGTAGTTTTCCTTATAGTGTCGAAATAAGAATCGTTGATTTATTACCCGTTAATTGATGATAATTCATAATCGTGTTTACCTATAAAAGGAAACTAAGTAACCTCCGACCGTGAAGTTTCCACCACTGTAGTGTTATCACGGGTTTGACACGGATGTATTCTTTACTAGCTTTTGCCCGCGGCTTCGCTCGCGTTAAATTCGCAAAAATTTCGGAATGCTCCTTACAAACGTCCACCTCCTCCATTTTAGATAAGTAGGGGGGTAGTAGCCTATATGTCACTCTCTATCCCTTCAACTATCTCCACATAAAAAATGACGTCAAATCGTCGCTCCGTTTTGCCATGAAAGACGGACAAACAAACAGACACACACACTTTCCCATTTATTATGGATGTCTAATCATTCATTAATGTCCTCATTTGATATTTGGTACTTCTGATAGTTCCTTTTCAGGGAGAGAAAACATCGCGAGGTCACTGAACTAATCCAAGTAGGTCCTAGTTTGCCTTCTTTTATATACCTATGTAGTTGGTAGTTGGAAAGGAAGTGCCTTTGTGAAACCTAACTGTCTTCGCCAAATTCCAGGATTATTTGCTGAATCGGACCCAAGACTCTCACGAGCCGTTCAATTCCGGGATAACGTAAAGAGAAGGAAGAAATTATTCAACGTCTGCGTCCGTTTTCTACTCGTACAGTCAACCAATTGGAACCCTAGTCCACTCTACAACCATGTCAAACTGACAAGCAGCAAGAGATTTCTTACAATCTGATTTATAACGTCACTATGGCATAGTTTTTCAGTGACCTAAGCTTCCAATTGGTTGACTATACGTATATCTCGTTGGTACTGCCACGCCACAGTACAATAAAGAGTACTATCGTACAGTATGGCCACTCCCGCTCCCCGCTGAATGTACCGCTCACCCTCTCTTGGTTACCTCACAGTTACCGTCTGTCAAAAACGCCGTCGACCTGTCATATTTCACTCATACTAACATAGTAGGTACGAGAGTTCACCAACACGAGCTTAGACTTATATTTGATCGCCAGTGTCCGGGATGTGGCACGCAGTAACTATTGAAGGCTACTGACGTAATCTCCTATCCGGTGCAGCCCTAACAGCGTCTTGTGACAATGCACCCCTCCGATAATACCCGCGTGCACTGTGTGTATTCCAGCCCCCTTGAGCGTCCATTCGCGCTGTCATTACTACTGCTTACCAAACTGTAGCTTTGAGGTCAAATCAGCCTCCGTGCTTAAAGTCATCATCATCCTCCTTGTGTTATCCCGGCATTTGCCACGGCTCATGGGAACCTGGGGTCCGCTTTTGACAACTAATCCCAAGATTTGCCGTAGGTACTAGTTTTTACGAAAGCGACTGCCATCTGACCTTCTAACCCTAAGGGTAAACTAGACCTTATTGGAATTAGTCCGGTTTCCTCACGATGTTTTCCTTCACCGAAAAGCGACTGGCAAATATCAAATGACATTTCGCACATAAATTCCGAAAAACTTATTGGTGCGAGCCGGGGTTCGAACCCGCGACCTCCGGAACGAAAGTCGAACGTACATACCGCTAGGCTACCAGCCTCCGTACTTAAAGTAATATTTATAATATAGCCTTATTGTAGCCCTACTCGAAGACTTGGAATCTGACCCTATCATGGGCAGCGTTCCTATTTGCAGTACCATGTATTTGGGTTGTAAAGCTTGACCTGCAGATATACAGGATGGCCCATTCAAATCGGTCAGTATGGGAAAGTCTGAAACTATAGTTTAACTATAGTTTAGCTTATAAGACATACGAAGATTTGTTCTTAGGAACCATGTCACCGATTTTGATAAAAAGAAAAACTGCATTCATACAATTAAAAAAAAAAGTGTACCTAGCTGGGGAATCGAACCCGGTTGTTTTGAAAAAATAAACTTACACTATTTCTATTCAGATATCGTTTGTGTAGGTCTTAAGCAGTAAATATCTCTAAGAAACATAATGTCTAAAATGAATAAAATGCATTTTATTCATTTTTTTTTTTTACATTATGTTTCTTAGAGATATTTACTGCTTAAGACCTACACAAACGATATCTGAATAGAAATAGTGTCTAAAATGAATAAAATGCATTTTATTCATTTTAGACATTATGTTTCTTAGAGATATTTACTGCTTAAGACCTGCACAAACGATATCTGAATAGAAATAGTGTATGTTTATTTTTTCAAAACAACCGGGTTCGATTCCCCAGCTGGGTACACTTTTTTTTTTTAATTGTATGAATGCAGTTTTTCTTTTTATCAAAATCGGTGACATGGTTCCTAAGAACAAGTCTTCGTATGTCTTACAGTTTCAGACTTTCCCATACTGACCGATTTGAATGGGCCACCCTGTATATGACTACGCACCATGTTCCGGAATTTCATTAGGACTATTTTCTCCACAAATACTACTTAATAATGAACTGACACTGCATACATCAGAACATGCACCCTCCTGACACATAGTCATATACAGAGTGGGGCCTGTAACAAAGGCGAAGAATTGAACTGTAGGCTATTCTCCTTATACTGATCAACATTTGTTCAGTGACTTTTAAAAATCATGAAGTCTTTAAATTTTTAATTTTTCATACAAAATAAATATTAGCTTCAATGTACGCCATTATTGCTGTCATTGACGTTGTCTGTCACACTTTAGACTTAACAGAATTCGCAATACATTACCTCTTAGAAAAAACTTTCAAGGGTGATAAAAATCAAAATACAAGTTATTTTTAAAAGTCGCCGAACAAATGTTGATCAGTATAAGGAGAATAGCCTAGAGTTCAATTCTTCGCCTTTGTTACAGGCCCCACTCTGTAGATCTGGCTAACCTACGTATAGTTGAATTGTCTCGACCGGTTATTTGTCTATGGAAAGGAAACTACAGACTTATAAAATAGTTATTTGTGTTACAAGACGCAAAGTTGTTGTTTAACCGCACGTGCCAATATTGATACCCGAGCAATCGAAAACTTCCAATATTGAACCGCGAGCGTAGCGAGTGGTTCAAAAAGTGGAATCTTGAGCGTTGCGAGGGTTTCAAGGCATGAAGGTTAAACAAACTTTGCCACCGAGTGAAACACAAAATTTTTCACCACACCAACACGATCGAAAATACTGACTGTAAAACATCAAACTAAATCAAATCCATCAATTTATTCAATACTTATGATTCAAAATCATCATTTATGGGTAAAATCTATCAGCCAGCTTAAGACATCAAGTTAAAATTTGTATGAAATTACTTTGCACTCTTGTGGATAAAATGCAATTTTGCTATCTGTTTTCGAATAGCAAAGAGAGCCTCATTTTTTGTCGAATCGGTTGACTGGTTGTGAGGCGATGATACTTAGTGAGCGTTTAGCTTTGTGAATACCCAACTCGACTTCAAAGCGCCCGCTCGATCTACTGTTGCTAATTGCTTACTAAGCCTTTTTACAACGCTCTGTGCATTCAAAATGAAGCGCCACTGACTTTGACTGCTAGTGGGCCTTATTTTTTGACAATAAGGGCTTTTTTACATCGATCTGTCCATTCAAAATTTAGCATTGACTCTTGGTAGGCCTTATTTGTTGGCAATGAGGGCCTCTTATATATAGTTCTGAGAATGAAAAGGTAACTTTGACTACTAATAGGTTTTGTTTCTTACAAAGAAAACACTTTTTATATAGTTTTATACTAATAGTTACATTCAAAATGTAGCGACTTGGCTACGGATTCTTGCCAGTAAAAGTCTTTTTCCCAACGATCAGAATGTAGCTGAACAAGAGACGAAAGTTTCCGGATACCTAATTATACAGGGTGGTTGAGCGACGTGATCAGAATCAAGCCACCGAATTCAGTAAGTTGCAAGCAACGGTTGCGTACCGTACCAGTAACCGTAAAAAAGCACTTTATAGATAAACATCTAAAAGTTAGATAAAGAAATTATTGTACCTACAAAATACAAGTCACAAATAAATCCCAAAATAACATTTTACAAGACTTTTCGTATTTTTATTCAAACAGACAATGTTAAAAACTTCAAAGACATTTCGCCGAAACGTTGACCGTTATGACAAGGACGCAAACAAAGGATGAACGTTCCAATTTCAAAAGGACTTAAGTCATTGAAATTCCGTTTGACTTTGGACTTTTAGATTTTGTGATATCTACATAACCACATTGACCTATAACAGACCTAAATGCTTTGAAACAAGGCTTATTTTTGCAACTAATAGTGTCGAAGATATAACATATTTCAGTTAAAGAACGACGTAAGTGACAAGACTGTAGTAATAAAATGTGACGTTTTGTAGTCTGAAAACGACGTCCCTTGGGTCTTGTAACCTAGTTTGCCTGCGGTTTAGGGACTTTAGCTTTCTTGCAGAAGCAAGAAAGGCTAAACATACAAGTAGGTTTATTACAAATATTAATATGTATCATACGACATTTTCTTCTTACACAGATTGACTGAGTCCCATGGAAAGCTCAAAAAGATTTGTGTTGTGGGTACCTACTCAGACAACCATCAGTTATAGGTACGTAGAAAACATCCATGACTCAGAAACAAATATCTGTTGTGCTCATCGCACCAATAATTAATGCCCTTACAGGGAGGAGTCGAACACAGGACCACGGCTTAGCAGGCAGGATCACAAAATTCACAAACCACTAGGCCAGAGTCAACGAAGAAATAGGTAATGGATACATTTTCTGTTATTAAATAAATAAATATTACAGGACATTCTTACAAACTGACTGAGTCCCACGGTAAGCTCAAGAATGCTTGTGTTGCAGGTACTCAGTATATATAATATACAAATACTTATATACATAGAAAACATCCATGACTCAGGAACAAATATCTGTGCTCATCACACAAATAAATACCCTTACTGGGATTCGAACCCGGGACCGCGGCGTAGCAGGCAGGGTCACTACGCGCTAGGCCAGACCGGTCGTCAAAATTAGTATTAAGTAGGTACACTAGTAGTAGTAAAAAATACAAACTTAAGCGCACCCAATCATGCGTTTAATTCTAGCTTTTTATTCAATCAATTTTTTATACCATTTCTTTATAAATTTTCATAATAGCCCCGGAACTCGATACGCACTACGCACAGCGTGAAATAATCTCCAAAAAAAATAGCTCATGCGTTGCTTGCATTTTAATCACAAATTATACTACACGATTATAATAGGCCTTTTTGTTAAATGTTAAACATTCAATAATCAACCTAAAAGCAATGATATTAAAATCTTCATTTATAACAGGCCGCATCAGGCTTGATTATACAATGCTCTAAAAATTTGTCTTTATAATTGAATAATGAAGGTAGAAAATCAGTTGAATTAAAATTCGCAGTCAGCATAAAAATGGTTAGTACTTAGTAAAGTAAAAGGTATTAAGTGGCCCAAAATATGTATCCACAACCCTTTTAACTTAGTATGCAATAAGGTCGTGTATACATTTTTGGCAGTTTGTCCGCATCTACACCCTGTTTTTATTGAATTCCGTTAACTTTAAGGGAAGGTTCTTTAGGTCAAATACAATTAATTTCTCTCAGAAACTAGCGTCGTAAATCTTACGGTAATCGAATTATTTAAAAAAAATACTTAACACGTGTGTCTCTTACCACTTCCTTATGTTATTTGTTTTGACATTTGCCGTCAGACACTTGACACTGACTTTAATGTTATGATTAAGGTCCTCTCACACCAATTAATTAATTATTATGTATGGAAAACAGAAAAAATGTTTTTCGAATTTAACGAAAAGCGAAGCGATATACAGGGTGGTTCCTGATGATGAACCTAACTGCGTGTCGAATTTAACGGAAAACAATAAAAACACGGTGTATATTTAGTAGGTACTTTAACTGTACCGTCGTCAAAATAATTGTCTGATCAAAGCTCTTACCTATTTCAAATACACACAACCTTCAACTTGTGCACGCATTTTATTGCATACTTTCATGCGTGAGTGGACATAGTAATCTTTATCGTTACAATAATGTACGTGCATAAATAAGGGTCTCAAATATATACAAAATGCAACTTCAGTAACCGTAACTAAGGTTTAATTTACAGTTTGTGTTGAACGGGCTTGTCATAGTTGAATGCAGTTTAAAAATGATTGATTGGATCATGCAATGCTTTTTAGGGTTTAACTTTAGTGGCGGTAAAAAATGCAGATCAAGTTCATTGTATGTCCGGTTTTTGTTGAATTGTGTCAGAAGTTGCTACATTTTAATCATTTTATCTGGTTCAAGTTGCGTCGTGAAAATTGTAACGAAATAATTGCTTTTAATATAAGTAAATTATACAGAAGTTAATGTCAACTAACGCATACCTAATACGGATTTTATTACAATTATTACTCACGATACTACTTATATGTCTGTACGTAGGTATATCGTAAAAAACACTACCTATGCATTTTTAATTTAAACTATGAAACTAATTATGTAAAATAGTTAAAATATACACTTGAATTCGAAAATAGACATTAATATATTGGCATTTGGATAATTTACCCAACCCAAGATGTCACAAATCGATGCATTATAATTTGATAGGCTATTAAATATTGGTGTTGAGTGTACTTAATAATACGTTCGTATGGTACCAAGCCTGCCATCTATCGAATGCCCCTGTAACTAGGTAGCGCTAACCACGAAAGAGCAGAGTACGTCGCGCTGACCGAACGCGTTCCACGTTCGTTCGCTAGCGCTGTACTATCGCGGTTTGTCGCTAGATGGCGCCTGATGTTAGGCGGAAAGAAATCTACTGCTTCTTCATAATACAAAAATACTACATACTGCTTCTTCATAATACATAAATAGGTACTTATGTAAAATATACACCGTGTTTTTATTGAATTCCGTTAACTTTAAGGGAAGAATCTTTAGATCAAATACATACAACCAATTTCTCTAAGAAACTATCGTCTTCTTAACTCTTACGGTTACCGAATTATTAAAAAAATAAATTTAGTTACTGAACACGTGTGTGACATCCCTTACCACTTCCTAATGTTATTTGTTTTGACATGTGCCGTCAAACACTTGACAATGAATTTAATACAACTAGGGAACAAATCAAATTATTTTATTGAATATTTTTCGATTTGTTCTTTTTTTCAAGTAGTCACACTACTATATATAAATTACAAATTTAAATAGATATCATACACGAAAGAAAAAACGACAAGGCCCACTGGTGGCCGAGCCGGGAATCGAACCCGGGTCTTCAGCTTACGCGGCTAACGTCTTCACCACTAGACCACCCGCCCGCCGGCCAGTGGGCCTTGTCGTTTTTTCTTTCGTGTATGATATCTATTTAAATTTGTAATGAATTTAATGTTATCAATTATCATTAAGGTCCTCTCACACTAATTAATCCATTTATTATGTATGGAAACGAATCGAATTTAACAAAAAGTGATATACAGGATGGTTCCTGATGATAAACCTAACTGCGTGTCGAATTTAACGGAACACAAAAAAACACGGTGCATAAAATAACGACATATACTAATATATTTTACTCTATTTGTAGAAAATGCCAAATTTAATGTCACGGACTTCTAGAAAAATACGGTTACTTTAAGTACCTTTACCGGCAGTTGGTCCTGATCACGTATAGTTAGTCACCCTGTATGTATTACCTTTAAAACTTTTTTAGCCAAGTATTGTCCCTGGCACTTTCCCACTCCCTCCGGGTAATATCTACTCATTCAGGTTTCCACGTTCTTGTTCGTCACTAAAAAGTTAGCATTTAATATACTCTGAATCGAAACAAAGGAATATTTTGTACGGTTTTAGACGGTTAAGCAAATTATGTCACTAAAAAAGGGGAAAAATTTTAAAAATGTAGGGGCTTGCGAAGATTTATCGTTCCATAGAAAATTTTAATTTCGCGCCTTCTTTTTAGAGACAAGGTTGACCGTCTATATGTACAAAGCATGTTATTCACAAGGAAGCTTGCCTGGTTCGTAACATTGTATCGTCTTGTCATGAAATGCAGAATTCTAAAAATTCTCGCGTCATTGCATCGTGAATGAGACAAACACACAAAGCTGGTTGACAGCATTTGCGTCAGAAGAGGCGATTCTCTTTTTATATGCTTTAACTGTTTATTCATAGAAACTGGCACTACTTACCATAATTTATGAGATTAAACTAGTAACTTAAGCGTAAGAGCCTGGCGACAGTGTTTCCCACACAAACATCTGTCTTTTCATTAAGGACTGTATCGTTAATTATAGGGACAAAACAAACCTCGTCTAAATGTTGACATGTGCATAATTTTGTATTATTATGGTCCGAGAGTATGATCTGAAGGTATAGGTAAGTACTATTTGATATAGGAAGGTCTGCTATTTTTTTTATTTTAGGGACTTTATGGTACTTTCATTAAGGTCTAGCAAATAAATTTCAGACAACCCCTAATCTGGCTTAATTTGAGAATATCTCAAAGACTCTTTGTACGATTTCGACAAACAAAGGTTAATATGCTGCCAAAATATATTTTTTAAGAGTCCTCTTCATGGTTGTTCAATTGGGTACTTGTAGAATAAATGCGGTGAATTTATATAATTTAAAAAAACGCATTTTTGAGCAACATTCCGGATTGCCGTAAATTTTTGATACAAACAGGATGAGAGAAATAGATAAAAAAAATTAGGCATAAGTAGGCCAATGTCGAATAGACATTCAATGGTGTTTGAACAGTGCCTAAACCAGATCGATATAAACAGTGTATGATAGTTAATTTCGACATCAAAGTCGGAGTTAGCGTAAGCGCCATGCCACATTCTCTAAATGGCCGCCATACACACATCATGAACTTTGTTTTTTAAAAATAACAGTGGCTAGACTATGTCTAGATATTCTGCTTTGTGGATCATGTGTCGTTGAGGTTCGCACTGTACAATTTTTTTTCGCAATTATGTCGTCTTGTATGCACTTTGTGAATTTTCTAGTAGCATTTGTCCGAAATCGTAATTGGTACTCGGGAGGATTAAGTCAATGCTGTCTAAACCACATGCTTTACGTCGAGTTTCTAGGACAAAATGCGTACCTTATTAAGCCCATGTCTTGTTATAAGAAAAAAATATAATAGCAAATAAATACGGCTACTCAAAGTTGTCTCCATATTTAACGATACAGTCTTTATGGTCACGTTATGGTAGTAGGTAAAATCAAAAGCAACATCTTAAATTATTAACATTCCTTTATTAAAATAAATATCACAGACGATACTAAACTAAACTAGAACTAACTTAAACTTCATCATCGCCCTAGCCAAGATGTCAATAACTCCACAGGATTGAACACCTTCATCTCTTTCTCTACTCCCTCCCTCTTCTGAGCCACGTGCTCTTCCGTTTTGTACAGAAACATCCCCTTGGTCCTACTGCTGCACCCGTAACCTATCAGCTTTTCACTCCCTTTACACTCTCCTTTCATCAAATCTGTCCAATCGGCACACCTCTGCCCTCTAAAAGACTTCTCATCTAAAACAGAAGCGGCAAAAAGCTTCCAAGCCTGCGCGTGATCACATTCTAAACTAATCTTCCTATTCTGACATTCCGGCTGCTTTATATCAACCCCGTTCACATACACATCAAGATCCCCAACAGGATCTTCAAGTCCTAAAACGCCAGCGCTTGTGTGAAAAACTTGCACGAACTTCGCATCGCTTTTAGCTAGTCTGAATTCTTGTATTATACACGGTTTAGCTGGATCTAAAGCTGTTATTCTGCTTAAGTTTTTATTCATTCCTTGCTGTACTAATTTTCCTGTTACCCCTACTACATGAGCGCCTAAACTAAAGCCGATTAAATGTACATTTTCAAGCTTATATCCCTTTTTATTGATGCTTTTAATGAAAGTGTACAAAAGTCGAGCTAAAGGTTGAATTCTCGATGCTGAATCTACATATCCTCTGCAAAACGACAATCTTGTATCTAACACCAAGACCATAGGGATCTTCTTTAACAAAGCATTAACCAAAGTGATGCTAGATTCATCAGTAGGAGTGTTCCACCAACCAGGAACGTATAAAACTAAAGAGGTCGGGCGCTCCTTCATGAAGATCCTGGGGGCTTCGGAGACGCGGTAGGTTCGGTTGGAGTCCCTGGTGAACTCCACGAAGTCGATGAGAGGGGCCTCGAAGGTGAAGGGACGGTGGAACAGCACGTCCACGGGGAGGACTTTACCTGGAATGAAGAAAGAGATCATGTTAAAAAAGTTACGTGTTTTTCATGTTTCGAATTCGAGTCAATAATAAAATATCCATAGGACCGGTGCACATATATTAAAGTCAACATGTTTTGCTTATGCATTAAGACTCCTAATAGGAGTTGAAGATAGGTGTCAACCGCGGCAAACGTTGAATTTAAACGGTATGTGTATTGCATTTCAATTTGTATATTCTGCAAAATATAATGTTTTTAAATATATTTGTGGATCGGATATGCTGCATTGCAAAGGTCCAAAATCAAGTACCCAAGTAAGTCGTTTCATGAGCATTTGAGCTGATGATAAGTTAAGTGACATATTTTCATCAGCAACCTTTACATCTATCTCAAAAATGTTGACGTCGGCGCCACACAAGTTTAATATTCATATAAAACCCATAAAGAAGTCATCACATGAGATGAGCATGACATCAGGCGTACGGCAGGGTAAAGGCTGCCGGCCTCGGCTTTGTCTGCGCGACATTAAACTCTAATGATGCTGTAATCATACACATTATGATGATATTCATGATAATGAGGCGTTTGTGCACTAGAGCAACTATTTTTTATTAACTAATGAGGCTGATGGTAGACGTCGACCCATACAGGACAATTATTGTTTTATTTGCGACCGGTCTGGCGCAGTCGGTAGTGACCCTGCCTGCTACGCCGCGGTCCAAAGTTCGAATCCCGGTAAGGGCATTTATTTGTGTGATGAGCACAGATATTTGTTCCTGAGTCATGGATGTTTTCTATGTATATAAGTATTTATATATTATATATATATCGTTGTCTGAGTACCCACAACACAAGCCTTCTTGAGCTTACCGTGGGCCTCAGTCAATCTGTGTAAGAATGTCCTATAATATTTATTTATTTATTATTTATTTATTTATTTTATTTGCGTGAAAGAAAAAGATATCATCTTGAAATCCTCTTTCTCATTTCTGTGTAAGAATGTCCTATAATATTTATTTATTTATTTATTATTTATTTATTTCTGTGACTGTTTGCAAAACCAGCTGGTGATAGTAAATTCTATCTTTACTTGGTATACAATTTTCATTTAGGTCAAATACACATCTGTCAACATTGTCTTAGCGCTATCTTGAGTTTTAAGTCCAATTAATAGTTTAGGCAATTTTTTTAGGGAGCTGGACGGGAATAGACGCTGCCGTGCTAGGCAGAAAAACTGCAAATAGAGAGGAGTTCCGGACTGTGGTAGCCGACATCCAAAGAGGATATGGCACCTGAAGAAGAAGAAGAATTTTTTTTCACCAATACTCTGCCATCTATTGGGATTTGGGATTCTCACGATTCCTTCTCGCAAAACCATTTCCTATAGTAGTAAAGATTCATCTATGTATTCCGGATATCAATAAATGACAGCATATTGTAAGAAATTCCAAAAACCTCATCAGTTCAATTCATAACCTTCGGACTGAAAGTCGCATCCTTGCATCGCAAATGCTCTTGCCGCTAGGTCACTATGCGCACCAAAAAGGTTATATCTATTTTAAATTAGCAAAACTGCATTTTATTTAATCCATCTTCTTGAGGTCAAAATAGAAGGTTTAGTGCGGTCTAGATTTTTCAATACCTAGCTTTTACAACAATAATAACGAGCCGAGTCGAACGCGTCGTGTCAGAAAAGAGATACCTAGGTAAAATGTTGATATTTACTCAATGTATAATGTATGTAGATATGAACTTATACACCCCACATAATATACCCTGCCTGTACATAACAAAATTATTACAAGATACAAAATCAGGTTTAAGATATACAACAAGTAGGTATTTAGTCGATTGACCGACCATGAACCAGCTATATCTGAGACTTCCCTGATATTTTTAAAGTAAAACAATAAAAATCGTGAAGAATAAATAGTTATCTCCGGTGGATTAACTTAATCTGTTGAAACCCGGAAGGACTGGGCGTTATTTATTAGTTTCCGTTGTAAAATTATAAATATTTTTTACTCTTCCGACTATATTTGATAACGGAGAGACAGTTAATTTATAAGATGTAGTGCAAAAAGGGTTTCTTTCGTATTTTTACGGAATCCGGAAACGTTCGTACATGCGCGGATCCAGGGGGGGGGGGGAGACTCCCATGACACCCTAGGCTGAGCCTAGGTTGACCATACAAATAGACCACGTGACACGAAGCTGGATCCGCGTTTGCGTTCGTATTTGTCATGCTAGTTCAGTGAACGTCGGTACATCTTGTACTGAGACTGACTGAAATAGCATGACACGTTCGTACGTTTCCGTAACAATGCGAAGGCAAATCTTTTCCCACTGCATCTGTTCCTAAGTGGCAAGAGCGAGCTTTTTTCAACCCGATCTACAAACTATATTTGCCAGTCGCTTTACATCACAGAAAATTGGACTGATCAAGACCTCTATCTTAAAATTGAAAGATCAAAAAATAATCCATACCAATATTATAAATGGGAAAGTGTGTGTGTCTGTTTGTTTGTCCGTCTTTCACGGCAAAACGGAGTGACGAATTGACGTGATTTTTCTTTGAGTGGAGATAGTTGAAGGGATGGAGAGTGACTTAGGCTACTTTTTGTCTCTTTCTAACGCAAGCGAAGCCGCGGGCAAAAGCTAGTAGATAATATAGGTAGGTAATTCGTTTCACGGACAGACTTCAGAGATTTGTGCTCTAGACCTTAGCCTAGATAATGTACAAATCAATTAAGTATTGTTTAGGAATTATTTTAACAATTACTGACACACACGAACCTTGACAGATGCTCGACGTGACCTATCCGAGGGCGACTGCAGAACATACACACACACACATACATACAGACGTGCATGCACTATTGACCGCACAAAATCGTGATGTTTGCTTGCCTTAAGAACGCGATTACTCTTAATTATTATAAACACAATTATGCAAATATTTAGTATTTACTGTATACATATATCATAATTATATATTTATATTTTCATTTCTGATGTTTTAGAAAAATCTTGACATATATTTTTATTATAAAGTACCTATTGTTTTATATTATGACACAACACATACTTGCGTAAACATGGATTTTAGATATATGTAATTATACATTACATATGCGTAAGAATGTATTATTTAATTAATGAGTATGTAAATGGTTACAACGGGTCAAGATCACAAAACCAATCCAAAAATGATTTACTGTTCTCTAAGGCAGATTATGTTTAAAAAAATTGAAATAGTTTTCAATTCATTTTGACACGACTTTCAATCGTGTCACTTGAAGGTATGCTGTCTTATCTAATGTGTTACCATTACCACCATGCTTGCATTTATTAAATAACAAATCAGCAAATTTTTCTAAATCCGCACATTCAATTTACAGCGATGACTTCGTAGGTAATTGTATTACTCACATCGCATAATATATGAACTGTCATTTCCCCTAAACATGTTTAATCGGGTCACACACGTAAAATTATCGAAAAGCGCTCAACATGTTTCGCTCCATAACTAGGAGCATTTTCATTGAGCTCGCGCGGTCCCGACGCAGACTGCGGGCCGCCGCTCGCTGCAAGCGTTGACTCGGCGCAGGAGTCGGCAGCGGCAGGGGCGATGCGAAACTACCCTCACTCCCGGCACAATTGAGCGAAACATGTCGAGCAATCTTCGGCAATGTTACGTGAGTCACCCAATTTTACATGTTTAATTTGTTTTGTCATTGTCTCATGGTGGTTTTGTTATTCAAATTGTCATACTTTACTTGACAAATGTCTGTGCTATACAATGCTGGCAATTTTTTTTTGTTAGAAAATTTAAGTAAATTATTTTATTGATAAGGTGAACACAGAATCTGCCTCCTCCTTAATCACAAAGTCCAATACCCAAAATGAACATGAATAAGTAGAAGTTATGTGTAATTCTCATAACACGTGAAGGTCGTGGTTGGTTGAACCACAACCTCTGCTGTCGTTTAATGAACACAGTATCGAAATGCAGACAAGGTGATAATAAAGATTGCCAATCGACCAATAAAATCACTTTTGTAGATGTCGCTCCAAGGATCGAGTTTTTTACATCCTTAATTCTGTAAATCCGGATGTCTGCGTACAGTAAGTCCGAAAGATATTTACAAAATTAAATTATCTTTATGGCCACTCGTGCTTTTAAGTAAAGAATTGCTTTACTAACTCTATGAAAACGATCTTAATTTTCTCGACTTTATGATTTATTTATTTATTTATCGTATGGCATTTATACGTCTTACTGGATTTCAATTACATAATGGTTTCCTTAAGTATTAAATCTTAAACTAGAGATTGATGAATGTGCTCTTCAGATACTCAATTGCCGTTTCGCTGAGGTTTATGAGGTCTTCAACTCGTCCTTCGAATTTGGTGAGGGGACATTCCAGGACTATGTGTTCGGCCGTCTGCTCGGGGCTACCACACTCGCACTGGGGGGAGTCACACCATCCCCATTTATTCCAGTGGTAAGCACAGTTTCCAACACCTGTTCTTATTCGGTTTAATTGGCTCCAAACTCGGCGCGGTTCGTTTAACCCACGTGGATGCACTTTGGGGTCAAATTTGAAAAGTTGTTCACCCTTAGGATGTTCGACTTTATGATACGTGACGTGAAGAATGTCCTATAATATTTATTTATTATTTATTTATGACCTTCCAACTCGAAGGGTAACTAGGCCTTATTGGAATTAAGTCCGGTTTCCTCACGATGTTCACCGAAAAGCGACTGGCAAATATCAAATGACATTTCGCACATAAGTTCAGAGAAACTCATTGGTACGAGCCGGGTTCGAACCCGCGACACCTCGTCACACGCTCTTACCGCTAGGCCACCAGCGCTTAGTAATGGCCGTACTTATATGCCGGGTCTCTATTGGTTCCCATAATTTTTTTAGTCCGATTTTTACAATCCATAACGTTGTTAGTCATAATTTTTAATAGTCATATTATCATTAGTCATAAAGTTGAATGTCAGAAATTGGAGGTCAGATTTTTGCAAGTCATCATTATTGTTAGTCATAAACATTGTTTGGCATAATAATCAAATTGCATTTTGTATTATGGACATAATGTTGAAAGCAATAAACATGTTTGTCATAATTGTCGTAAAGTATATTTTCACAAGTAATAATGATTACTGTCCACATTAACTTTAATCATAACATTCAATGGGATCTATATTATTTTTCATTATAAGGAACACAAGGTAACTAACGAACCTACCCGAGAAATGAAAATTTTCTCGTTGGGCTCACTGATTTTCCCGCCATTTCGTCTTTTACATGTTATGTGTTTTATTTTTTCATGTTGCTTTTAAAAGTATTAGGCCCCGCTAGCGATTCGACGGAGCCTCGCTATCCGGGGCTCCTATTTTTGCTCTAAATGACACAAGGTAACTATAGCGAACCTAGCTGAGAAATGAGGATTAAAATACTCAATGAGCTCACTGATTTTCCCGCCATTTCTTCCTTTGCATGCTGATTTTTGTAGTATTCGGCTTCGTCAACGAGTAGAAGGGGGGCAGGGGTCCTATTTCCGTTCTAATGGACGCGAGGTAAATGCGGACTACCAATAAAGTCATAAGGTATAATGTATTGATTGTCCACATTTTCGTTAGTCATAATATGGTTTTTCTCAAAAACGCGTAACTTTTCAGGATTGCCATAAAACAAACCTAACCTAACCTATCTATAGGTGACCCTAATGAAACCGTTTCAGAATTATGACTAATGATAATCTGGCTAACAAAGGGATCCGTTTTAAATGTTATATTCATCAACTTTCTTGATTCTAAGATTATAGTATTCTATAATATGGGTTGTTAACGTTAGAACTATTAAACGTTATTCGTAACAAAGATTATGACTTATGAGGTTTATGCCTTAAAACTGTATGCAGAACAATCAGTAGGGCTTCAAAAAATATGCCTAGTAATATTTCTGGATAATTATTGTTATGCCTTTCAATTTTATACTCATCAACTTTATGACTTTTAAGGTTATGGCATCCAATATTATGGGTTGTTAATGTTAGTACCATTAAGCATTATTCGTAACAAAAATTATGACTAGTGATGTTTATGACCACAAAATATATGAATAACAACTTATGACTAACGAAATTCTGACCAAAAAGTTTATGGGAAAGAAAGGGGTCCCTTATATGCCATTTAAAATGTTTCTATTAGGTACTCATTTGCCCTATGCCATTTAAAATGTTTCTAATAGGTACTCATTTGCCCGGGTCTCACGTCACGTGAGTTTCTATTTCTAATTGAAGAGCGGACCCTAGGTTTCCATGAGTCGCGACGAAAACCATGAACCATAGGGACATGACTTAGATTACAATGAGAACACTTTTTCTTAGGTAACTTATACGTAAGTACCAAGTTACCAATATACATTAAAGATGAATTTACACATACACATATATATGAATAATTTAAGTGTCTCTACTACACAACCAAAACATTCCTCCAGCGATAGTTCAAGTTCAATGTAAACTGCTTTTGGCCCATGTGTGCCACGCGGCGACATACCTTTCCAATGTCAAACATTGCCGACTAGTGGTCGAGCGAGCCGCTCGTACACATATTAGGTGAGATAAAGAGATACTTCATTTGTTAGAATATCTAATGAGTTTTAGATTAATAAGACGTAGACTACCGCCCTGGCTGCCTTTGTATTAAAACGTAAGCGATTTGTTCTCTGTTTGATAACATTTCTAAAAATACTTTAAACATTTTCATCTTAATGGTTAGTAACATCGCAAAAATTTCCAATTGCTGGATGCTGAGGTAGTTACCTCAGAACAGTTAGATGTGAGTTAGATTTAATTTTGAATTAATAGGGCATGAACCGCGCACGAACTTATAAGGAAATATTAGAAACAAAAGCCAAATTAAAAATAGAAAATATTGGCCGTAGAGATGATTGTTTGAGGAAATAAAACAGAGGTCACCAAAGCAAGCCAAAAATGTTGGAGCTGAGTTAAATAAGAGGATCTCTAAAAATTACAAATTACTTACAACAAAAAAAAATGAATGAACGACACGACATAGTGGATCGATTTTCATGAATGGCTAAGAACACTCCCGACTAACTCAGCTTTCAAACAAAAAAAAACTAAGTATAAAATGGTTCATTCGTTCGGGAGATACAATGCCACACACGGACAGACAGACAGACACACACGTCAAACTTGTAACATGTCGTTTTTGCGTCGGGGGTTAAAAACGGCGAAAAGAGGCAAAGAATCAGACCAAGTGGCAAAACATGTAAGTAAAGGAGGCAAAGACTTACAAAGGGTCACAGAGCCCTAACAAGTAAGAACTTAAGTTACGAGGTTAACAAACCTGACAGACTTTTTCCTCGGCATTTTCGACATTCGACTTTTCTATTCACGCAACATTTCCATCGAAAACCACAATGTTATGGTCCTCTGATCATTGACTGTTACGCTGCCATTATATCAGGGCATCTAGCCAAAAGCACCAACGCTTACGATAACATGGTTTTTGTTGCTATCTATCTCTATTGGTGTCCCGTATTGGCGAGACAGAGCAACACTGCGTTTCGGCGTCTTCTTCTGAGTCGTAAAACATGGAAAAAAACCGGCCAGGAGCGTGTCGGGCCACGCTCAGTGTAGGGTTCCGTAGTTTTCCGTATTTTTTTCAAAAACTACTGAACCTAGAAAGTCTTTATACAGTTCTACTTTTGTGATTTTTTTCATATTTTTTTAAACATATGGTTCAAAAGTTAGAGGGGGGGGGGGGACGCCCTTTTTTTCCCTTTAGGAGCGATTATTTCCGAAAATATTAATATTATCAAAAAACGATCTCAGTAAACCCTTATTCATTTTTAAAGACCTATCCAAATAAAGATCACACGTTGGGGTTGGAATGAAAAATATCAGCCCCCACTTTACATGTAGAGGGGTTTATTTTTGCACTTTGTCGGCGTGATTGATATACATATTGGTACCAAATTTCAGCGTTCTAGTGCTAACGGGTACTGACTACTGAGATTATCCGCGGACGGACGGACAGACATGGCGACACTATAGTTGACTACGGAACCCTAAAAATGGACTATTGTCAGAGTCTATGCCTTCTAAATGGTTTCCCGCCCGTATTTGTAACGTTTCACGAGCACAGATTTAAGGGTGACCCGGTGAGAGCGCTCACTTGGTCTGTCCATCGCATTGATCAGCTTCGGGCGTCATCGATTGTCACATCGGCTAGGACGGCTGCAGTTATGTCACACTAATTGCTGACATTGCGTTGCGCGGACAGCGGAACCAGGAATAGCGTAATTTGACTTACCTTGTCAACTTGTACTTGTCACTTGTGATGTGACAACTTGACAAGCATGGGAGGAATGGTAACCTGTAGTCAAGGTTTGTTATTTATATATCACATAATGTGTATGTGTAATCATGTGGGAATGTATTAAAAAACCTATAATAAGTATTATGATCAATCAGCAAATCATAGTTTAATGAACCATATTAAATTACGCTCCTTTAAAAAAAACTCACGTCCTGATAACACACTGTATATGAATCAGAGGGAAATCAGTTTCCCAATCAGAAAACAGCTGCCATAGTGTTATGTTTCTGTCAGTAATGTTGCCAGAAATAAATGACGGCGGGGTGTGTAACGCCGTGGCTTGCGTAGGCGACGGTCGCGCGATGGTCGCGCGACGGCGATGCGACGCATACGAAATCAAACCTTATCGATATGGAAGTAGACGATGCGATGAGACGCGACGGCGACGGTCGCGCGACCGTCGCCCACGCAAGACACGGCGTAAGTGTCAGCAACGCGCATGTAACACCATAGCCCTGTGATAGCCTCCGTAGCCTAGACTGCCGTGTTTTGTTTGCCATCGACAATGATATTTTTTACTGATTTTTAAACGTAGCAACATACTCGTATGTATAAATACTTTAAATACTATGGTATTCGAGTATTAGTTTCACGATAAATATTTGTTTCACTTATTAACTAGTTACACATTTAATTCGAACTAGAAAATTTGTTGTTTGTTATAGTGCGTGAAGATATTCAATTCTTCACATTATAATAATAATTCGTGATTACGATTAGCGTTTGCAATGTCAGGAATAATATTACGTGAGAAATGTTAGTTTTAACCAACGTTCTATAATTGAAACCACAAACTTGGATATTAAAAGATGAAGCCATTTTTAAATCTTCATAGTCACGACACGAAACAATGTTTCAGTTTGAGCTATGTTCATATTTATTCTATTTCGTATCTTTCCTAGTATGAAACGGTGTTCCGATTATTGTATTCACTGTTTACATGATTTAAATGTATTGATAAAACACGCTGTTCGAATATATTTTTATCTTTGTAAACAACATAACCTCTGCAAAATTGTACTATAGTCAGATACATTCTACGTAAGTTTGTCACACCATAGGTACTCCTACAATTTACCTATTGTATAAGAGGCTCCCTCTTGACCAACCTAAAATAATAGGTCAATACTTTACACAATTACTTACAATTCACATTTTGATCCTGATAGGATGTGTTATTTCTCTTTTCCTAAAAAAGTCATGGTCGCCGGTCGCATGTCGTGACTTCAAGCCTCGGCGTTCAAATGTTAGGAATAATGATTATTATATTAGGAAAATAATGCAAATGAAACTTTTTGTGGGTGAACAATGTGAACATTGTCAAATTAAATGATAAAATGCATGTAGCATCAGCAGTCACCAAGAGAGACCCAATGTTATTCAATATGTCTGTAATTATAAGTACCTGTTCTTCACCAACGCAACGTCAAAAATAGTTCATTCATCATGTATTTAATACTAGCTTTTACCCGCGGCTTCGCCCGCGTAATAAAAGTATTCATTAAGATTTTCATTGGGATCCTTAGGTTTCTCTGTAGGTATATTTATCTGCGATTATTTCGATTGCACATAATACTTTTGCTTGCAATGATTGTAGAAATATTACACATCGACCATAGCGTAGGTAATTCTATATACGCTGGGGAAACCTTTATAAACATCCCACATAGCCCGTATTTCGACACTATGATCGGTGGGTAAAAAGTACTTTTTTCTATTATCCCTTAAAATTTTTTACATTTTGCTTATACTTATCGCAAACGTAATCTTCAAGCAAGCAAACAACGATCATCTTAGAGCACATTGATTGTAAGAGACCGCCGACCGATTATCCGTATCCCTCTAACGATACCCATATTATCCGTATCCGTATCCGTATCGCTATCGCTATCGCTATCGCTATCCCTATCCCTATCCCTATCCCTATCCCTATCCGTTATCAAGATGTTCAATGATTTCTTATCAAGTGCTAAAATATAAAGTTTCATGGTTTTATCTTTTAAAATTAAGAAATCCCATACAAACTTTCAACCTCTTTTCAACCCCTTCATCCCTTTTTTTCGAAATAAAAAGTAGCCTATGTTCTGTCTCAGGGTCTAAAGATTGTCTGTTCCAAATTTCATCAAAATCGGTTGCGTGGTTTAAGCGGGAAAGCGAAACAGACAGACAGACAGACAGACAGACAGACAGACAGACAGACAGAGTTACTTTCGCATTGCAATGATTGTAGAAATATTACACATCGACCACAGCGTAGGTAATTCTATATACGCTGGGGAAACCTTTATAAACATCCCACATAGCCCGTATTTCGACACTATGATCGGTAAAAAGTACTTTTTTCTATTATCCCTTACAATTTTTTACATTTTGCTTATACTTATCGCAAACGTAATCTTCAAGCAAGCAAACAACGATCGTCTTAGAGCACATTGATTGTAAGAGACCGCCGACCAATTATCCGTATCCCTCTAACGATACCCATATCCGTATCCGTATCCGTATCGCTATCGTTATCGCTAACGCTATCGCTGTCGCTATCGCTATCCCTATAGCTATCCCTATCGCTATCCCTATCGCTTTCCCTATCGCTATCCCTATCGCTATCCCTATCGCTATCCCTATCGCTATCCCTATCGCTATCCCTATCGCTATCCCTATCCCTATCCCTATCCCTATCCCTATCCCTTATCAAGATGTTTAATGATATAACACTTTAAGTTCTCGCGCTTTGTACACATATTTAAAGTCACAACATACAGGTCGAACACGATTAATTAACATTATTTTTACCTTTTTTCCCAACGTTTCGGCCAGGTTGCACTGGCCGTGGTCGCGGAAGACTGACGTCCCAGCAAAATGTCACCGGAGATGTAAACAACACAAAACTACCCGATATTAATTTATATAAATGTTCGGGGTAGACAAATAAATATAATCTACCCGCTTTTAGTTAATGTTTATTTCCCACCATGTTTATTTTAAAGGTAATAATCGCGTTCGACCTGTATGTGACTTTAAATATATGTTTAATGATTTCTTATCAAGTGCTAAAATATAAAGTTTCAAGGTTTTATCTTTTAAAATTAAGAAATACCATACAAACTTTCAACCTATTTTTCAACCCCTTCATCCCTTTTTTTCGAAATAAAAAGTAGCCTATGTTCTGTCTCAGGGTCTAAAGATTGTCTGTTCCAAATTTCATCAAAATCGGTTGCGTGGTTTAAGCGGGAAAGCGTAACAGACAGACAGACAGACAGACAGACAGACAGACAGAGTTACTTTCGCATTTATAATATTAGTATGGAAGTATGGATAGTATGGATAATACATTATAAACCTACATGTGGCATCCGCAGTCTTCACCAGTTCCTCGAAGTTCTCCGTCAGAAACGGCGGCAGGAGAGACCCGATATTGTTCAGGATATCCCCCTTCACCAGTCCCAGCATCAGCACCAGAGACGCCACAATACTGTTCAACTCGTCACACTTCATCTTAAACTTCTTGCACTTCTCTCACAGAAAACTTCTTTCTTCTTCTTTTGCTGTGGTCTGTGTACTTGCAGATTCTTTTAAGGACACAGTTTACATACACAATTTACAGTTCGCGTTTGAGTGGCGGTGGTGGAGGGAAGCGAGCCCGCAAACGCCCCGTACACACCTGGAGGAGGAGCGTTGAGAACGAGCTGAGGGAATATGGACTGAGCTGGAACGAGGCCAAGGCGGTGGCTCAAGATAGAGAGGCGTGGAAGGATCTTGTGGAGGCCCTGTGCACCTATGGGGTACCTTAGGACATTCAACAACAACAACACAGTTTACAGTTCCACCGTAAAGTTGCACTTCACTGTATGGGCGAGTTCTGTTGAATTGTCTAAAGTGAAAACTTTTGAGGTTCACTCCACGGTTGCACTTTGTGACACTTTTTTCTGTTCCATTTTATTTTTGAACTAAGAACTGTCCAAAGTACTTGTGAGGTTCACAAATTGAGAGTGAGAGAATTTGCGACTATAAATATCATCACTACTGTCCCAGGTTTATAAAGCTAATATTGATGAGAATTGTCCGAAGAAGGAACTCGATTGTTTTAAAACACTTGAGTCATCTTTGTTAGGTAATTTATAGTTCATACTTATACACTGATTCTGATGTTGGACCCGGAAGAGTTGACATGATTAGAGATTAGGAAACTGAAAAAGATGGCTTTAAGTATACTAATTACTAACTAACTGGTTCTTGTTCAAAGGGCATGAAATATGTATTTGTGACGATCGTGTTTAAATCTCAGATTGGCAGTTTTAAATTTTAATTTAATATAGTATTAATAAAACGTAATAAATGGAGTATAACTATGCATGGAAAAATCACTGTGATGCTAATAATAAACTAAATTACCTACCTCGTAAATATTATCACATAAATATTTCAATCACTGTTCAAAAACAAATGAATTCGATCACATGAAGTGTTTCGAACAAGTTTTTAAAAACAAACTTTTCATTTAACATTTAAGCACAAGTTTAACCGGTATTTAATAGACTACTCGAGATCAAGAGTAGAACAAGCTAGCAGTTACAATTTGTGATAATAATATCCTGGCAGCGATAGTCGTTTAATTTTGTATAAGAAAGTAAGTACTTTAGATAAAGGGTTTCAGCCCTTCTTAATATCGATATAAATAAGTAAAGTTCTTCCATGAAAGTAATTAAGTCCTCTTTAATATTTTTTAAAATTCAAAATGAACTTTTTCATTCAATATCTACGGTACAATTATTTTCCTCCCTTAAAATAAGTCCTTTATATATTATAAAAATTTTAATAGTTTATTTATACGTTTCACTGATATATCAATTACTCTTTCAAATCTCACTAAAAAGTCTTCTTATCATTTTTAAATTTAGAATCGATCGTTTTGCATTAAGGCCGTTTAACCGTTTTTGAGAGCGGATCGCATCGCGCGCGCATCTCGGCGTGGACTGACCGCCGCACGCCGCCAACAGTTTTGTTATACGCCCGTAGTGGTGACGGAGGTCGATGAATGAGATGTTTTCATTCAGTTTCTTTATTTAATTTCGGAAAAAAGTGGATCAAAAGTACTTCAGACTTCTCTAGCATTACTGCTGCGGTGTAATGTTGATGCCATAAACGTCAAAAATTCGGACAGCGAATTGGATTTTAAGATTATTTTCATACCACGTCGGTGGAAAAACGCGTACGGCTTATCTGGTTGTTAACAGATAATTGAATTTATAATTAACGAATAAATAATTAAATTAAAAAAAAATTAACAATCACCGTAGCTTACAGATCCTCCATCGATAGACAAAAGGCAATTTTCCTGGACATTTCCCTGCAGTAATGTATACTAAAGCAGTCTATCGTATTAGTATCTGTAACACCAGCAGTATAGTTGTGCATCACATCCATACTAATATTATAAATGGGAAAGCGTGTGTGTCTGTTTGTTTGTCCGTCTTTCACGGCAAAACGGAGCGACGAATTGACGTGGTTTTTTAAGTGGAGATAGTTGTGACATAGGGTACTTTTTATCTCTTTCTAACGCGAGCGAAGCCGCGGGCAAAAGCTAGTTACTTAATAGGTACCTACACCTACTAACTTTATTAATCAATCAATCAATCAATCAATTTATTTTGCAATAATAAGGGTTTGATTACAGATATTATTCAAAGTGAAGGTACTCCTTAATTAGCCATTCTTCATAGCATTTATTTCTGACGGCGACCTTTTTGGCCCTACAAGATTTATATAAGCACAATGGCAATTTTTTAACGTGTTGGAAAACTTGGAAAACCCCCTCATGTCACGTTTAACCTTAGTGTTTATTAAGTTCATCTAATTTCAATGAGATTTTTTACATTTTTAGAATATTTATGTCATGACTTTGTTAGCGTCATGTGTTTTTCTCATTTAGCTAATAAAGTTAGATAACTAATATTTGTGTACGAAATTTAAGCACAATCGGGCCAGGGGCTTTTTTTGTGTTTTGAGGTATGGAACCAAAAATGTACGGGTCTCTAGTAAAAAGTTGATGGCTTTTTTTAAATATGAATCTTACCACATACATATACTTGGTATCTTTTTGCAGGTAATTTATCGACGATCATTTGGTTCTTGAAGAGTAAACTCCTCAGTCCTACCGTTTTGGAATAAAATCAAGAAAACTAGAATTAGGGAGAAGAAATGGGAGGAGGGGGGATTAAGTTTTCAGAGTGCTTTCATATCGACATTGAAGCTTATATTATGAAAGCTACATTCGTGCCAAGTTTCAGGCTTTCTTCCGGATAGGTACATAATAACCTAACCACAAAATTAAAATTTTGAAAAAACCCCCGACCGCGAAATAGTACACCGATTTTCATGAAACATGACTAAGAACACTCCCGATTAGCTCAGCTTTCAGACAAAAAAAACTAAATCTAAATCGGTTCATCCGTTCCGTTCGGGAGCTACGATGCCACAGACAGACACACACACAGACAGACAGACAAACAAACAGACAGACAGACAGACAGACACACACACAGACACACACGTCAAACTTATAACACCTCGTCGTTTTTGCGTCGGGGGTTAAAAAAGATTTTTGTTAAGACAAAGGACAAAGGACAAAGGACAAAGGACAAAGGACAAAGGACTATTTACACTTTGGGTTAAAAACATATCGATGTAAGGTATCTGAGTTTCACATCACTAAGTAGCATCAATAAACGGCTACGTCATATATTTCCTTATTCGATCCGCAATAAATATAATATGACGTGTTTGACATTTGGTATTTTAGCCTAAAGTTGCCTTTGGATTCATTATCAAGTCGATAAAAACAAGGTAGTGCTAAATATATGCGAAATTGAGTTTATTTTAGGAGCCAGTACTAACGAGTACCTATGAGAATTTCCTTATGAAACTTTTTAATTTCATAATGAAACACAATATTTAAAAAAGCCTAAAAATCTCGGATTCGATAATTTCAGAATGGTATTTTTTTTATGGCAAACAAGCGTACGGCCCGCCTGATGGAAAGCGGTCACCGTAACCTATGGACGCCTGCAACTCAAAGAGTGTCACATGCGCGTTGCCACCACATTAGAAACTTGTACATTCCCTTTTGCTGTGTTAAATACACAGTAAAAAGGAGTGCACAAGTTCCAAGGAGGGTTCGGGTTGCCGACGACTCAAAGGACAATAGACGGAATAAGTCAGTTCCGTAAGTCCTCCCGTCATCAGCACACCGCACCCTCGTTGAGCTCTGGCAGCCTTACTCACCGGCAGGAACAACACTATGAGTAGGGTCTAGTGCTATTTGGCTGCGGTCTTCTTTAAGGCGGAGGTACTACCCCAGTTGGGCTCTGCTCTAGATTCAAGATTCTTGGCATCCTGATTCTTTGGGTCGGTAAGTACCTAATTTTAGTCCTCCGGTTAGGAAATAAAAGACGGATCTGAAGGAAGTCTCAAAAAACCTTTCATTTAATAAAGGAATTTATTTTTCTCTAACGTATCACTGAGAGAAAATACAACCAGTTTTCATGTTCGTTCAACAAGTTTTTTGGTTAAAATAGCGCCTACGTGCTCTTTGGTTCAAACAACAAGCTACTTGTCATTTGAATCGGCAATATATTTGAATCAACAAGTCGATTTTATAAAAACAACCTGACACATATTGTTTTAAACATACGTTTGGCTGATTCAAACGGATAAACCGCAACAAGTCGAACTTGTTAAATTCACAATGCAAATTTCTCTCAGCAGTGAACTGAAATAAACTGAAATAAATGTCATATATTCTTCTTTCTCGGTTCCTCATGGCTGAGGGTCGCGACCGCGACCACATGAGGTCGTTATTTTTCGCACCAAAGCTCTCCATGTCAAATGTCATATACAAACAAACATTTATTTCAGTTTATAGTTAAAATAGTAGTGTGTCTACAAAAAAAATACAAATTAAATTATTTTCTATGAGGATAAATTAATTTGTAGAAGTAACAGTGAATTTTTAATTAATGAAAAAAAAGTCAATAATTGTTTATTGTCATATTGCGGAGTTCATTCTAGACTTTGTTAACGTGGTGTTATGTTTTAGAGTTATTCTTGATTTTTAATTTTAATCTTCAAATTCATGGTAAGGGTTCAGAGAAAGCGTTTGTTGGCATTCCTCCGAACTCACACCGAAACCACAGATGCCAACAGACAACAGCTCAGCCTACTAACACGATACCGCCCGCCGCATACGAATAGCCCTTAATGCGGCGTCTACAGTT
Source organism: Leguminivora glycinivorella (assembly GCF_023078275.1). NCBI lineage: Eukaryota > Metazoa > Arthropoda > Insecta > Lepidoptera > Tortricidae > Leguminivora > Leguminivora glycinivorella. The sequence goes on from NC_062983.1 coordinate 589,715, forward strand.
AGGGCATCCGTCGTGATTCATAGCTTTTTAATTACTGCTTTATATGTAATGACAATTAGTGGGACGTTACTTCTAACGGGTTAGAAGTTTTGGCAACTGTGACGAGACAAGAGGAATAGGTTCTCGGTTCTCCATATTATAAACGTCCTCATTTTTAACCCCCCACGACAAAATCGTCGGGATGTTATAAGTTTGAATTAACGTGTCTGTCTGTCTGTCTGTTTGTCTGTGGCATCGTAGCTCCTGAACGGATGCACAGATGTAGATTTAGTTTTTTTTTTGTTTGAAAACTAGTAGGGAGTGTTCTTAGCCATGTTTCATGAAAATCGGTTCACTATGTCAGGAGTTTTTTTCAAAATTTTAATTTTGTGGTTAGGTTATTCTTTCTTTTCTTCCGTATTTACGCGATAGAGAGACCTAGTTGCCACAATTGGATCCTTACTTATCCTACCATCGACCACCCACCCCGAGGAAGAACCCCTTCCTCACAGAGACAGTGATATGATAACATGGTTTACCCGTCACCACAGGCTGGCGAGGTATCTCATCTATTACATTATAAACTAGCCTTTGACCGCGGCTTCGCACGCGTTAGAAAGAGACAAAAAGTAGCCTATGTCACTCTCCATCCCTTCAACTATCTCCACTTCAAAAATCACGTCAATTCGTGGCTCCGTTTGGCCGTGAAAGACGGACAAACAAACAGACACACACGCTTTCCCATTTATAATATTAGTATGGATATACAACCATGTTATTGTTACTTACAATGCCAAGTTGGCATAGACAATGCCATTTCAATTATCAGTATAGAAATAAAGGCTAGTTAGCTAAATACAGGCGTGTGTGATTTTTGAAGTGTTAACATAGACTACTCTATGTCACTCTCCATCTCTTCAACTATCTCCACACGGGGTATTTATAATATTAGTATGGATAATACAACCATGTTATTGTTACTTACCATGCCAAGTTGGCATAGACAATGCCATTTCAATTACCAGTATAAAAATACAGGCTAGTTATTATTAAAAGTGAAGACACGACATAATTCTCGCGATTATCGGACCAAACGTTGCGAAATGAAAACACGAAGATGTATTTGATATTTGTCGGAATATTATGATAATAGAACCGTTTTTCCCCCGAAGGGTAAAAAACGGATATTTAGGTTCCTGCCGAAGCTTGAACCACTAATGAGATTAACACCTTCATAACTCGGCCCTAATCGAGTGAATTCCTCGTCTAGTAGCGCCATCTGGCGCGCCAGTCAAGTACTAGTGTCGCCCGGTTACCAGCGCTCGGCTGCTTTTTCCTCAGTACCTTTAGCCGGCAAGGCCCTTAAGGGTGGTTCAAGCTTCGGCAGGAACCTAAATATCCGTTTTTTACCCTTCGGGGGAAAAACGGTTCTATTTAGGTGTCCGTGCCTTCGCTTGAACCACTAATGAGACGTGTTTAAACCTCTGCCGGCGCTGGTTAGGGCGTACTGTGACTGATATACTTTATTTATACAGAAATGTCATAATAAGAAATAAGAAGGTATACAAAGGGATGTTTCAAAATTTAGCTACTAAGGTAGGCTGAGTTGAAACTGACAGCACAGCACAGTTATCCATTATGACTCTATGATGGTGGTGAATCACTTAATTTATATATAACATAAAACCGACAGGAAGCCAGTAGTTAATAGATCGGTATTACAATATTTACGGAAATAAAACCTGTTATTTCATTAACATTTTTGTGAGAAAATATCTGTAGCAACCCAAACTCTGAAGAGCTTCCCTTCATCAATGGGTGTTACATCAACGTCGGCAAAATTTGTCTCACGTTTCCCTTACAACAGTCCTTAGTCAGAACAAGATCATATACATGTTTTTTGTCTTATAAATTCACCAAGATACTAGTCTTCTTCTGCTTAAGATAACTATAATTATATCATGTAACTATAATACACAATTATATCATAGCACTGCCGTGAGCATTATGACATTATGTTGAAATTTTTATTTTTCATGTAAATTGATTACTGTACCATAAGTAATGCGCCTATATGTATCTCTCAATATGCACATATTATTGTTAGTATACTGAGTAATAAGCAATATTGACATAGCTTAAACATTGTCTTACATAGCCCACTGCCAAATGTCAACATTTCCCAATGCATAATGTGTTATGAATTCTGTATATGAAATATACATTTGCCCAAAACAATTGAAATGGACGCTTGAGTTGGGAGAAATTGCACGCTATCATATGTTAATTTGTAATGTATATTACCCACATTACGATAATGTATGCGTTACTGCTGGACTGGTAGCAAAACTGCAAATAAGATGATAATACATTTTCGGCTTCTGACTGAATTGATAATACCATGGCCATGATTAGCTAACGATCCATATAATAAAAGGTAAGCTCCTACTCAAAGTCTTTACGAGAACGGAAACTATGTAAATTTTTCCTATTAAATTAAAATGGGTCAACTGAGCAAAAATCTTTGGGATACAAGCGATTGAAACGAATCAATGATCTAATGAGTCACACATACTTAGGCGAAGATCAAATGAAGGCAATTATTTCTAATTAAATTGACTTTGATACTTCCATGAATATACATGAATGTTAATGCGGGAATCCTCTCTACACTGTACTCGTCAACTTTATTTAGTCTTTTACTATGTCTAGCTAGTATGCTTTTTTCGATATTTGAAATATTTAATTTGTGTTTGAATAATTATGAATATGTGATGCATATATTTTTAGGCTTATCATTTTTATGACTTATGTGCTGACTAGCCGAATTTATAAAGGGAAAATTGTACGATTCGTGAGCTAGTAATTCTAAAACATTACGACTTATGGCTCTTTAGTCCATTTCGATATTCTAATAAGAATGTAAGACGACAGATAACTATTCAAATAAGGGTTAATGATGTACGATTACCCATTTATAATTAAAATTCAGTCATCAGCTTAAGATAGTAAATAGTTTTCTTTTCAGCACTTTCGTAATTTAACACCAAATTGCAAAGCAATATATTCTATATTGCTCTTTTGTGCGAATAATATAAATGTCTCACGTTCTTTATAAACTGATGTATACACATAAACATACGGGTTAATATTTACTGTATTCTTGCTTATTTCCCAAAATCCATATGCAGCGGGACTTCCCATAAACAAGATGCAACTGTTATGTAAGGTAATACCTGATTCTACAATTATATCGAGATGACAATTATTTATTTATCGTATGGCATATAATTAGGATTTTCTTAAAAGTCGTACGTACGCACGGCTGTAGCATGTAGCGCCACGGACGATGACAATGGTATTTACACTTGCCTGTCATTCGAGACCAATAGGTCAAAATATCGTAGCTATAAGTACCTACTGCGTACCTTAAGCGCTGAGCTTTTATTTTTTATTTAGGTCTCAAGACCTTACTTCTGATAAATATAGTTCATCAATATCTATTTAAACGGCAATAATTTTAAGTTTTCTGTTACCACTAGAAACCCATTTTGCCTAGAATCTGCGCTCCCTTTTATGAGTGTCCTAACAAATTCTTGTATGTCAGGTATATTAGGAGTCCGAAGTCTTCTAAATTAAGTCTTATGCACAGTAATGTTATAAACATCATATTTCTAGTTCCTTACACTAAATTCAATTGGGACTGGGACTCGTCCTCTGGCCTTACGGACCGTTTTTTGAATAAGTTGTGGCGTCTCCTCTGTTACTGACAAATAGTCGCGCCGCAAAATTCTAATAAATGGCGCTTAGTAAGCAACTGCGGAAATGTGTACCGATCCTACAACGCGCTAATGGAGTTCCAAAAGTTAATTGTAAATATGCAACTTCTGTTAATCTCTCTAGGCCCCAGAAACCTATTCAGAAAACATTTGTCAAATGAAATAAACGGGAACTTTCTGTTAGTAATACCGCAGTAGCAGGCGATAATTTTAGGATGCGAGCGCCTCTTTATTTGTAAGAGGAAAATGTGGTCTAAAATCGAAAGAGATTCATCCTTCAATTTCCGTTTAATTTATCATTTCAGAAACAGGCCTCCACATTCAGTGACTACCTTTCAACATTTTATCCATAAGAGTGCCTTAGCAAATTGTGAAAATCGGCTTCTCTCGGAAAATGTATTGCCCTATTGGTTTTAATGAGATTAAAGTGTTTTCGATATATCATACTCATACAACAAATAAGCACTTTGAATACAATTTACCTACACGGTTTCTTGCTTTGTTTTGTGTAGTTGTTTAAGTTTAGGACCAACTTCATTTACTTCGGTCAAGAGATGTAAGCCATAGTTCTTCGCTGTAAATAGTTTGAGAATATTGTTCGGTCGTCTCTTTAATCTAATTCGTTAGTTATTTATAGAAACATAGGATTCGTAACATTACGCCATCGAACTGGACAACCGACAAATCCTTTTACGACGAGAGTCCGTCCTGAGTAACAGTGCAACAAGGCATACTAAAATTCTATTGTGCTAAATAACATGTCCTTTAAGTTATTCTGCCAAACTATCCACAAAATATCGTATATATTTGGGAGTCAGATTTCCGGTACGAGTTTGTTGTCTTTGTAATTAACCTCTTCAAGGATTGTCTGTAACCTTGGTCTAGCTAACGTTAGTAATAATGCATGATTGAGTATTCTAACCGTTGGTCGATTAACGGCAGTTTGAGGTCAATTTGTAGTACATATATGTATATATCGTACTTAGAAAACTTTCCGAGCTGTAGCTTTTTATTTCTAAATGAATTGGTTCAGAAGTCTCTTCTGGGTCGATTGCTACAGAAGTGATACTTTTGTCAGTTCGGTATACTGAACAACATATACTGGAACATTATCCGCCATTAGTCCGACTAGACGTTTCAGCCGGACAGCTATAAGTTTGCTGAAATACAGACTAATATCCAGGTTTCACAGAGTAATGAGCCTAGTACAAGAATTTTCCTTTGCGGTAAGTTATTTTGTAGCTAATAGTCAACATTTGCTAAGTACCTGAGTGGTTCTTCTGCATTTCTAAAGTCCGTATCAAGACCCAAGACCATGCGTCAATTATTGACGCCCGTGAGTTGATGAGACTAGAGCTCTAATCATTCATTTAGAAGAATCTGCACTCTAGGAATAGCGTAAAACAGTAGCATAAATTAATGGATTTTCTTTTTCCCATTGGTATTTTCACCGCCCCCTCTCCCTTTCTGATTGGGCAAGAAGAGCTTTGTAATATAAAGTGGTTTTTCATTCTGTTTATCATCACTATTATGTATATTTCTTAATTCGCTTAGTATCTGGCAACAAAGTGCTAGTTAATTGCTACCGAAGCTCCACCCACACGTTTTTAGATGTGGAAGTGGATTTTCACAACGTCAAACCTGCTATATTGTAATAAACCTCTATCATGACGAGCATTTTAAAAGTTGACATGACAAATTAGGTTGGCAATAACGGCGTTGCTTTACAGTAATTGGATCACACATTCGTCATCATTATGGCCGTTCAGATATTCACGAGTGAGAGAAATTTGGACATTCCTCACAATCATTCATCTGTTGGTCAGGTGACCACGCTGATTATGTATTAGCTAATTAGGCAATTGAGACGACGCCGATGTCGTTCACTTTACCTGTCTAAAACGACCCCACTTATGGGAACCCATCACGTGATGATTTTTGTCTAATAAGACAATGACTAAACTGTGTAATTGTGTATGTCTCAGGTTAACACGTACGCTGTGGTTCTGATTCGAAAGACCTTCTACGAAGTATATATGTTTAGAAATACCTTATACAAAGTATGTTTAGTTAAGAGTTGTGCTAATTCTTATAGTTCTTAATTATTATTATTATTATTACTTTTTTTTTTTTGTCATGATATTTTTATGCAATAAAGTTTTTATCTATCTATCTATCTAATTACCGCAAAGTAGATCTTAAAGCGACATAATCTCATTGAGATTCGAGTACAAATACAACATTTTGCCTCGTGATCATAACGCTCGTCTCATGACACGAAAGGTGAATTAATGCATAGCATGTAATAACCCAATGGGTTCTCACAGGATGTCGTAAATCATCGCATAGGGCAACGAAATCCAAATTCCAAGTCGCTGCAAAGTTCAATCTTTTACGGGGCGCCGCTTGTCAATTTATATGACAGTGTACTTTTTCGCACAGCACAACTTTACTCATGTTGTCTCTAATGACGAATCATGTCTGCACAATGAATGATTTCCTTCGTCATATCACGAGGCGATGCCCTATTGGATCGTGGGCCCTATCTTTTCATAGGCCAGGTTATCTAAAGGGACCTCATCTGTCGTTTCAAGACATCTCTTGTGTCCTGTCACCTCACGAGGCGAAGCTATGACTTTTCAAGGGACGAACCTATGTCGTCTCACGGGACGTCGCTCTGTCTCGTCTTACGTGAGCGTAGCATTTGTCCTTTATATTCTTTATGACGGTGCATAGGATTACACTGCGTCCCATCGCTGTCAATTTTCTTCATCGTCTCCATGCCACCACACAGGAACAACCCTGTCGTCTCGCGGGACAATGCAATGTCATCTCATTGGACGACGCCTGTCGTGTCACGGCACGACGCCATGTCGTCTAACGGGACGACGCTTGTCGTCTCACGGGACTACGCCATGTCATCTCACTGGACGACGTCATGTCGTCTCACGGGACGACGCCTGTCGTCTCACGGGACGACGTCTTTCGTCTCACGGGACGACGTCTGTTGTCTCACGGGACGACATCTGTCGTTTCACAGGACGACGTCTGTCGTCTCACAGGACAACCTCTATCGTCTAACGGGACGATATCTTTCGTCTCACGGGACGATGTCTGTCGTCTCACGGGACGACGTCTGTCGTCTCACAGGACGACGTCTGTCGTCTCACAGGACGACATCTGTCGTCTCACAGGACGACGTCTGTCGTCTCACGGGACGATGTCTGTCGTCTCACGGGACGACGCCATGTCAGTCTCACGTGAGTGAGGCATATCTATCCGCGTACTTATGACGGTGCCTACAGGAGGTCACTGCGTCTCGTCGCTGGGCCAAAGGCACCGAGCGGAATATCATGAAGTTAGAAGTAATCATAATCTTCTCGATGTTTTAAATTTCTCGAACTTTTTAAGACTTGCTTTTGTAAACGTGTTGCTCGGCCGAGTTACAAAAGCGTACTGAGGAAAAAGCAGCCGAGCGCTGGTAACCGGGCGACACTAGTACTTGACTGGCGCGCCAGATGGCGCTACTAGACGAGGAATTCACTCGATTAGGGCCGAGTTATGAAGGTGTTAATCTCATTAGTGGTTCAAGCGAAGGCACGGACACCTAAATACGTCTATTATCGTCGCATTACAATCACGCGCATAATATAAATACCTAAGCGCTGGTAGCGTAGCGGTAAAAGCGGGCGACTTTCAATCCGGAGGTCGTGGGTTCAAATCCCGGTTCCTAAGTTTTTCGGGACTTATGTACGAAGGAAAATATCGTGACAAAAACGGAATTTTAAAATTGTCTCTGACCCTTTCCAGTTTAACCTTTTGGTTTGAAAGGTCTGTGTGCGTAGCCGAATGCACAAACGCTCACGAAACGCTCACGATAATATCTCTTTCGTAGCTATCTATCTCTATCGCTCTTGCGTAATATTGGCGCGACAGAGCCAGACTACATTTCTCTAGCGTTACGATTTCGTTTCGCGTTGCAGAAATGCCATTCGGCTACGGCACCAGATGGCGGCAGTCGCTTTCGTAAAAAGTAAGGTCTACGCTAAATCTTGGGATTAGGTGTGAAAGACCTAAACCAGGACCCCAGGCTCTTATGAGCCGTGGTATAGAAATACTATAGATATATACAATTATACATAGATAGAATACTCTTTATTGGCACAAAGAGTATTCTATCTATAGTATTTCTATAACAAAACAAAGGATTAAAATAGAGGCAGACAACAGGCCGTTTTATCGCTAAAGAACGTTCTCTTCCAGACAACCTTTGGGTAACAGAAATTAAAAACATAATCGAAAATCTAGATAGAGGAAAATGCAGAGATAAAAAATGAATAGAAAATAATGCGACCACATTGAACTAATTTCTATAATAGAGAAGTGAAGTAAGATAATATGTCAGTTATAAAAAACATGTTAGAGTGTTCGAAATACAAATAGAACAAATAGTAAAAAGGTTTGACAGAAAATAATATCGGGACAAGTAGGAGGAAGAAGTATGTACCTATAATGCAAGTCATTGACATAAACAAGAATTATGTCACTACAAGCCGAGATTATTTACTTCCTCATACCCTCACTTCCGAATAGTTAATGTTTGTGTGTCAAACACTTCCGACCAATCTGTTTATTTTATCTGTGTGCTCGTGTGTGCCGTGACATTCACACGTCACGGTCGAGTTGGGAAACACTTATCATAGTTCTGATGAAATTACTAAGGGTCAACTTTTATTAAAATTATTTTGAAGATAAATTAATAGGTGTACCAATAACGGTGAGATTACCATGAGTTTTTAATACCTACGTTTTTCTACTCCCGAACTGTTATTCTTCATTTACAGGTTTTTGAGGATCTATGCATGAGCACGAGCTCATGCATAGATCTTCAAAACCCTACATAATAGTATTAATAGTACATTGTGCAACAAGGGGAGGAAGTTGAATATTACTAACGAGAGTAAGTTAAATCGCGACGGCTTGCCGGAGCGATTTAAAGACTCGAGTTAGTATATTCATACTCCCCGAGGTGCACACAATGTTTTTCATCACACTCGCAATATAAAAAATATGTAAGTAAATAACTTACTTGGGAGAACGATTTTGCCTGCGTGCAATAGCACATTTAAAGTGCGGGTGTGATGAAAAAAGTGGGGAATACCCAAAGCCCAACGTCCGCCGGCTTTACGCGCATGCGCGCAGTATCGAAAAAACTGAAAACGCATTGTTTGGCTCTGTAATCATGGTCACGCATTGTTATAACGATACTGCGCGCGTGCGCGGAAAAGCTGTGGACAGTTGAGCTGACAGTGCAAACCTTTGCGTCAAAATACAGGAAACAGTGTGAATTTCACGAAAGTTATTCAAGAAAACTATTAAAAACTAAGTGCATGGTCGTAGAAAAAGTATTGTATTCAACGGTGAGTCAAAAAATACTCGTGGCGTCTTAATAACCCACGCCATTCGTCTTTTTTGACCTCCTTTAAACGCCTGTTTGCATAAAATACTACTTTCCATAGCACAACTTTATGGCCATCTACCCCGGAATTGCCCTAAAATAACACATGTATAAGTATTTAATTCTGTCAACCTACATACATGAACTTGGTGAGGGCGGTTATAAATAACAACATGAACGTACAATCATGCTGACTGTCATAACACTTCTCCATCATGCTGATTCATGGAAATGTACTGATAACCCGGAAACGGATCACTTTTTTCGTATAATCTATAATTATAATTATACAGTTTGCAGGAAAGTACCTCTAATGTAAAATAAAGCTGTTGCTCAAAATATTGAGTTTCATGTCTTTATTTTTGTGTAATAATAGTTTATTTTTTAAGGAAACATATAATGATGTGTAGCGGGTTTATTATTTATATTACCACATCTTAAGCGCGTCACACGCTAAAAAGATGAAAAAATTAGCATACAAAAACTATATTTGCCGATGACTATAATTTTATCAAGATTTGGCACGTGTTTAACGAATACGAGTAAGTACATATTCAATTCTAAAATCATAATCATAGGTAACAATAAAACGAACCCTTGGTAAAATAATGCAATATGTGACTTTACGTCGATATTCTTTTTATTGCGGAAAAAAGCTTAAAATAGTACATTCTACAGTATACTTTAAGAAAATTATTTTTATCTCTTTTAGTTTCTGAGATATTTTTCTGAAGGTAATTAAAAGCAATGGACGTAAAATAATGCCACAAATGCATATGCTTCGTTTTTTTACGTCGTTTCCGGGAGCGCAATACGGCGCGCATGCCGTCGTAAAATCAGTTGTGTCAGTGTTACTGGAACATTTACATGTAGGTACCGCTCGATAGATCAAAATTGGCATAAATAGGGTGCAAAAATAATATCCCGAATGGAGAATAGTTTTAAATGTTATTAAGACAGTCTTGCGTAAAACTATCGCATCTGCACATACGGCTGCTGAAGTTCTGTTTTTTGGAGTAAATTAGGCAGTCGGATCATCACATACGATATTCTTTATTGATTTTTGGCATATTAATAAAAACTATCTTAAAATGTTTTAGGTATGTTTTGCTGATACTATGCTATGAATTTAACGTAATTCTGACGTTTTTTAAAATATTTACAAATAACGACGGATCATCACATGCGTCACTTGACCTTTGGTAAAATAATGCTGTATGTGCACATCCGACGTACTATTTTAAAAAATAATGCATTAAATAAGACAGAGTTAAGCGTATAGAATTACTTGCATTTACAAAAATACTCACGCAAAATTTTGGGGACATTGCTTTAAACACTAAAAAGTTATCCTCAAAAATTCACTCGCGAAATTTTTAAACCTCTCTCCTGAAAAGTGAACATTTTGTAGATGTGTCATTATTTGACCAAGGGTACGAAGAATAGGCTTATCATTCTTCTACTCAAATTACAATAATTTACCAGAAGCAACATCTATGATGACAATAATGACACAAAACACATATAAGCGGAAAAGTTATTTTCTTGTAAACCTATTTTAAAAACATTCCATGTCGCATCGCGTGATCAATTGGTTATTTATTTCTATTGTAGCATTAGAGCACTCTCACACTGTCCGATCTGATATCAGTGCCGGTAGACAAGTGACAAATCGATAACACTCCGCAGCATATCATAAAATTATCTCTCTGTCTATTGTTTTTCAGTATTACTACGACATGGGGCCCATTTCTCGAAGCTACAAGTTACAATTTACAAGTGGTTGTCAATGTCTAATATGACAAGTTGGAAAGAGACTTCCGCTTGTTATTTGTAACTTTCAGTTTTGAGAAATGGGCCCATGGTCAGTTGGGTTTGGCCATAACAGAGTGTCAGCGGTGGACCACTTGATTCTACCTTCTTGTCCTTTATAGGAACGGAACTTGGGCTTTGCGGAGACTACATGTTTAAGTGTGGCTGGAGAAACTCTCCGACATGTGACTGCGGAGCCTCTGCCCAGACAATACATCACATAATTCATGACTGCCCAAAGAGGAAATACACTGGCCACTCCCTGGACTTGCTCAGTCCTGATGTGAACGCAGCCCGTTGGGTGAAGAAGCTGGATATAAAATTGTAGTCCTTAAGTTGATAATAGTTTGTTAGTAAGCGACCAGTTTATAGCCATACGATTAAATAAAATGTCCTTTATAGAATAAAATAATATCGCAAGTTGCAAAAAAGCTCTAAGCCCTATGGTATTCAGTCTTTAATTTCACGTCGTAGTGAACGAAATAAATTGTCACTGTCGCATCTACTAATATTCAAAAGTAATACCAGTAATAGAGACATAAAGCGTTTCGCTACCGTAGCATTTGTAACCTTTGCTAAGCCGCCTGATCGGGCGATGTGAAAACTCTCTTATGGAAGAAAAGTGTAACTAACCTTCATCTCATCATATACAGCAACCATTACAAAATCATTTTAAATTTGGAATTTGCTCGAAGTTCTAAGATATTACGATAAACAATTGAATGGGTATTCAAATGGCAGTTATGGAGAACCGTATTACGGGTATTATATGGATGTTATAAGACTCTTGGGCTGAGAAGGAGGTTTAGTCAGGATGAGAGCGGTGCAGTGTTTGTTAGTGCTGGTGCTTCTGTTGTGGCAGGCTTCGGCCGTGCCAGCCGCCAGTGTAGTAAGTTAAAATCCACCTGTTCATCACATTTTAGTACTAAAATGTCATATAAACTTTCCTGGATATTTTTCATTCTTCTGACCTCAGAACTGCGTGGTTTAATAGTTATTTGTTATACAAGGGTGCAAAGTTGTATTTTAACGCCGAGTGTGGAATTGAAAAACGAGCAAGTGAAAGGATTCTATAGTTGAACCACGAGCGAAGCGAGTGGTTCGAGAATAGAATCCTGAACTTAGCGAGTTTTTCAATACACGAGAAATAAAATACATTTGCACCCGAGTGTAACACAAAACTTTTCCCCTCACTATAGCGAGGAAAGTATAACGCAAAAAACGCATTTATCACTGCTTCCAGTACTACCACAGGTGGTAAAACATCGTCATCACTAGACTAGCGGAGCGAAACGTCGATCCAAAATTTGATTATGTCTATAATAAATATTATTAAAAATAAATTTGAAACATGTTTTTCCATTGTTGTAATTAACAATTGTAAAAAAGATTCTTGGGTGACAGATGAACTCTATCAATATAAAAAATTACTATTTGATATTACTGAAATCGGAAAACTAGTGCCCGACAACAATACGATTTCCAAATTAATAGGCGACATGAATAACAAATATTCCAAACTATTATATTTAAAAAAATCCTCGCACTACATAAACAAAATACAAACATCCAAAAATACCGTAAAGTCCATGTGGAGCGTGATTAACCAAGAAAAAGGTAAAGCGGCCCGCGAACTGCTTGAGTTCACGGACGTTATTAGAGACCCTGCTGGTAATCCGTTTCTTAGCAAGAAGGATGCTGCAGATTCAATTAATTGTAGATTCGCGGAGGCGGCGGCGGCGTGCAGCGCGCAGCCCGCCGCGCGCGCCGCCGCGCTCGGCGCCCTGCGCGCTGCCCGCCCTCCTGCCGATCGGTGCATCCGATTGAAGCCGTTTTCGCCGGGTGATGTATTTACCATTATCATGTCAGGTGTTGCAAATAAAACAACGAGAGACATTTTTGATATTTCGGTAGTTATGCTCAGAGCGGTAGCTGCGGATCTAGCACCGATCCTGGCGATCGCGTACAATAGGTGTATTCGCGAGGGAGTATTTCCGGAAGCTCTAAAAGAGAGTCGGATAGCGCCACTGTACAAAGGCAAAGGCAAGAGAGAAGATATGGACGCATACCGACCGGTAGCGATTATCCCCGTCCTGGCTAAAATCTTTGAATATGGTCTCAGCGCGAGGATAACAGACTTCCTCGAATCGACCGATGCACTCTCTGAGCAACAATATGCGTATCTCAAAGGTCGATCAACGACAGCGCTAACACGTGCGGTCGTGCGCCGTATCTTAGAGGCCCGAGAAACCAAAAAACAGGTCGCAGTAATCTGCTGTGATCTGTCTAAAGCCTTCGACTTGGCAGATCATGGAGTCCTAGAAGATAAGCTTCGCCACTACGGCTTCGATGACCGAGCACTGAGTCTCATGATAGACATGTTGCGCAATAGAACTCAGGTCGTGGTGGCAGACGGGGGACGACTACGATCAGACCCGGTTCGAACACACATAGGCGTAGCGCAAGGATCGTCCGTCTCCAACATACTGTTCTCGCTGCTGCTGAACGACCTACCAGAGGCAGTGCACAGCGGTGAGACATTCATGTATGCGGACGACGTAGCTGTGGTGGTTACTGGTGAGAGCTGTGACGCACTTAGCAACCAACTGAATATTACTGCCGCACTACTTTCCGAGTGGTTCAACAAAAATGGCCTCACCTTAAACATACGGAAAACGCACTTTGTCCACTTCGATCTCTCGGGAAAGGAAACGAGACCCATATTTGTGCACACCAATGGGCTTAATATCGAGCAAGCTACGAGCTCAACTTTTCTAGGCTTCGAACTAGACAGGGCATTGACATGGGCGGACCACATTGACAAGGTGTGTCACAAGCTGTCAGCGGCATGCTTCGCGCTTAAACGTCTCGCTCGGTTATTGCCCCGCGATATGCTGAGAGCCTGCTATTTTGCATCGGTGCATGCACATCTTCAATACGGGACCGAGATGTGGGCTCGAGCCGCAGACTGGGAACGAGTATTTCGGCTACAAAAGCGCGCCGTACGGGCCATAGTCCGAATCACCCAAACAGAATCGGCGAAACCTCACTTCCAAGCCCTTGGCATCTTAACCTTGCCGTCGATGCTAATATTTGAAGCTGCAATATATGCACGCTCGCAAGCAGACAGCGCCCCGGCGGAGCCAGCTCACGCGGCCGCGCGCCGCTACCCCGCGCGCCGCGGCCGCGCCGCCCGCAGGCTCGCCCCCGTGCCGCACAAGCTGGCCAAGTCGGACAGGCTTATTCACATATTGGGCCCACGAGTATACAATTGTCTTCCGGATGCAATAGTAGCCGTTAATAGCGCAGTAGTGTTTAAATACAAGTTAAAACAGTGGTTAGTCGAGCAAGCGTTCTATGACCACAAAGAGTTCTTTAATGAAAAACCTAGGATATAAGATATTAATAAAATAACCTACCATATGTCGTAGAAGGATCTTAATCTTTATGTACCTGCTGTATAAAATTATGTGACTTGTAATTTGTATTATTAATAAATATTATGATTATGATTATGATTCACTCACTTTTATCAATTTTAAAGCAGAAAAAATTACTATATTCAAGGTCAAATTACTTTACCCGCTAGTGGATAAAATGCGTTTTTACCCGCTGGTATTAAAGGACAAAACACGTGTTTCCGAGCTAGCGAGGAGAAAATTAAATTATTCGGTTTCCTTATGTAACACTATGTATACCGGCGGCAGATCATACAATCTTGAATATTGTAAAATCTCAAGGCATATCGTGTACAAATACGGTTCTCGTTATTTAAGTCGACGGAGTCCCGCTATGCGGGGCTCATTTTTCTGGGCATGTTGCTATCCGAGCGTTTTCTGAAGAAATCTAACCAATTTTCCTATCCTTTCTAAGTACCTATCTCTGATAGATTATTTTCGCAGTTCATTGCTAAGCTAAGTAACATTAGCTTGATAATTTTGAATTAAGTACAATTGATAAAATTTGTGGACGACCTTTTGGAACCACTTTGCATGATTTGACTTTTATTTTAGAACATGCTTGTTTTGTGTTTAACCCTTCATGTTGAGTTTAAACATGTTGTGACAGTTTGTCAATGTTATAAGTATGCCATGGAAAATTCCCAGAATTTTATGCGCAAACAAGCCCATACCTACTGCATTCAAAATATTCAAATCATGGGCGGAACTAGAAACCCGCCGTGTGGGTATGGAAATGAGACAAGTTTGTGCGCATTTTTTGCCCCCCAAATAACATGTTTCATGTTATATGTGACTCAGCAAAAATAGTGCTTACGATATTTGGTTTATTATGGTTAACAAGAATGACAAATCCGATTTTTTAAGTAGATTTCTTGACACCAAACATGATCTATCTACTATTATTTTATTTTATTTATTTATTCTATATTAAAAATCTTACATTTGTTCATACACCAGAGTGCCATGAAACCCTATCAGGTTTGTGTTGACACTCGATTCGTGGATACATTTTACATTTAATTTATTGTGATACATAGGATAAATTAAAATTACAAAGCAATAACTTACACTACAAAATTAGCGGGTAAAAATGAAATAGCACCCACTCAAGTAGATACACAACCGACCGTGCATTGCATTCCTTATCTCACTGCATCGTGCGCGTCCAGAAGGACTTAAGCGGCTAAGGTTTTCCGTAAGCGTATCGCGTTAGTTAAGTAGACGTTAATTAGAATAGATCGGACGAGTTTGCGTAGGCACTGAGTGGGGCGAGTGGCGGATACAGGATGATTTTCTTAGCTACCAGCCAATAATTGATCCAAGAACAATTAGTTAATATATATGCATTAGCTATTAAGCTTAATTAATTGTAGGTGTTTAATTATTTCTTATTTAATATCTTTCTAAATGTGTATATATTATATATAATTAATAATTTTAACATATTATGTTAGAAATTATGTTGAGATGCAATCAAAAAAGTATTTTTTAAGTAAGTTTTTTTTATTTTTCTCGTTTATAGTTTCTTTTAGGTTTAAGGGTATCTCATTAAATAGTCTTGGTGCAATATACGCTATTGTTCTTTCGCCATATTTGTTGATACTGTTAATAATTCTTACTTTCTTTTGAGAAATCTTTCTTAGGTTTATTTTTAGTTCGAGAGGTTTCATGATTTCTTTGTTATGAATGTTTTCCAATAAAATTAGGTATTGTAATTTAAAATGAATGGGCATCACCTTACAGAATTTGAACAGTTTGCTATAGTCGTCTCTAAATTGTTTTTTTATGTTTTTGGGAACTATAAGCTTTAGTAGTCTAAGTTGAAGGTTGTATATTTTGTCTAAGTAACTTTTAAACGTTCTACCATAGCTTGTAAGCCCATATGTTATGATTGATTCAGCTAGTGAATTGTACATGTTGATTAATATTTTGTAAGGTATTTTATATCTGATAATCGAGAACTTTGAAAGTATTGCTCGCAATTTATCGCACACAACATCAATGTGTGGACCCCAATTAAAGCGTTCATCTATGATGATCCCGAGGTATGCGGCTTGATTAGTCTGTTGTATTGTTGGACATGAGCATCTAGATAAGTTGTTGTCGGTTGTTACATGAAGACAGTTATGATTGTGAGCTATAAGCTTAATATTGGTTGGTTCTAATCTACGGCGTGAGCATATGTGTATTAACTGGGTTTTTTGTGCATTCAGTACTAGTCCTGCATCATGTGACCATTTGCTTATAGCGGTAAAGTCAGCTTGTAGTTTCTTAAGAGCTACATTTACATTTTTGTCTGATATGACCAGGCAAGTGTCATCTGCATATTGGTAGATGGAGCAGTATTTGATTACATTACCTGCATCATTCACGTACGACAGATAATGTAACGGACCGAGTACTGATCCCTGAGCTGTGCCGATAGTCACATCCACGTCTTCGCTCAGAGAGTTACCTATTTTGACTTTGTAACTTCTGTCGTTGAGATAACTTTTACACCAATTTAGTAAAGGACCTCTTATGCCAGTGTTGCCTAATTTTTCGATTAATAAGTCGTGTTTTAAGGTATCGAATGCCTTACTATAATCTATCAAAACTAGGAGCACATGTTCTTTATTGTTTAAGTGGTTATTTATTTCTTCTGTAAATTCTGATAAGAGCATA
Organism: Leguminivora glycinivorella; assembly: GCF_023078275.1. NCBI lineage: Eukaryota > Metazoa > Arthropoda > Insecta > Lepidoptera > Tortricidae > Leguminivora > Leguminivora glycinivorella. The sequence goes on from NC_062983.1 coordinate 606,868, forward strand.
GTCGTACTTTTTTTGGGCCTGAATCCGAATTGTCTATCCGTGAGTATGTTGTGCGTGTCATAGAATTTTAATATTAATTTAGATATGTATTTTTCAAAGATTTTGTCTATTATTGGTAGTATTGTTATAGGCCTATAGTTTTCATAAATATCAGTTTTACCTTTTTTATAGATTGGTCTAACGATACCCGTTTTTAATTCTTTTGGATAAATTCCCGTGCTTATGCTACTATTGATTAAGTTTGCTATTGCATTAGAAATGTCCTCACTAGCCAGTTTTATGTCTAAAGGGCGTATGGAATCACAGCCGGGGCCTTTATGCGGATCTATATGCCTTATTATTTTTTTAATATCAAGATTAGTACATTTTTTATAATATATTGACTTATCAGAGAGTCGTGTAAAGCTGACCTTATCTAAAATTGTTTTGTTACACTGTGGTACTGTGGTACAAATTGAATTATGGAAGGATGTTGCAAAGTTGTCGGCAATGTTTTTTGAGATAAATGGTTAGAACCAAATGCTTTATCTATTATATTTTCAATTGTATTTTTATTTCTACCCGTAAGCTCATTTAGTATTAGCCATAAATTTCTAGGATTACTTCTACATTCGTTAATTTTGTCGTTTATAGATTTGTTTTTTGAATAGTTAATCTTTTTATGTATTTTATTTCTTTCTTTATTATACACTGATCGTACGTACCGTACTAGGTACGGTACATACTTTTTTACATGACGCACACAAACGCACCTAGCTCGAGTAAAGGCGGTCATCAGCTATATAATATTATGTATGTATGTTTTTATACTTACAATTTTACCTCTTCTTCTTCTTCGTACCCTTATGGCACGTTATGTGGGGTCGGTACAACTTGTCTTCCTCTTGCATTCTCTTCTATCTTTTTTAACCGCCACCTCAAATCTCTCAAGGAAGGAAGGTTTTCAATTCGTCTGTATGTTTTTTTTTATATAAAAATTAAGATTAACCTCTTAAGATGGTATTATGATTAAGCTTTGTTCTTCCTCAATATTTCGTAACTCTAAACCGGATTCCTTGATATTTAAATAATTTAAGGATATTAATAGCACGAGGAAATCTTTACAGCGGTGGATTATTACTTATCTTTGAATCTAATTACCTGACCTTGTCAATTTTCTAAGACGATTTTTTTCTAGTTGCGTTTGAAATGTTTAGGGCTTATGTTTCTTCAAAACGGATGATACACGTATAGTACGGTTACAATGTGTAAATTCTGAGGAAGATTCCCTTAACCATTTCTTAAAATATCCACCAAATTGTAGCATAGGATGACTGTGCCAGTCGAAACGGGCTAAATATTCGAATTTGACTAAAGCGGCTTGCTAAACTGTTTCCTAAAGGCTGATATTCGTAGGCCGTTGAATAAATAAAATGCTAAATTATTATGGACAAAGTCTATCAAAGATTACCGTCATAAAAATGTCAACGATCTTACACGTGTACTTTGTGGTCGGAAAAACTTTACCGCGCCTTTTCTATGTCGTATCGTACTTGGAGGTGTGGCCATCAGTGAATTCTTGTAACATTTGACGTCACCCTGAATCTAAGCGAAAATACCAACAAACCTTTGTCTTGTCATGAGTTTATTTATGTACCTATATGTTATTGTTATTAATCCAAAATTATGCCACGCAGCCAATAGGCAAAGACTGCTTGTGTTTAATTATGCAAATTATAATTATGACACTAAAATAATAGTCAAAGTTATTATCTCTTAACGATGACTTCTGAAATTAAAAATATTTACAAAGCTATATACTCTACCAAAGGAAAGTCCTTAAAATCTTAACAAGGTCACCCTAAACTTCGTTGTTCACAGTTGGGTCACGATCCCTCCTCCCACCCCCAGCGCTGGCCGCCGTCTCCGAGCTGACGTCCCGCGTGGTCAACAAGGCCCCCCGCCTCAACATGAAGGACGCCAGGTTCCCCATCCCAGGACCACAGGATATAGAGGCTATCAAGAAAGTGGCCCAGATCCTGGCGATGTTAGGAGAACAGGTACTAGGGTAGGTTGGAGTTAGCTTAAGGTTACACTTGACAGCAAAGCTCCTCATCTTAATATGAAGGAAGGCAGGTTCCCCATCCCAGGACCCCAGGATATAGAAGCTATCAAGAAAGTGGCCCAGATCCTGGCGGTGTTAGGAGAACAGGTACTAGGGTAGGTTCGAGTTAGCTTATGGTTAAAATTGACAGCAAAGCTTCTCATCTTAATATGAAGAAAGCCAGGTTCCCCATCCCAAGACCCCAGGATATACAGGCCATCAAGAAAATCGCCCAGATCCTGGCTATGCTGGGAGAACAGGTACCAGGGTAGGTTGAAGTCAGCTTACGTTAAAGGATCTACGGGTAGCCAGAAAGGTCCCCCGTCTTGATATGAACGGTGCAAGATTCGTCATCCTAGGAGTTAGGACCCCAAGATAGAGGCCATCGAGAAGGTTGAAAAATTCTGGCCATGCCGGGAGAATAGCTACCAAGGGTAGGTTGTCAGCTTAACTTGCATAGATCCTGACATCAGCCATGACCAATATATGGGCCTCAATCAGAACGACGCAAGGCTCCCTATCCCCAGGCCTCAGGATATAGAAGGCATCAAGAATATGGAACAGATCCTGGGTAGGTATACTTAACGATTTTTGAGATTTTAAGAATAGATCGAGAGTATAAAAGATAAGGTTGTAGTTTAAGTTATGAAGGGTATTCCTGATACAGGGGGACCAACCCATTTCTGGTCCCCAGAACATTTAGAAGCCTCAACGAAAGTTAAAAAAATATTGGCTACATAAATTCTTAATGTTTTCTTCAAAGCTTTGTGATAACCAGGTCTCAAGTAAGAGTTTGAGCCAGTTGGATGGATATATTTGTGCATGGCGATAATAATATAAACACTAAACAGCCCCTTCTGTTGCAGGTGATCCCTGCAATAATAGGGGAGCCGAGCACCGGCGGCGGAGCTGTGTGCGATCCTGTGGAGGATGCTCCCAACGACGCCGTCAGCGAATCTTAGACTAGACTTGCCACTGAGTTTTCACCACTCTGTTTTATTTACCTAGTTTTATTGGGCATTTTCCGCAAGTTGACAACCATGTCGACAATAGAAGAGGTAGACCTACTCTACAAAACCTAGCATTGTTTTCAGGTTGCTAAAATCCTCCAGTGTGTTCGACGTACCTAAGTACTTGTTCCTATATACTTCTTCCACCACTGTCTTTGTTTATTTTGCTATAATAAGGTACTAGTGCTCGAAAGTGTACAGTAGATACCACTTTAAATCTTGATTGTCAATAAATATGACAAAAACGTATCTTCTATATTGGGCTAACGTGTAGATTACTTGGTAATTCTACCTTAGATATTGTAGCCTTATAAGGTATACGCGATATACGAGTATAGCAGTTTCAATTAAAGCATAGCAAGTCTTCTCAGACTTGCGATTATTGAAAATTTCGCGAAAATTTCGTTGATGCCTTTGCCTCAAGGCAATTCCGAGATTTGGTTACGACGAATATTTACACTTCCTAAATTTTTTTTTTAAATTCTGCTAATGTTTTAAACGATTTCACCGATTATAACACTGTTTTAAAATACAACTTCGGTGTTCGGATTGGAGGTCTTCATTAATTTGAGTAAATTCTTATCTCCTTTCAATTCTTGTGTCCTATTATTTAGAGCCATTTGCTGAATGTTGCTTCCCGCTTTTTCACTTAAGTTTCCCTCTCAGTCCATATTTATGTTTTAACAACAAATATTGGAGGAGTTATTATTGTTAAAAAGCTATCCAGTTTTCATTGCATTTTAATTTAATATTTTCACAAAACTATTATTTTCAGAGCACAATTCTTTGTCATTTGGAGACAGACTGAAGAAAACCCAGTTGGTATTTTATTATTTAAGAATAATTTAAGGTTTATAAAGGGTAACTTATTAGCGACTTTCTGTATATTAATAATAAACTGGAGATTGATTGCAGTGGTGTGTCTTTATTTTAGTATGTAAGTATTTGTAAATCAATCCAAGGGCACTCTCAAACACTGTAAATAGGTTGTTTATTTAATAATTGAAATCTTCAGGTAGGTACTGTTTGAGAACAAAGCAAATATTAGCCACACGATTTTATGGATTTCCACAATTTGTCAATATCACGTTTTTAGACTCTTCTTTTTATATTCAACACTGGTTAATTAGTTCATTACGATACAAGTGGGGGAAAAAAGGAAGTACGAAAGGAGTGGCGATAAATTAAAAGATCGACACGAGTTACGAATCTCCTTTTCGCATGAGTATTGTACAAAGATGTACATTTTTTGCAACTATGCATATGCACTCTGACCCAAAACAACATCTTAATGCAACTGATGCATCTGGACTTTGTCCAAAAGTAGACCGTCATTTTGCATACGCATGAAAATCTCCCACACAACCTAGTTGTAATTAAACATAAGAATTTGTGTATTCGCATTACATTTTTTACCGTGACAGTAAACACAACTATTCAGATTTTATGCATTTTTGCTGATACCCTGGCGCCCGTACCTTGACATTCTCTTACATAAAGTTTTTGGTCCTTCGATAAAGAGACCTTCGGTTCGGTTTTGTCGCCGTCGTCGCGAGATTCAGTGCCAGAGGTTTTGGAATAGAATCAGTGACATATTTGACATTATACGCGAGTGCTACGTATCAGCATTGACATCAAGCATCCAGCATCAGCATTGACATCAAGCATCCAGCATCAGCATTGACATCAAGCATCCAGCATCAGCATTGACATCAAGAATCCAGCATCAGCATTGACATCCTGTATCTGGTACCAGAATACGGAGAAGTAGCTGCCTTTCAAGTAAGATCTTTCCATATTTATTCTTTGTACGATTGCCATCATGTCTAATGAGTTAATCGCGAGGCAAGCCGTGATTTTGGAGGAGATTAAACGGATACAGGGGAATTTCAAGAAGGACTCCGCGGTCAGGAAGACTTCTAAATATCTGACAGATAGATTACGAAAGTTGGAAGAGTTGTGGTTAGAGTGTGTAGATAATAACGCTCAATTGCAGAAAGAGCATGACAAAAGCCATCAATATTTTACTGAGAATATCTTCAACGTAATTTCGACGTGGTACGAGGGAACTCAGAAGGCCCTGCAGGCTAGCAACGTGCCCGCAACGTTGACTACGGAGACGGGAGTTGGTGACGTGAAGAAGACCGGCGTCGAAGAGGGGGTGTCAGCCGCGGACAAGGATAGTCAAGAGGGGACGGCGGCAGACATTATTTTTGACACTAAGAAGTTTCTCGGAGATGACACGAAGTTGATGGAACATAAGCAGCTTCAAAATGCAAATTTCAGAGCTCTAAAAAGATACGTGGAAAGTATTAGCCTTGATACAATAAGTGAAAAATGGGAAATTGAGGATAAGCTTAAATTGTTGCAAACGCGCTGGACTGCCGTAGAGAATGCTCATTTGCAAATTGACAGTATTACAAACGGCACTGACATTGACTATTATGACAGTTATATGCTCCACGAATTGAAATATGAGCGATTAAAAAAGGGTCTTAACAGTAAGCTTTCATCGTCCATTCATCAACAGCTCACTTTGCCTAAGCTGGATTGTAGTAAACCTCTTTATTTATATCCTTATTTATTGTCAACTGCCTATTTAAAATTGTCATTCACATACGTCATGTTTTGCTAATTAAAACCTATGATATGGGTTTTGCTTATTATTTCAATTTAATTAGCAAACAAAACGACTTTTAAGCATGGATAAATACTTACGCCCGGAACGGTTTGAAGGGGATCCATCAAAAAGCACCGCTACCACAGAATGGAAGCATTGGAAGAAAACCTTTAACAACTTCCTTGCGGTGCAAGTTCTTACATCCGATCCGGTAAAATTAAACATACTAATTAACCACTTATCTCCGAATATCTATGACTTTGTAAGCGAGTGCCAGACGTTTGAACAAGCGATTGACGTACTAGATGGTATTTTTATCAAACCCCAAAACATCCTGTACGCACGACACGCTCTCGCCACTCGAAAACAGAACAGCGATGAAACCATCGACACATATGTTCAAGCTCTAAAACATTTATCTAAAGATTGTAACTTCACTGCTGTCGACAGTAATAAAAACCGAGACGATAACATTCGCGATGCCTTCATAGCAGGAATTTCTTCAACAAAAATAAGAGAAAGACTTCTTGAAAACCTTAGCCTAACGTTGGATGAAGCTCACAACCAAGCTCGCTCCTTAGAGATGGCAGAAGTCAACACACGACATTATAATAATCCTGCTCCTGTGAATGCGATTAGCGAAAACTTTCGGAATACTCCCACCTCTAGTGAAGCCGTCTCCGCTGCCACACCAACCCTCCCCAATCGCTCAAATCGTAAATGTTTTTACTGTGGAGGACGCGTGCACGCACGCAAAACTTGTCCCGCTTTCGACACCTCTTGTCAACTTTGCAACAAGAAGGGACATTATGCTAGCGTTTGTCGAAGCAGGAACACAACCAGCGCTGCGGTATTCGATACGAATGATGTCAGTGAAAATATCGTCGCCGCTTCACCATCATCTTTACGCCGAACGATTGTGCCTACATATATCAAAGGTATCAAAGCTGAAGTCTTGCTAGATAGCGGCAGTGCACATAGCTATATGAGTTCAGAATTCGCTGAATTAAGCTCAATGAAGAGTAAGCCAAGTAAGCAAACTATAACGATGGCTCAACGAAGTCATAGCGCGCCATGTAAAGGAGAAGTTAATATCACTCTTACATTGGGTAAGCACTCATACGAAAATGTGAAATTACAAATAGTAGAAGACCTATGTGCCGACGTGATTATAGGACTTGACGTACTTAGTCAGCATTCCTCTGTAGAATTCGAGTTTGGCGGCCCCAGAGAGCCATTAATTGTTTGTAACGTGACCGAAGCATCTGTGCCTGCAGTACCCCTATTCGGAAACTTAACTCCAGGATACAAACCAATCGCCATCAAGTCACGGCGATACAGTAACGATGATCGATGTTTCATTGAAAACGAGGTAAAGAACCTTTTGAAGGGAGGCATCATAGAAGAAAGTAGGTCACCATGGCGAGCGCAAGTACTAATTACTAAATCTGCGACTCATAAGAAACGTCTTGTAATCGACTACTCAAGAACAATCAATCGGTACACTGAACTAGATGCTTATCCACTCCCCAGCATTGAAGAATTAATTTCAAAAGTAGCGACATACTCTGTCTTTAGCGCTATAGACTTAAAAGCGCTTATCACCAGGTGCCGATATTGCCAGAGGAAAGACATTTTACTGCCTTCGAAGCCGCCGGAAATCTATATCAATTCCGACGGATCCCGTTCGGTGTTACTAATGGAGTTTCCAGCTTCCAGAGAACCATCGATTGGCTTATACGGGCAGAAAAATTAACTGGCACATTTGCTTATCTTGATGACATAACAATATGCGGCAAGACACCTGAAGAACATGACACAAATTTGAGAAATTTTCTCAAGGCTGCTGAGAAGTATGGATTAACCATAAATGAAAGCAAGTCAATTTACAAACAAACCTCAATCAATATACTTGGTTACACTATCGCCAACAACGTCATTAAGCCTGACAGCTCCCGGCTAGAACCTCTCTTAAACTTGCCACCACCACATGATTTGCCTAGTATGCGTAGAGCTTTAGGTATGTTCGCCCACTACTCAAAGTGGATACCAAACTTTTCAGAAAAAGTTCACGAGCTTGCAAACATGAAAACATTTCCACTGACTGGAAATTTGATGAAACAGTTTGAAGAACTTAAAAACTATATAGTAAAATCATGTGTTCACGCCATTGACGATAAAGTGCCTTTTACGGTGGAGACAGATGCGTCTGAGCACTCAATTGCGGCAACACTTTCACAAGCCGGCAGGCCTGTAGCATTTTATTCGAGAACTCTCAATCGAAGTGAACAAAACCATTCGGCCATTGAGAAGGAAGCTTACGCAATCGTCGAATCCTTGAAGAAATGGCGGCATTTTCTAATTGGAAAACAATTTATGCTCGTAACTGATCAGCGCTCTGTCTCTTTCATGTTTGATAAGAAACACGCAAGTAAAATCAAAAACGAGAAAATCCAACGCTGGCGTCTAGAGCTATCTCCATATAAATATAACATCGTGTACAGGCCTGGCACGCAGAACCACGTAGCGGACGCCCTCTCTCGCGTCTGTGGTACTATCGACGCATCCGCCAGACTGCGATCTCTCCACGAGGCACTCTGTCATCCAGGAGTAACAAGAATGGCACATTGGGTTCGCTCCAAGAACTTAGCCTACTCCATTGAGGAGATAAGAAGTATGACGAAGCAGTGTCGCATTTGTTCAGAGATAAAGCCTACATTTTTAAAGGCAAATGAGCAAAATAAACTTATTAAAGCCACCTCGGCTTTTGAAAGGCTAAGTATGGATTTTAAGGGGCCAGTGCCATCAAAAACTAATAACAAATACATTTTGACAGTGATTGATGAGTACTCACGATTTCCATTCGCATTTCCATGTTCCGATATTAGCGCGAAAACTGTAATTAAGCATTTAGATACAATTTTTAGCATGTTTGGCACGCCGGGCTATGTGCACTCAGATCGTGGAACGTCATTTTTATCGGCAGAAGTAAAAGAATATCTTCACTCCAGACAAGTAGCTACAAGTCGTACAACGCCGTACAATCCTCAAGGCAACGGCCAAGTTGAAAAGCTAAATTATACGCTCTGGAAAGCGATACAGTTGGCATTAAAAACCAAAAATTTGCCAATTGAAGCATGGGAAGCAGTTCTACCACAGGCATTGCACTCTATACGATCGCTTCTATGTACCAGTACCAACTGTACGCCACACGAAAGAATGTTTCGCCATACTCGAAGATCAGCAAACGGAGACTCAATACCAACATGGCTAACGGATTCGAGTAAAGTCCTAATGCGACGTTTCGATAGAAAGACGAAATACCATCCGCTAGTCGAAGAGGTAGAAGTGCTAGAAACTAATCCCACATATTCGTACGTTCGGACTTTGGACGGTCGTGAGACCACTGTGTCCAATCGACATTTGGCGCCTCTCGGGTGTAACGAGGGAGACGTTCTTGAGATCGGCGACTCTGAGGAGGTTGGGTTGGACAGACCGCAGACACCGCCTGTACCATCGTGTTCGCCAACACCGATAACACCTCATTCATCACCGACACCTCCTTCATCACCGACAGCACATTCGCCTCCAGCTTCGCCTTTTGCCACGCCTTCTTCACAGTCACCATCGGAAAGCTTGCAAGACGAGGCAGAGCAACCGCGCCCAGACAGTGGTGAACCTACAGGTTCAGACGCACCCCGAAGATCTGGTAGAACCCGTAACGCGCCAAAGTTTTTACTGGATTATATTTGGCCGGGGTGAATGTAGTAAACCTCTTTATTTATATCCTTATTTATTGTCAACTGCCTATTTAAAATTGTCATTCACATACGTCATGTTTTGCTAATTAAAACCTATGATATGGGTTTTGCTTATTATTTCAATTTATTTTTCCCCAATTTTTTGGAAACTACACCCAATGGCCTACTTTCAAAGAGTTGTACACCGTGGCTATTCATACCAATCCTGCGCTAACAAAGGCACAGAAAATGCAGCATTTGAAAGGAAAGCTAAAAGGAGAGGCGGAAAAACTTGTGCAGCATCTCCAAATAACCGCCGAAAATTATGATGTTTGCTGGGAGTTATTGACACATAGATACAATAACAAGCAAGTTTTATTTACGAAGCAATTCCAGACGTTTATGAGACAGCCTAGTATACAAAAACAAGCGTCGACAGATTTGAAGCGGTTATATGACACTAGCATGGAAACAATACATGCTATACATAACTTGGGCGTAGATACGGCAAGTTGCGACCCAATACTTGTCTATATACTATGCGAAAAGTTGGACACTGACACATATTCAGATTACATGGAAATGAGAGCGCATCCACGCGAATTACCCTCTCTTGATGAGTTCATGGGGTTCATAGAGGCGAAGTTTACAGCTCTAGAGCCTTTGACAAAGCGTAAACCTGACAGCAATGTGGCCAAACCTGTACAATCGGGTCACCGACAAGCGTATACTTTTAATAAGTTCACAAAATCAACAAACCAATCAGCAAGAGGCCCGATTAACTCGAAATATTCTAACTATCACGCATCTACCATTAAATTTAAATGTCCATTATGCAATGACGAGCATGCGTTATTTCAATGCCAGCGTTTTCTCGGCATGACACCGAGTGAGCAACTAAAGTATGTCACTAAGGCCAACATATGCAAAAATTGTTTATACGTACATACCAAGAATTATTGCAAGTCTGAGAAACGTTGTAAAGAGTGCGACGGAGCGCACAATACGGTCATACATAAGAACCAACCGTCGTCTTCGTCCGCTAGCGTACCGCAGAGAGAGCAGAGACAGGGGCAAAACAGCTTCGTCGTGGGCAGTGATGCGGATTCGCTGTTACCCACGGCATTGATATACGTGGCCGACAACCACGGGACTTATCACACCCTTCGAGCGCTGATAGACCAAGGGAGCGAAGTTTCATTAGTCTCCGAAAATGCAGTACAGACTCTAGGCTTACAAAGACAAGCGTTAGCCGGGAATATCACAGGGGTCGGAACCCTATCCAACAAAAGTAGGGGAAAGGTACATTTGCAATGTAAATCGTTGCATAATGAGTTCGAGTTCTTCACAGATGCACTAATATTATCACGTGTGGTCCGCGATTTACCCAGTGTAAGCTTTGCAAAAAGAAACTGGGGACATCTTGACAACCTTACGTTAGCAGACCCACAATACAACATTTCCCGGAAAATAGATCTTTTATTGAACGTTCAAGTTTACTCGCAGATAGTAATGAACGGCCTCGTGAAGGGTGAAACAGGACCCATAAGTCAGCAGACGCAAGTAGGATGGATACTTTCAGGCGCCATCAAATCTTACAATTGCCATGTGGTTATAAATGACACAGAAGATTTAGCAAGATATTGGGAGGTGGAAGACATCACTGATAATAACCAACAACTGACATCACAGGACGAGTACTGTGAAAACTTTTATGTAGCCACTACTCGGCGATTAGAAAACGGAAGATATGAGGTCCGATTACCCATGAAAGAAAATTTTGAACAACAGTTGGGGGAATCGAAACCTCAGGCGATAGCCCAGTTTCGTCAGCTGGAAAGGAAGCTCATGAAAGATGACAACCTGTCGGTAGGCTACAAAAAATTCATAAACGAATACCTAGAGATGGGTCACATGAAGGAATGTTCCGCAGTGGTCAATCCCCAATGTCATCTGAGTCATCATGCAGTGCATAAGACCGATTCTTTGACTACAAAGCTCAGGGTCGTCTTCAATGGATCCCAAAGGACCTCCTCGGGACATAGTCTGAATGATTTAATGGAATGTGGACCCAAATTACACCAAGATTTGCAAACCCTCCTACTCCAATGGAGAAGATACAAATTTGTTATGACTACCGATTGCGAAAAGATGTATAGAATGATTTTAGTTCACGAAGCAGATCAACATCTCCAGAAAATCATCTGGCGAGATAACCCGACTCAACCATTAAAGGAATATCAATTGACAACGGTGACTTATGGCCAAAAGGCTGCCCCATTTCTGGCACTAAGAACATTAAAACAACTGGCAACAGACGATGGAAAAAAATACCCTTTAGCGGCAGAAGTCATAAATAATGAGATTTATGTTGATGACATTTTGACAGGAAGTGACAACTTAGCCCAAGCGCTAGAAATCCAAAACCAATTGATAAGCATACTCAAGGGAGCCGGATTTAACTTAAGAAAATGGATGAGCAATACACAAATTTTGCTGGAAAATATCCCGGACGACAGCATTAGTCCCACCGTGGTCGACTTCAATAACGCCCATACAACAAAAACGCTCGGGTTACAATGGCATCCCGCACGCGACACCTTCTCATTTAAAAACACGCTTAATGACAAACCCAAAGGGAAACTCACAAAACGCACTATACTATCCGAAATTTCAAAAATATATGACCCCTTGGGATTCCTGACACCACTGACAATAAAGGCTAAAATCCTGTTTCAATCTACATGGCAATCTAACTGCGAATGGGATGATGCCGTATCCGAACAAGTACAAAATGACTGGCATAAATTTACCACTGACATACATGACATAGAAAGTATAGAAATACCCCGATGGGTGGGTGACATAACACATCGTTTCGAGATACATGGATTCTGCGATGCGTCCGAAAAGGCTTACGCGTGCTGTATTTACGTCCGTACGACAGACGTACACAACAAATCGGTCGTGACTTTGATCGCCGCCAAATCCCGATTGGCACCCATAAGTCAAAGTCAGAAGCTGACTCTGCCTCGATTAGAGCTGTGCGCCACAGTACTTTTGGCACAACTCATGAAGAAAGTGATTCAAGCTTTTAAATGGGAACACATACATGACAATACTTTCGCATGGTCCGACTCTATGATTGCCTTAAGCTGGCTCAAGGGCGATCCTACGAAGTGGAAGACGTTCGTAAGCAACAGAGTCAAACAAGTGGTCGACGTTATTCCTGGTGAGCATTGGAACCATGTCAAATCAGAAGATAACGCCGCCGACTGTGCTACACGAGGCCTCAGCGTGTCCAATTTGAAAACGAACACGCTGTGGTGGCAAGGCCCTCAATGGTTACAACATTTTGACAACACATTTCTTGACAACCACATAAAACAAACAGACTGTGAAATCAAACCAAAACAAGCGAATGCTGTGCAATTAGAGCCTCCGTCGCTAATAATAGAATTGCTAAGTACGCATAACAACATGACTCACATTGTTAGAGTTCTAGCCTGGATTTTGCGCTTTACTGACGTAACACGTGCGACACAGCGGACTGTGCACGTTAAGTCATTCTACTTAACAGTGACCGAGTTACGAATTGCAGAAAGGGTCATTGTCAAGCACATTCAACATTACGACTTTCCTAACGAGATAAGGAAGTTACAGGCAAACAAAACTGTCAATACAAATAGCCCCATTTTGAAACTCAATCCGTTTTTAGATGAATACGGTATTCTGAGAGTTGGAGGCAGGCTCGACAACTCATCTTTACAGTACTCCACAAAACATCCGATGATTATCACAAAAAATAGCAAATTGACACAGTTACTCATAAACAGAGCACATACAGAGACCCTCCATGGGGGTCCGAAGCTGACCCTATCACATTTACGGTGCAAATACTGGATCGTCGGAGGGTACCAAGCAGTAAAAAAATACCTTCATCAATGCGTTACTTGCCGAAGATTCAACGCCGCTAAGCAACAACAAATCATGGCTGACCTACCTCAACCGAGAGTGACAGTATCTCGACCCTTCTTACACACTGGGGTCGACTTTACAGGTTTCGTTGACATCAAAGCAAACAAGGGAAGAGGAATAAAAACATCAAAGGCTTACATAGCGGTATTTGTTTGCCTTGCGACAAAAGCCGTACATCTAGAGTTGGTTTCTGAACTGAGCAGTTACGCATTCCTGGCAGCTTTCCGACGGTTCTGTGCACGACGTGGCGAACCAAGAGATATGTACAGCGACAATGGCACAAACTTTGTCGCCGCGAATCGACAACTCCAAGCAGAGCACAGGGAAATACTGCGCAGCATGGATACAACAGTAATAAATTGTCTTACGAACAAAGGCACCACCTGGCACTTTAACGCCCCAGCATGGCCTTCAGCAGGGGGTCTTTGGGAATCCAGCGTACGCAGTACCAAATATCATTTGAAGAGGACAATTGGAGAGCAAAAACTAACATACGAGGAGTTCTCGACTTTATTATGCCAGATTGAGGCATGTCTGAATTCGAGACCACTGTGCCCATTGACGGAAAACATTGAAGATTTGAAGTGCCTGACACCGGGTCACTTCCTCATTGTGGGCGAAGCCCACCTGACAGCCCCTGAACCAATCAATTCGGATTACGATCTCAGGAAGAGATGGCAACTAGTACAAAAAATTACCCGTGATTTCTGGCGCGTCTGGTCCCAAGAATACTTACAGCAACTACAAGCAAGAAATAAATGGCAGAAGCCCACAGAAGATTTACAGTTGAACGACATCGTATGCATCCGAAGCAATCAACCTGTCGGACGATGGGCATTAGGTCGAGTAATTGACACCCACCCTGGAAAGGATGGACACACAAGAGTGGTAACCCTAAAAACAGAAAATGGCATCATGAAACGGCCAATTGTACAACTAGTACCACTGGTTCATAATTCAACCACTAACACAAAAAATGACAACGAAGTTAACCACTCATCATTCACTACCACCCATACCAAACCTTCCTCGCAAACACGCAAGATGTCCTGGATGACGCTCTTATGTTACATCCTTCTGCTCCTCATGACACTATTCACGCCGGGCACTCAAGCCGAACTAAAAACCTTTAAATTAACTCCGTTAGAGACGGACCGGACACTGTACTTTGACAAGATATCTGACATGCAAGAAATCAAAGATGATTGGAAAATAGTTTTATACTATAACATGACAAACTATTGGCAAAATATAAATGCATTGAATACTTATGTGACACAGATAAAACGTTCGGCACGACCCGAAATGTTAGAACAATTCCACATTATTATCAACCAGCTCGACCAAGACATGCAAGAGTTGCGTTATTACAATACATTACTTAAAAATCAACCCATGGAAACTCATCGATATCGACGAGGGCTAGCCGATGGGGTGGGATATCTTGCAAACTCCCTGTTTGGGGTACTGGACCAGCGTTTCGCCGAAAAATATGAAACAGACATCCGAATGACACAACATAATGAACAACATTTATTACAATTAATAAAGAATCAAACTAGCATAATCGAAGCCGAGGGCAACATTCTAAAGCGCAACGAGCACACTATGAACAAACAATTTCGGATTCTTACTGACCACTTAAACAGACTAACAAAGGAATCAACCCAAGAATATACTCAACACGAAAATGCATTGCACATTATGACTTCCTCTATGGCAGCGAACGGAATCCTTCAACATCTGAAAAACATACAACAAACCGTTATAAATACGTTGACCAACATGTATCATGGTCACATCGACGTCCATCTCTTATCGCCCAAACAATTGCAAACTGAGCTAAACACAATAGCTCGCCATCTGGCCAGCAAACTGGCTCTTCCGGAGATTAATGACAATATACGCAACTTATACAAGTTACTCCAAATCCAAGCTCGCTTAACTGACCAATATCTTATAATAGAAGTAAAAATCCCTCTGCTAAGCGATGAAATATACGAAATTGACCGCTTAATAAGCATTCCGCAGCACGTATCACCCGACAACGTCATACAGGTTATTCCCGGAACCGATCTAATCGCCTTCAACATTAACCAAGATACATTCATACCAATGGAAAGCACTGATATCAACAGGTGTACCCAAATGAACGGAAAAAAGGTATTATGTCACTTGAACAATCCCATTTATGACGTACAACAAGGCAAATCCATTTGCAACACAGAAATACTAAATCATCAAAAGAAACATGACTCGTACTGCCATACGGAAACAAAACCCTGCGCCGACAAGTGGTACAAATTGCATAAACAAAACACATGGCTATTCGCCTGTTGCGAAGAATGCTTAGTTCGCATCTTATGCCCAGACGGTCTGGCGACAAAAGTACTTCATAGCAACGGACTGATTCAGCTCGGCCAAGGTTGTGTCTTGAAAGGCGACACATTTATGCTATACGCCAACAAAGATTACATCGAAGAAGCATTTACTGATTTAGATCCTCACAATTTATTACTCGAAGTGTCTCCATTAAATAATGTACTGAACACATCCCTCGCTCAGATGACTTTCCACAATGAAACACACGAACAAGAGTTTCAACAGCTCCATCGGGATATACAAATGCTTAAATCCCAGTCCCAAATTGAGGAGATGTCCACTCATGATCGATATCAATATATTACAATCGGAACATCCTTGAGCGTCAGCATTCCCGTACTGGTCATCCTGTTGTACACATACCACAAATATCGAACGGGGATCTGGAAATTTGAACGGCAACCCCGCTTGACAAAACGAACCAAAGTGATAGTGATAGTGAATGTGTTTATACTGAACCAAAGCCAAGTGCGCGAAAACATACAACCCCTCCGACTGAGGTGGTTTTTGACTCAAGTACTAATCTCTAAGTACCTATAGTTCCTAAGTAAAACTTACTTTCTATTATGTTTCAACCTACTAGCACTACTAAATTCTAATAATTTTAAATGATTTTAATGATTTGTAATGATTCTACCTGCACTTAATTTTATCATAGTTTACATTCATGTATTTTAGTCTACACTAGTTTTAACTAATTCAAATTGTCAACAATTCTACGTCCCTTTCCGAGGCGGCAGTATGTACAAAGATGTACATTTTTTGCAACTATGCATATGCACTCTGACCCAAAACAACATCTTAATGCAACTGATGCATCTGGACTTTGTCCAAAAGTAGACCGTCATTTTGCATACGCATGAAAATCTCCCACACAACCTAGTTGTAATTAAACATAAGAATTTGTGTATTCGCATTACATTTTTTACCGTGACAGTAAACACAACTATTCAGATTTTATGCATTTTTGCTGATACCCTGGCGCCCGTACCTTGACATTCTCTTACAAGTATCGAACGACGTTTTTCAGTACTGATGGCCCTCCGAAGTTTCGACATGACAAGAAATGAATCACTTCTCGCACTAGTTCGTAAAAAAAGCACCATCTGTACTGAAAAAATGTGCTCCCTTCGGTCGTGTTTTAATTTATCGCCACTCGTTACCAACTTCCTTTTTTCCGCACTTTTTGCTACAATTTTGATACAATGTAACTACCTCCTCCCCTAATATGTACTTCAATAGATTGTTTTATGAGTGTTAGTGAAAACTTTCTAGTTAGGTTATTTTTCAATACAGATGGTGTTTTTTTACGCACTAGCGCGAGAAGTGTTTCATTATATGACAGGTCGAAACTTCGGAGGGCCATCTGTACTGAAAAACGTCGTACGATAAACATGCGAAAAGGAAATTCGTAACTCGTGTCGATTTAAAACTCTCCCTTCGGTCGTGTTTTAATTTATCGCCGCTCGTTTCGAACTTCCTTTTTTACGCACTTGTATCGTAATGTACTATTTTGTAGTTTTACTGTTAGCATAGAATATATAATAGTACAAGTACAGAAGGCCCACTGCTTTGATGTTCACGAAATGCCGCCTTTTTAAATGCCTACAAAATTCTAACAAAGAAACGAGCCGCACGTGCGCAGCTTCGGATGATAGGGTTGCCTATATGGATTAAAACGAATTAATTCTCAGATAAAATGTTATACTATATATTTAAGTCTTGGGTACTTTCTAGGTATACGAGTATATACAGTTTTTATATATTTTGTTTAAGCCTTCAGCATCATAAACCTTGTTGGACACTTCCGTGGGACTTAAATAATCAATAAAATCTGTGTAAGATTGTCCTATTTTATTCATGATGTCTATTTAACTAAGCATTATTAGCCATTCCACACGTGGACATCGCATATGAACCCTAAAAAAATTCGCGACGTAATGTAACAATAGGAAGTGCGAATGTGCGTTCCGTGAGAACGCGCGCCACCCCTGATTAGGCCGCGAACTCGCGGCCGCCAGCATGTACTTGTAGCGTGGCGATAGAATCGCGGAGTGAGCCGCCCCTGCTGTTAGTCTAAAATTTGATTAGAATTTGTCCTTTTAGAAGGATGTAAATTTTGGATCTCAATGCTAAAAATTTCAATGCAAAAAAAATCAAATCAAGTAAAAATATACAAAAACAAAATAGTCAAAGCAGTGCAGTTGACTTTTCAAATATTATGTTAATGGTCACCTTGACCGCTCAAGCGCGTGTTGCAGATGCGTCCGACCGGTCATTGGCAGTTACGTTGGCGTTAAGTAATTATTAATGTCCATTATAATATAAATTACGAGGTTAAACTATTAGATTGTTAGCTTAGATTTGACTTCGGAAAGTTGCTTATGTGGCCTTTCCAGACTCGCCTAATTCATTCTCAGTAATAATTTCTGTAAAGATAATATTCATTATTATGTATTTGTTTTTTGTTTATTTACTAGTGACAGTAGTGACTATGTGAGATAAGATATCGGACTCTTCAGTGACATTATTATTCACTTTTGGCTATGGCTATTCGTTAGAAAACTTTTTCTTAACATCATTTCTATCCGAACTTCAAATCTTAGAAGCACTTACATTGCTTTTTTTCCATCTAGGTACAAATCAAGTATATTAGACAGACCGCCCTTCGTTAGTGCGTTTTCATATTATCCGATCTGATATCGGATGTATGACCGATATCCAGGCGCCATTCCATTACAGGCGCCATCTTGAATTTTTTCCAAGAAAATGAAATCCTTCCGACATCCGATATCGGATCGGATAATGTGAAAACGGACTTATTGGAATAAAATATCACAAAATTTTATAGTTTTCTTTATTTATCGAAGAAATTATTTTTTTACTCAATAAACAATTAAATAACTTAAATACTATTACAGCAAAAACTGCTGTAGATCAATATCAACATAAATCTAACATAAATTTCTCATTTGATTATTCAGCAATCTTCGTTGCTGGCTCCAGAACCGCCTTTAGCAGCATTTCCTCCAATATTGGCTTCTTTCTGGGCACTGCCAGAAGCACCGAGACCGGCACCCAGGCCGGCTTTAAGACCGGCTCCAGCTTTACCACCAGCATTCTTGCCAGCTTCTACTCCAGCGTTGGCTTCTTTCTCAGCATTACCAGCAGCGCCAGCGCCTGCTCCATGACCAGCTTTAAGACCGGCTCCAACTTTACCTCCAGCTCCTTTTCCGGCATCTACTCCAGCATTAGCTTGCTTCTCAGCGTCACCTTCGGCTTTACCACCAGCTCCAGCGCTACCTCCGGCTTTCTTTCCAGCCTCTACGCCACCGTTGGCTTGGTCCTTAGCATCACCTCCGGCTTTTTTTCCAGCGTCTACGCCACCGTTGGCTTGGTCCTTAGCATCACCTCCGGCTTTCTTTCCGGCGTCCACTCCACCGTTGGCTTGGTCCTTAGCATCACCTCCTGCTTTCTTTCCGGCGTGTACTCCACCGTTGGCTTGGTCCTTAGCATCACCTCTGGCTTTCTTTCCGGCGTGTACTCCACCGTTGGCTTGGTCCTTAGCATCACCTCCGGCTTTCTTTCCGGCGTGTACGCCACCGTTGGCTTGGTCCTTAGCATCACCTCCAGCTTTCTTTCCGGCGTGTACTCCACCGTTGGCTTGGTCCTTAGCATCACCTCCGGCTTTCTTTCCGGCGTGTACTCCACCGTTGGCTTGGTCCTTAGCATCACCTCCGGCTTTCTTTCCGGCGTGTACACCACCGTTGGCTTGGTCCTTAGCATCACCTCCGGCTTTCTTTCCGGCGTGTACTCCACCGTTGGCTTGGTCCTTAGCATCACCTCCAGCTTTCTTTCCGGCGTGTACTCCACCGTTGGCTTGGTCCTTAGCATCACCTCCGGCTTTCTTTCCGGCGTGTACTCCACCGTTGGCTTGGTCCTTAGCATCACCTCCAGCTTTCTTTCCGGCGTGTACTCCACCGTTGGCTTGGTCCTTAGCATCACCTCCGGCTTTCTTTCCGGCGTGTACTCCACCGTTGGCTTGGTCCTTAGCATCACCTCCGGCTTTCTTTCCGGCGTGTACTCCACCGTTGGCTTGGTCCTTAGCATCACCTCCAGCTTTCTTTCCGGCGTGTACTCCACCGTTGGCTTGGTCCTTAGCATCACCTCCAGCTTTCTTTCCGGCGTGTACTCCACCGTTGGCTTGGTCCTTAGCATCACCTCCGGCTTTCTTTCCGGCGTGTACTCCACCGTTGGCTTGGTCCTTAGCATCACCTCCAGCTTTCTTTCCGGCGTGTACTCCACCGTTGGCTTGGTCCTTAGCATCACCTCCGGCTTTCTTTCCGGCGTGTACTCCACCGTTGGCTTGGTCCTTAGCATCACCTCCGGCTTTCTTTCCGGCGTGTACTCCACCGTTGGCTTGGTCCTTAGCATCACCTCCAGCTTTCTTTCCGGCGTGTACTCCACCGTTGGCTTGGTCCTTAGCATCACCTCCGGCTTTCTTTCCGGCGTGTACTCCACCGTTGGCTTGGTCCTTAGCATCACCTCCGGCTTTCTTTCCGGCGTGTACGCCACCGTTGGCTTGGTCCTTAGCATCACCTCCAGCTTTCTTTCCGGCGTGTACTCCACCGTTGGCTTGGTCCTTAGCATCACCTCCAGCTTTCTTTCCGGCGTGTACTCCACCGTTGGCTTGGTCCTTAGCATCACCTCCGGCTTTCTTTCCGGCGTGTACTCCACCGTTGGCTTGGTCCTTAGCATCACCTCCAGCTTTCTTTCCAACGTGTACTCCACCGTTGGCTTGGTCCTTAGCATCACCTCCGGCTTTCTTTCCGGCGTGTACTCCACCGTTGGCTTGGTCCTTAGCATCACCTCCGGCTTTCTTTCCGGCGTGTACTCCACCGTTGGCTTGGTCCTTAGCATCACCTCCAGCTTTCTTTCCGGCGTGTACTCCACCGTTGGCTTGGTCCTTAGCATCACCTCCGGCTTTCTTTCCGGCGTGTACTCCACCGTTGGCTTGGTCCTTAGCATCACCTCCAGCTTTCTTTCCGGCGTGTACTCCACCGTTGGCTTGGTCCTTAGCATCACCTCCGGCTTTCTTGCCGGCGTGTACTCCACCGTTGGCTTGGTCCTTAGCATCACCTCCAGCTTTCTTTCCGGCGTGTACTCCACCGTTGGCTTGGTCCTTAGCATCACCTCCAGCTTTCTTTCCGGCGTGTACTCCACCGTTGGCTTGGTCCTTAGCATCACCTCCAGCTTTCTTTCCGGCGTGTACTCCACCGTTGACTTGATTTTCAGCATCACCTCCCGCTTTCTTTCCGGCGTCTACTCCACCGTCGACTTGATTCTTACCGTCACCAGCAGCGCCAACGCCGGCTCCAACAGCGCCGTTCACTTTACCCCCAACTTTACCAGCAACGTCACCAGCTACTTTGCTACCAGCATCAGCAACTCCTTTAACACCAGCGCCAATTTTGCCAGCAGCGTCACCACCAGCTCCAACACCAGCACTAACTTTGCCAGCAGCGTCACCAGCTACTTTTCTAGCAGCACCAGCGCCTCCCCCAACCCCAGCCCCAATACCAGCTCCAAGGGCGCCTCCGACGCCACCGCCAAGTTTCTCACAAGCTTCGCCACCAGCACCTTGGGCGCCACCGGCGGCTCCCACTCCTAAGTTAGCTCCGGTCTTAAGCCCAGCGCCGATGCCTCCAGCCTGGAGAGACAAATCAAATTTAGTATATCGTGAATAGTAAGAAAAACTTTGGTGGATATCATCTTTAGAGAAGAATAAAAAAGCAGGTACCGTAAAATCCCGTCTTTACACCTAGAACAGCTATCGATTGGTAGATTTAGTACATTTTAGGGAACCTTCAAAAGTTGCTAGGCTTATTGCTTGCTAGGAGGCAAATTCAACTTTATTTTATTAAACCAAGCGAAGGTATTTTAGACGATGAGACGGATTTTACGGTCTTCTTCTTCTTTATTGTGTCATCGAGATATTTTGCACACAACGCATGAAAACCTAGGATCCGCTTTGGCTAACAATCCTAAGAATATGGAGTAACCTATATTTACGAAAACGACAATTTTTTCAAACAAACGGGTAGGTACAACACTAAAAATATCGTATCCGTATTCTCATAGCTTAGTCCTGATCGACTGATAATAAATTGACAATGAACTCACCCCATGTGGTTTTGCTGCTGCCAAGGCAACCTGTAAAATGTAAAACAACACTTGTACTTCAGACTTTTGAAAAGAGTCCTCTCCTATGTACAAAAAATAATATCGGGACAGTTTTCCCGCTAGCAGTTTTAGAAGATTTGATCATTTGTAGACAAAACGAATTCTAACTGTTGCATGAAATTTGACGTAAAATTAAAATAACCCAATTATTATTACAGAATAAATATACAGTGTCTCTTTTCGCTTAAAAACTGTCATGCAGTTTGGCAAAGTTTTAAAGCTATTTTGATATTTATTTATTTATTTATTTATTTAAACTTTATTGCACAATATAAAGAAGTACAAATAGCGGACTTAATGCCAGATGGCATTTGATATGTGTTTTTTAGGGTTCCGTAGTCAACTAGGAACCCTTATAGTTTCGCCATGTCTGTCTGTCCGTCCGTCCGTCCGTCCGTCCGTCCGTCCGTCCGTCCGTCCGTCCGTCCGCGGATAATCTCAGTAACCGTAAGCACTAGAAAGCTAAAATTTGGTACCAATATGTATATCAATCACGCCAACAAAGTGCAAAAATAAAAAATGGAAAAAGATGTTTTATTAGGGTACCCGCCCTACATGTAAAGTGGGGGCTGATATTTTTTTTCATTTCAACCCCAACGTGTGATATATTGTTGGATAGGTATTTAAAAATGAATAAGGGTTTACTAAGATCGTTTTTTGATAATATTAATATTTTCGGAAATAATCGCTCCTAAAGGAAAAAAAAGTGCGTCCCCCCCCCTCTAACTTTTGAACCATATGTTTAAAAAATATGAAAAAAATCGCAAAAGTAGAACTTTATAAAAACTTTCTAGGAAAATTGTTTTGAACTTGATAGGTTCAGTAGTTTTTGATAAAAAAACGGAAAACTACGGAACCCTACACTGAGCGTGGCCCGACACGCTCTTGGCCGGTTTTTTTTGTTTTAAATAAATAAATTAAATATTCCGCCATTTAACAATCGTGTCGCTTACTTTCAAACTTGGGTAAATCTATTCTGCTTTAAGGTTGAATATATAAAATACATAATATTGATCAAAGATACTCAACCTTATATCAGAATGGATTCACCCAAGTTCGAAGTTAAGTGACACAATCGGCCTAAACAGAGATGTAGGTACTTAGCTAATAAAGCTCTTTTCATTGACGCTTAATGAAGTTGGTTAAAAATTGATTAAAAATGTAGGGGCAAAGGTTTAATTCCCATAGAAAATTTGAATTTCGAGCCATTTTACTGCTAAAAGCTAAAAGGTTGACCGTCTATAAAAATGTTGCAAACAAAGTCAAAGCCGTCGAAACGCTGGTAGAAACGGCCAAAAATATTACTTACGAGAACGAGGATTGTAAGAACTTTGATGGCAGCCATGGTACTTAGAAGCCCTTAGTTTCAGGTATATTTCATCAGTAGCCTGGAGTGGGTATTTATACCATTTTCGGTCAACACAAGTGTTCCGGATGACGTCAGAGCGATTGCTAAATTTAATAATTAATTATATTCGGTACAGTTCACTGCAATATATGGTTTCAATACACATGGTGTTTTTTTTCGCACTAGTCCGCAAACTGTTCCATTTCTTATCAGGGGCCCATTTCTCGAAGCTACAAGTTACAATTTACAAGTGGTTGTCAATGTCTAATATGACAAGTTGGAAAGAGACTTCCGCTTGTAACTTGTAGACATTATGTTAACGTTTGAACCCACTCTTAAGCCGAATCCTTGTTTTGTTCATAATTTTAATAGTGGCGACTATAGAAAAATTAACTTAGAATTACCTAAACTAAATTGGAACTCGCTATTTGAAAACAATGATTTAACAATCTGTGTCACAAAATTTTACGACATTTTAAATCGGTTAATTAATGATCACATCCCCAAGCGAAAGATTAATGTGTCAACGTCCGTCCCCGTGTGGTATACCAAACCATTAAGAAAGTTGCTAAGTGAAAAGCGCAAGTTTCACAGATTATGGAAAAAATATCGTAATCCTCTGGATTATGAGTCCTTTAAAATATTACGCAAACGGGCACAAAAAATGGAATTGCAATGTTATAACGGTTATATTTCTTACGCCGAAAATAAAATTAAATCATATCCAAACTATTTCTGGTCGTATATTAAGTCTATCAATACCAAAAATAAAATGCCACAGACTATGAAATACAAAGATATCACTAGTTCAGATGGTGCCGAAATTTGTAATTGGTTTAACGATCACTTTCACTCTGTTTTTGAACAGTCAAATCTTAGTAATTTTCAAATTGATACTTTGGTGCCACCCACTGAACCCATAATTGATATAAGTTATATATTAACCGCGCCACTGTCCATAGGCTATTAAACACAATTAATACTAATAAAGGCGCTGGCCCTGATGGTATCCATCCAATTCTTATAAAAAATTGCTCAGCAAATTTATCTTACCCACTTACTATTATTTTCCAAAAATCGATTAAAAATGGTTACGTTCCCGAAATTTGGAAAAAAGCTTTCGTAACTCCTATTCCTAAGGGCCAAATTAGCCAAAATATTGAACAGTATAGACCAATTTCTAAATTATGCCAGTTTAACAAAATTTTCGAAAAAATTGTCACAATGCAACTTACCCAAGTAGTCAAAAATCATATTAGCCTTAATCAACACGGTTTCTTCAAGGGTCGTTCGGTAGACACTAATTTATTAACATTCACAAATGACGTTTTAGTAGCTATGGATGGAGGCGCATCTGTAGAGGCCGTGTATGCTGACTTCGCCAAGGCTTTTGACAAGATATGTCACAACACACTTTTACTCAAGCTTTGGCACCTCGGAATACACGGAGACTTATTCCGTTGGATTAAATCTTACATAGAAAATCGGACCCAATGTGTTGTTCTGGCAGGTTATGCTTCGCAATGGAGGTCTATTAGTTCCGGAGTACCACAGGGATCTCATTTAGGCCCTTTACTATTTACGCTTTTTATTAATGATATAGACAAATATATTAAAAACTCAAAAGTGCTACTCTACGCGGATGATACCAAAATCTATAAAATAATTAATTCAGTCGAAGATTATCATTTGCTCCAAGAAGACTTGTTAAATCTTGAGGCCTTTTGTACTGAAAATAAATTATTTTTAAACCTGAATAAATGTTACGTAATCAATTTTTCAAAGAAAAAACATAATATTAACTATAATTTAACAATAGGTAACCATAATTTGAGTAGAGTAACACAAATTCGGGATCTTGGAGTCATTATGGACTCAAAACTAACATTTGTACCTCATTTAGACTCGATTGTAAAAAAAGCCTACAAGCAACTGGGTTTTGTTTTACGTGTAGGAAAGCCTTTCAAAAATATTGTAACTTATAAAATCCTTTTCAACAGTTTTGTTCGCAGTCATCTCGAGTTTGCCTGCGCAGTTTGGAAACCCTATCATAAGGTACATATTGCATGAGAGACTAGAACGAATCCAAAAGAAATTTGTTAGAACCCTTGATTTCAGAACCAGTCACACATACCTTAACTATAATGATTCGTTGGCACATCATAAACTCCAAACTCTCTCTAGTCGACGAGACTGTGTAGATTCTGTCCTACTTTTCAAAATTATGAACAATGTGTTAGATGTCCCCCAACTATTACAGCAAATTAATTTAAAAGTTCCTCGTAGACGTCAGCGCCTTTGTCAGAAGAAGAAAATATTTTCCATTCCCTTTAGTAGAACATGCTATGTACAAAATGTATTTATAACACGTGTTTGTAAATTATTTAACGATAATGAAAAACTTTATCAAATTGATTTGTTTAACAGTTCCATTAATTCAATAAAATGTATTTTCGGTCATTAATTTTCTAAATTACTGTTCTCGTAATGCCGGTAATTATGTTAGTACCCATAATTTTCTACATTTAAGTACCTACCCACATAGTTTTATAATCTTCATGTACCTACACCTATTTCAATTTTTCAATTTCAATTTCGTTTATTTCACATATAAGCTTACAGTGTAATACAACCAAAACACTTATATGGTAAAACACAAATATTATTAAACAAAATAAAAAAATGGAACGATTCGCGAAACTTGGCGAGAATAACTTGATGTTAATATAATAATTATAAAAATATAGACTATTGCCTGGCTCTCGTGAATCTACCCATGAAAGTAGTATTTTTATATAGACTGCAATATTGTAAAAAATAAGGAAACTCCAAGTCTAGATTTAAGAAAAAATTGTAACAATATTTGTAAACGACTGTTTGTTTCTCAAATAAATAAATAAAAAATAAAAAGTAACTTTTAGTTTTGAGAAATGGGCCCATGGGCCCCTGAGGCCCATGTATCAAAACATTCAAAACTGAAAGTCTCCTTCCAACTTGTCATATTAGACATTGACAACCACTTGTAAATTGTGACTTGTAGCTTCGATAAATGGGCCCCGTCCTAACTTCAATGGGTCATTTGTAATGAAGAGGTTCACCCTGTTGTTGCATAATTTTTTTATGAATAATTCTATTGTGCATAATCGATTTAGTCATAATTGGCTTTGTGCATAAACTGCTATGGCATAGTCAAGTTTAGCATAATCTGTTTAAGCAGATTGTGATTTGTCCGAATATTCTTTGTACATAAATTTGGTGCTCCGAATCATTTATACGCATAAATTTTATGTGCATAAACTTAGTGTTCCGATTTAATGTTTTGCCGAATTTATTTTGGTGGGTAGGTTTCACTTTTACCTAGCAGGGCGATTTTGTTGTGGTCGCAGTTGTAACCTAACCTAACCCACTTTTTCCTAGCGGTAATTTTCTGTTGTGGTCGCAGTTCTAACCTAACCTAACCCACTTTTCCTTAGTGGTGCTTTTCTGTTGTGGTCGCAGTTCTAACTTTTTTTTTTGTTCAGGGGGGGAAAATGCGTTCCGCATACCACTCGGGTACGAGGGGGGACCCGAGCGGTTATGTGGGACTCCCGTATTGGCTAATGAGGCCACGGTATACCCACTAAACCCCCCCCACATGCCACCTCGCCGCCTTGTTGGCGGGGTTACCGGAACACTTGCGCTCACAACGGCGACCCGTCACTGTACCCATAAGTGGCCGAGGAGGAAGGTGCGCCCTGTCATCTGGCGCACTCATTGTGGAGGGCCGTTGGGCATCCGCGTAGGAGCTGCACGTGGGCGGCTGCCGCCGGCGGGGTCGCCGTTGTGAGCGCAGTTCTAACCTAACCTAACCCATTTTTCCCTAGCGGTGCTTTTCTGTTGAGGTCGCAGTTCTAACCTAACCTAACCCATTTTTCCCTAGCGGTGCGTGTTTGTTGTGGTCGCAGTTCTAACCTAACCTAACCCACTTTTCCCTAGCGGTGCTTTTCTGTAATAGTCGCAGCTCTAACCTAACCTAACCCACTTTTCTGGAGCAGTGAGTATCTGTAGAGTTCGCAATTCTAACCTAGTGTAACCATTTTTCCTTAAAAGCGCATTTCTGCTTAACGAAAAATATGCCAAAAATATTTATGCTCATCTAATTTCTTCCTAATGACACTCGGCCTCAATAATAGTAGGCCAATATATTTTCGGACAAAATAATATTCGAAATATCGTGAATTATACAAAACAATGTTTATGCTACATTAACATTCGGCTAAAATCGATTATGCCAAATCTGTTATGACAAAAGCGTTTCGGACAAATAAAGTTATGCCACATAGAAGGAACCCGTAATGAAGAACGTCGTATTGTACTATTTCGGAAGCAGGAGCAAGCCAGGTCACTTTTAAAAAAATAAACATAGCACATAGGTATAATTATTTTACAATTTGTTCATATCAGGTTACCTATGGCCCATTTATCAAAGCTGAAAGTTACAAGTTACAAGCGGAATCCTCTTTTCAACTTGTCATATTCGAGAAATGGGCCACTAGTGTTAATTTTGACAGTATTTTAAATGTTTATTTCACAGACAATCACACACACATCACAATCTCAGAATGGGGCATTTTCTTTCATGCTTGAAGGCAAAGTGGCACTTTTCCTATCTGCTTATGAGAGAGCAAAGTAATGCTTAAATTGGCATGTATAATGTGTAGGCACTAGTTTCTATGAAAGCGCCTGCCATCTAACTTTCCAACAGTTCCATCCACAGATCAAACGTATCTACTGAGTTGTCCGTCTGTAATCGCAACTTGTAGCTTCCAGGTGTCAATTTTTGTACGTTGAAGTCAACATTAAAAATGCCTCGTTACGTTATATTTAATTGCAACAAACAACACAAAAATTATTAACACTTATGGGCCTGAGACTAGGGATGTCACGAATGTCGCATGTGTCACATTCGCGAATGCGAATGCGAATATTCAGAATGCGAATGTGCGAATGCGAATGCGAATGCGAATATCGCTGAATTTCATAAAAAACCAAAATAAAAACCAAGCAATCACCAACAACCCGCTAGGTAAAAAAATTAGAATGCTTACTATTGGTCAAAATGCCGAGTACGAACTTCACGCCGTACGAATTTGACCTATCTGCGCATGCGCGAGTCGACAGTCGACAACACAGAGAACCTCCTATAGAGTGGCAGTCTTGTATATTTGGTTCGCGATACGAGTCACCAGTGTTTGGGGTGCGAGGAGCGGGCGGGGAATGTGTTAAGCGCGCTGTGATTGGCCGTTTCAAGGACGGCGGGCAGTCGCGCCAGATGAAAAGGGACAGAAGTATGACTGTCCCTCTACTGACGCGTAAGTGGCCAATGTAAGTTGACCTATGCCGGCTCTGAATAAATTATAAATATGACTTATTTGTGGAATGTAATGCCGTCTGTTTTTAAATTTGAGCTTCTTGTTACCTTTCCACACCATTTCATACTACAGGTGGACATCTTTAAGGCATCAAAATACCCTTTTCCAATTTTTTTGTGCGAAAAACACGCGCTGCTTTCGGGTCTGTTACTTGGTCGATACTGATCGGGCACGGCGAGCGCCCGCGCTTATATCAGTGCAAATACTAGGAAGGCTGGCCACCGCGAGTCGTCTTGTAATAGATGTCTATAGGGGTTGGTCTGTGGTCGACAAGTAGCAATTGGAGCGGCCGGCGCGGGCGAGGAACAAGCTGCGACTTGCACACATTCGCATTCGCAAAACATTCGCATCGTTTGAAGCGAATGCGAATGTCAATGCAAATGTTTAAAAGAATGCGAATCATTCGCATATGTGAATGCGAATGCAAATATTCGTAACATCCCTACCTGAGACATATTTGAAATCACAGGCAAGTAACATCTTCAGTACAAAATCTGACACGTCACAAAATGATTCGGCCCCTGTACAAAAAGATGAACTTGTTTCTTCTATCTATCTAAATAAAGAGTGATGAACAGGCATCTTCTGGGCGTGCTCACTCCATCGTAGGCCACGTCTGTGCCTAAGGACTAGTCTGTGGGCCAAGATTAAGCCCATATATAATTAAAAAAAAAAGTTCCGTGATTCCAACGCATAGGTTAACGAGTTTGACTGTACTAGCTGTTTCATCACACTATTAAAACAGGTGGTATAATTATCTTATTACTTACCTTGTATTTGTTTTTAAGACAATGCGTGGTAAAAATAGTTTAAATGTACATTTTTGCATTCATTGCCAAAAATATATATTACGTCGTAGTAAAGGAAAAATAACTCGATGACAAAGAAAACACATTACAGTTAGCTCAAAAATCAAATTTATTTAAAATACGTAGGTATATGATTAACTTAATAAAAATACTAATTAACATTACTATAAAACTAATTCCGGGCCCTCTCAGGTGCAAAGGTGCCCATCACAATCGATGCGTTCCCAAGCTAAATTGCGAATGCGACAGCCTTTGCATCAGAAAAGACCCGGAACAGCTAAATAGCTCAAAAATTAATTTAAATTATATAATACCTAAATTATATCAATTAATTAGTATGAACTATTGTCATATATTCTATAAATATTTAATAGACAGAATAGACAAGACATGTTCGTTGTAAATATTTGTATTTACAGAGGTTGACATACAATTGGTCGTAAATTACTGAAAATTCTAAGGCCTTCGCCTAAGTGCGTTTTCACATTATCCGATCCGATATCGGATGTAGGACCGATATCCCATACATTACAGGCGCCATCTTGGATTTTTTCCATATCGGATCGGATAATTTGCACGGACTAACGCTTAAGATGGGTACGGGACGTCATAGCACAATTTTCCATACGACTATAATAAGTGACGGATATCCAGTTATTTTAACAAAAAATCATATAATTTTCAAAAAGTTGGGGGGAAAAAGCGGTACCACGGAACCGATTGAGGATTGAGTATCTGTATTTTATCTCTTTCAGTATATGGGTATCTTTATAAGAGTGTGCAGGACGACAAACATCCCAGTCAATTTTTAACCCCCGACGCAAACGACGGGGTTTTAAAGTAAGTTTGATGTATCTGTCTGTTTCTGTGTGTGACATCGTAGCTCCCGAATGGAGGAACCGATTTAGATTTTTTTTTTTTTGTTTGAAAGCTGAATTAGTCGGAAGTGTTCTTAGCCATGTTTCATTAAAATCGGTCCACTAAAAAAATGTTAATTTTACTTTCACAATGTCACGGCCGGGGGTTTTCCAAATTTTAATTTTGTGGTTCGGTTATTTTTTATGCTTATGATATGCGCAGTCGCTTGCTCCTTTTGTAATGGTGGAGCCATCTCACGGTGCAATGGAACACTAACTCGCACAAGGACACCAAGCTCACGCTCAACAGGATCACCCATTGGCTGCTGATCGAAGCTAAAAAAAACATTATAAAAGTCAATCGCCACAATTAAGTATAAATAATCCATAAAACGGTCAAACACATTTTAGACAACGCTATGAACTGTAGAAATTACAATACAAATGGGATAAGTTCGCCTTTGTACAAATTATGTGTGTTTTTATTTTTGTACAATAAAGTGTATTTCTACTACTACTACTAGGTACTATAAATTTAGCTACTGGATCTCTTCTCAACCCCACAAAGTGGAAAGGCTTGTCGGAAGCCTGGCAATTAGTTGAGAGTAGGAAATAGAAATAGGCAAAATAATATTCCATAAATTTTCCTCCGCAGGTACTAGCCCCCTATACTATATCACACATCTTCGTCTATGTGAGGTGGACGGGTAGTCTACATATGTCGCAGCGATATAGGTATATAGGTCATCCCACGCCGATCAAAATGGAATTCCAAGCGCCATACCAAGTTATCTAAATCCGGATCTACAAAAATTAATATTTCAAGGTTTTGGGTGTTGACAAACCCATAACCCCAGGACCTAAGGTACTAAGGTAGAATAGAATAGAATAGAATAGAATAGAATATTTTTTGTTTAACATCAGTTTGGACAAATATAACAGCGATATAAATACAACACAATCTATGTAGATGCTAAATTGGGAGCCCACTCAGCATATTGCCAGGGCATGCCGAAGCGCTGATTTTCAGTGGGTCCCGGACTAAATAAACTAAGCAAAGAGCTAAACTAAGTGACAGCACAAATATCAAACAGATGCGGAATACCACCACTGTACAAGTAAATTGACAGCAGACATAAGACGTAATATTAACGTAAAGTAAGCTCTATCACCCGAACTTAGGTGGCTAAACCAAACATAATTAGACCAGCTTTTGCCCGTGGCTTTCGGTCGCTAGAAAGAGACAAAATGTAACCTATGTCACTTTCCATCCCTTCAATTCTCCACTTAAAAAACCACGTCAATTCGTCGCTCCGTTTTACCGTGAAAGGCGAACAAACAAACAGACACACACACACTTTCCTATTTATAGTAACTTGTAGGAATACTAACCGATCGTTTCAAACCAGTCGGTGTTGCTCATGACGGAGTAAAGGTGCTGGTCTTCTGAAGAGTAGAAGAAGTGGACCACGCTTGTATTGATCAAAGTTAGGCCGTGTCTGTAAAAAATATATTAATGGAAAGGTACCTATTCTATCAGGTTAGAGTATCTCTTTCGTCTTCTATCAGCTATTTCCTCGCTAATAAATCTTATGTTTCTGCACTTCGAAAAAAAATCTCTGTCGTTATGTGCCTTCCTGTATATTTTGACGTTAGTTTAAACAAAGAGCCAAGTCGTACGCGTCCCTAAAATTACTGTTTCTCCCTCCTAACCAGATAGGATAAAGAATTAAAACTGAAATAAATTACACGCATGAAAGAAAAAGTGACCAAGGCCTGGAGGCACTGGAGTGCCTGAGGCTGGAATCGAACCAGCGTACTCTGCAATCGCAGCAGATGCCTGTTTCCGCTCGCCACCAAGGTCACAGCTGTTGAGGTCGAAATTATATCTCATATGAGTAATCTATAAAAGGACTCGTAACCTCTTCTGACCATCCCTAGAGTAGAACGATATGGTTCTTGCCCCCCCCCCCCTCATGTGAACCAAACTCAGGTTGCTTTCAACATAGCTCGAGAGATGGCGCTGCTAAATCAATTCTAATTAACACAAGGATAAAGAATAAAGACTGACAAACTCACGTGAAATTTTCCAGGAACACAGAGTTGTGCCGACCATGATATGGGGTCGTAAGAAACTGTGATATGGTAGACAGGACGGTTGCAGTCAGCACTGCATCTTGCTTAGCACTTTCCTCACTGATTCCTCTAAGATATTCTCAAGACATGTATGTTGCTGCTATCCGCTGTAGATGTTAGCAAGATTCTTTGTTTCATAACTCATAAGACACATTGACGAAAGACGTACTCAGTGTACTCACGTGAATTTATTCAAGAACACAGACTTGTGCCGATCGTGGTAAGGGGCATAACAAGCTGTCACATGGTAGTTGGGACGAGCGCAGTCCGCACAACAATCATAACAGTTTTTTGCTTAGCACCTTCCCCACTGGCTCCTCTAAGATTGTCTCAAGAAATATATCGGATAACCACGATTCTCTGTCTAATAAGATACGTTGATGAACGACGAACTCACGTGAATTTATCCAAGAACACAGACTTGTGCCGACCGTGGTAAGGTGCATAAGAAGCTGTCACATGGTAGACGGGACGAGCACAGTCAGCACAGCAATCGGAGCAGAAGAGGGCGTCCTGAAGCTCCTCGCTGAGAGCCTCCCCGGCTGTTTCTTCTAGGGAGTATCCCATGGGGTGGTAGTATATGAACTTTTCTGGAAATAAACACATTTAAATAACTGCTGGAGGTTAATGGAACGGTAATTGCTTAACGTCAGACAAAAGCTTGATTGTCACCAAATCATTTAGTAAGGTCTCATTGTGCGTGCAAGACTAGTTCCTTCCTTGGCTGTAGGAAGAAAGGCACACAACCACACAGCTGCAGTGTAGCATCATGACACTCCAAGAGACCTTAGCTGCCACTCGGTGGCACCTACCTCGGTGCTTGTTCAAACAGCTGAGTTCATTGAGCGTGCAGACTAGTTCCTTCCTCGGTTGTAGGAAGAAGGGCACACAACCACAGAGCTGCAGAGCGGCATCGCGACGACACTCCAGCAGACACCAGGAGTAACTGCGGCTGTCGCGAGTGTGGCTTGGCTTGGAGATGCGGCAGCCGCGCTAATAACAAGACCATGTTTATGAAGATTGTGAAGCACGATCTTAGTAAAAAGTATAGTAAGCAGAAAACTGGATCATGCGAGTTAGAAGAACTTGAACATTGGCAAAGTGGCTAATTAAATCCAATGTTGTGGGAGAATAGGTTGATAGATTGTGTGAGAGATGATATGAAACCTAAGCAAGTGAATGATGAAATGACGTCCGTATGGATGAAGATGACATGCTGCGCCGACCCCAAGTAGTTAATTGGGATAAGGTTAAGCGACCGATAATTTTGGCGGTGGTCATGGTCAGTGAAGGACAGATAGGTAATCAATGTAATCATACTGTGTTTTTAAGAAAAAACTGCTGAAATATTATCCATGGAAGGTTGGTTGAGTTTTTTTTATACCTACTATGAAATGAGTTTTTCTGACTAATAGTGAACATACCCACGCCTCGGTGAAGTAGACGATCTCGGGGCTGACGACTTGTGCTCGGACGTTTATTGTGTAGTAGGTTGAGGTCTCACGCGGAGCGAGCTGAACGCGCACGGATCCGCCCTCCAGGAACGGGTATTCAGCTCCGTCGAATATCAGCATCTAGCGATCATATTACTAATTTTGTCATTTTGTAAGCCCTTTATCGTTCACTAAGATCGTTCTCGTCTTGGTAAACCGATCCAATAGATAGACATTAGAGCAGGGTTGATCAAAACAAGGAATTTGGCAAATACTTCTCCAGCTAGGTAAAATCCAGTTCCCGCACAGGAAGCCGCTACCTCGAAATTGACCTAGCGGCAGTTTTGAAAGATTCGAAGGAATAATAGGCAACATGGTCCTGACAAAGAACCATTCGCTGACAGCTTGATGTTTCCATTAAAGAATCATAAAAGGTTAAGGGAACTTGTAGAAAACAAGATACCTCAGTCCCACTTGAAGGTTTTCTGACATAAGCGAAGTCGTCAACGTCTTCTCTGATGGCCACTGAGAGGCCGTTCTCTGAACCGACCTTCTTCAAGATCTTCGGAGGAGTTTGGCGGTCTACATTTCTGGAAATAATAATAAATAAAGACATCACCATTTTATAATAGAGGTATACTAGAAAACAAAGATGCAAATGTTTTGAAGTGCTTGTCGAATCAATTTTGTCAGTTTTATAAAACAAGCTTTCAGAATCTAGCTTATGAAAACTGTGGTAAAGTCCGCCTGAAACAAGAGTGAGCGCTAACGAACCAGCTTGAAATCGCATCTGGCTTTTGCATCCCTCGGTTTACGATGTAACTTCGGTATATTTTGACTCGGCATAAGCAGCTCTGTACCATTTTAGTTTTTAGGTAAAGAAAATTAAAGGAAAGATTTTTTAAGTACTTAATATGTAAGTATTGGTCAGGACACATCATGTTGGATGCATCCAGACAGATGGGCCAAAATAGCGATCGAATGGGCTGTTGGAAAAATCAGCATGCTTTATAAACCAAAGAAAATGTTAGGTAACCACGTAAACGCACTTAGAACATAATTTAAATGTTTGAATAAAAAGTCAGATGAATGTTCTGGTGCGTTGGGAATTCATTCTTGTTTCGATCCTACTACTACTAACATCCTAAATTGTATCAGTGTCTTCCGTTCTCCGTTCAAGTAATAAACCATCTTCATAACCAAGTCATCGTTTCCTTCTATCAGGTCATGGGCCTGCGCTCTTCCAATAAAAATCAAGTTTTGAGCGATAAAAAGTGAATATAGTTAATACGGTTGCCGACGGCAATGGCGTCGTCCAGTATAAGTTCCTCAGCTCCACTCGTAATGGAAAAACTAAAGGGAATTGAAAACTATAGTTTTTGGAAATTTATGATGAAAATGGTGTTGATTCACGAAGATCTATGGGAATTTGTGGAAAAAGAGGTTGACGAGAAAAAATCCGAAGATGTGAAGAAAAGCCAGAAAGCGCTCGCACGCATTGCATTATCCGTGCAATCGACGGCCTTCGTGCACATAAGGAACGTGACCTCGGCACACAAAGCATGGAAGAATCTTCAGAATGCTTATGAAGATAAGGGATTATGTCGAAGACTAGGCCTGTTGCGAACTTTGTTAAGCACAAAGTTGACGGAATGTCAAAGTATGGAAAGATATGTCAACAGAATCACGAACGTCGCACAACAGTTACAAGATATCGATGCAAAGTTGGATGATGACTTTGTTGCGGTAATCATGCTGAGCGGACTTCCTGAGGACTACGACCCGCTGATCATGGCAATTGAGAACTCAGACCTCAAGTTGACTAGCGAAGTTGTATCGGCGAAGTTGCTGCAGGAGACGTTGCGACGTGAGGACAGCAAACGCGACGGAGATGGAGTTACAGCTCTGGCGGCTGCGAGGAAGCTTCCCAGGTGTTTTGCTTGTAAAAAGATGGGACATATCAAGAAAGATTGTCCAACGTTGAACAAAAAGAAAAGTAGCAAGGTGATGTCATCGTCAAAGGTTCTGCTCACGGCGCTGTCGGTGAACGTTGAAAGTGATCTTTGGTACGTGGACAGTGGGTCGGCGAGTCATCTTTGTCGAGATGTGAACATGATGAGTGACATGAAGTCAGATAAATCGTTGCAAGTGACTGTGGCTAACGGAGATAAACTATTTACGACTGGTAGAGGCAATGTTAACGTGGAACAACGTGATGGCAATGTAAAATAAATAAATAAATAAATAAATAAATAAATATTATAGGACATTCTTACACAGATTGACTGAGGCCCACGGTAAGCTCAAGAAGGCTTGTGTTGTGGGTACTCAGCAACGATATATATAATATATAAATACTTATATACATAGAAAACATCCATGACTCAGGAACAAATATCTGTGCTCATCACACAAATAAATGCCCTTACCGGGATTCGAACCCGGGACCGCGGCGCAGCAGGCAGGGTCACTACCGACTGCGCCAGACCGGTCGACAACCGGTCGGATGTAAAGACTATAAGTGACGTGTATTATGTACCTAACTTAGCAGCTAACTTATTGTCAGTAAGTGCCATGGCTAAAAAAGGCTATAAGATAGTATTCGACTCCGATGGTTGTGAAATTTTAGATAATGGGGTTATTGCCGCGACGGCTTCTTTGAAAAATGACGTGTATATCCTTGACACTGTTGAGGCTTGTTCGAAGGTTCCTTTACAGAATAAACAGGTGGCCAACGCAGCAGTGGAGGAGGAGCGTGTGGTTTCTAGCGACGAAACTGTCTCTGCAGCTTCAGAGAAAGTTTGGCATCGTCGTCTTTCGCATCTCAACAGAAGAAGCATGGAACTTTTAAGAAAAGGTATGGCTTCTGGTATATCGTATGATAGTAGAGATTTTGAAACGTGTATAGCGTGTGTCCAAGGTAAAGCGAGTAAGGTACCGTTTCCGAAGAAATCTCACAACAGGGCTAAAGAGGTCCTGGGTTTAGTGCATACAGACGTCTGGGGACCGCTACCATCGGCCTCATTCAGCGGTGCTAGATATTTCTTGCTCTTCATAGATGATTATTCTAGGAAGACGTTTGTGTACTTTTTAAATAAAAAAGGTGAAGTATTTGATAGGTTCAAAGAGTTTAAGGCTTTAGTGGAGAACCAGACAGGTAAAAAGATAAAATCGCTACGCAGCGACAACGGAGGGGAATACACCAGTTCTGCTTTTCAGGCATACCTCAGGAGCAATGGCATCGTGCATCAAACAACAGTTCCCGGCTGCGCTGCCCAGAACGGGGTCGCGGAGCGCGCGAACAGGACAGTGATGCAGGCGGCAAGGTGCATGCTACAAGATGCAGGCCTGAGCAACGAATTTTGGGCGGAAGCTGTCAACACGGCAGTCTACGTTAAGAACCGTTGTCCTACGAAAGCTGTACTGGGGAGCACTCCTGAAGAAAAGTGGAGTGGCAAAAAGGTATCACTGAGTCATTTACGTATCTTTGGTTCTGTGGCTTATGCTATGACTTCAAAGCGTTCAAAATTAGATCCGAAATGCAAAAAGTACATTTTGGTTGGGTATTGTGAGCATACAAAGGGTTACAGGCTCGTAGACCCGGAACAACCAACAAAATGCATCAAAGCCCGAGATGTAACCTTTTTAGAAAATACGTTCATTGAAAAAACATCAAATGATGACATTGACAGTGTCATTGTGTCAACTGAAATATTTACACAAACTAAAAATGCAGATGTAAATAAAAATGTTGAGTTCAAATTGTCTGACCCATCTTCTGTACAAACAGAAACGTCTGTAGTGAGTGGTACGTCTGATAATGCTAATTTGACAACAAATTCTCAGAATACAAGCGATCGAACGAGTACGATCACAATTCATGATTCGTCTAGCTCTAGTGAATGTGATGATCCGGCCGATAAAACTTATATTCCAGAGGAGGAGAGTACGGAAACTTCGGTATATGACAGTTCATCGGGTTCGATACTTTCCGGATTATTGGCGGGTACGTGCGATCCAGATGCTCCACGAACTGTACGAGAGGCACTGAGTGGTCCAGATGCAGACAATTGGAAAGAAGCTATGTCTTGTGAGTACAACTCATTTATTAAGAACAAATGTTGGACATTGACAGATCGACGAGAGTCACAAAAACCTGTCAAATGCAAATGGGTGTTCAAAGTGAAACGTGGATTGAACGGTGAACTCCTAAAATATAGGGCACGCCTGGTAGCTAAAGGCTTCAACAATATGGCATAGACTATGAGGAGACGTTTTCACCAGTTGTCAGATACTCCACAATACGTATTCTGCTAGCTTTAGCTGCTGAGTATGGTATGAAGATTGAACATCTTGACGTAAAAACAGCATTTCTCAATGGTGATTTGAAGGAGACTGTGTTCATGGAACAACCGGAAGGCTTTGTAGTTAAAGGGCGAGAAAGTAAGGTCTACAAATTAAATAAAGCTATTTACGGGTTGAAACAAGCTTCAAAGGCATGGTACGAGAAGATTGATCATGTTCTCTGTAATAAGTTGAAGTTCAAGAAGTCATCATCTGAGCCTTGTGTCTATTTTCAGCGCCAAAAGGGGTCGCTTATAATCATTGCTCTTTACGTTGACGACATCATATTGTTTTCAACAGGTAATGAACGTGATAAGCTAGATGTCAAAGTCAAGTTAATGAAAGAATTTGACATGACAGATCTAGGGTCAGCTCATCAAGTATTAGGTATGAGATTGTGTAGAGAAGAAAAGCAAATTACTCTTGATCAATCGAACTATATCGCGATGGTGCTGAAGAAATATAAAATGGAAGAATGTAAGTGTTCGCCTACTCCTATGGAAACCGGACTTAAATTACCTAAGGGAAATCAAAGAGATGATACCCCATAATGGACGGTGATGCCATTATGGACAAAAAAACACAAATCCTTAAAAATAAGTATCTAAAATTAGTTTCTAAAAACTGACGGCTATGTACCATAAACTAGAGTTGTAGGGCTGCTTCATTTTGAAGTTTCAATTAATTCGGTTATTTCTGAAGGATTTGGCGACCAGATAAAATTCATCAGTTTACTGAAAAAAATATCAAGACGAATTCTTAGTAATGTTGCTAAGAGAGTTGAGTTCATGTATAAAATAATAAAAAAATAATACTCGGTGTAAACTTGAATGCGTTTTACTTACTGCATTAAGCATGAGATAAGGTATAAAACATACTAGTTTGTTGCTCCAAAGATATAAAGAAATCGCTTTATTTTGCGAGTGTCCATTACTGGAACCGAAAAACTGCCTACCTCCTATGATGGACAAGGAACAATTTACAAAACCAAAATTTACAAGAAACAATCCTATGTTAAAATAACTCAAACTAATTGTATTTATGGTATATAAAATTGACTCATTGAGTATCCGTTGGCTTTAAAAGTAAAATTTTAAACTTATTTCACTGTCCATAATGGGGGATCCATTACTGGAGAACTGCCGTCCATAATTGGAGAAAAAACACCTGGTTTTAATTTGTTAAGTATGAAGAAACTAATAGGAGTATCCATTCTGCAATACGCCTGAAATGTAAAAAAAGGATAGGATATTCAAGATTTAACACGCTTAGCGGTAGAATTTTAACATTTATGAGTGAAATATCAAAAACAGGCGAAATTTTTCCTAAAACTGTCCATGATTGGGTCCGTTACCTTATAGAGGTTTAGTAGGTTCACTAATGTATATTGCTATCTGTACCTACCCGACCAGACATTGCGTACGCAGTCAGCTACTTAAGTCAATTTAATGAATCATTTACAGAGACCCACTGGAAAGCGGCGAAAAGAGTCCTGCGTTACTTGAAAGGTACCATGGATCTCCGTTTGACTTTTAAGAAAGGCAAGCAGCTGGACATCACTGTATTCGCAGATGCAGACTGGGGTGGAGACACCGTGGACAGGCGGTCGTACACGGGATATGTCTTCAAAGTAGGTGAGTCAATTGTTACTTGGGCAAGTTGTAAACAAAAAACAGTTAGCCTTAGCTCAACCGAAGCCGAATACTATTCTTTGTCGAACTCCTGTAAAGAGGGTTTGTTTATTCGTACATTTCTAAAAGAAATTAACGAAGAAATTGTGCCGACAATTTTCAATGACAATCAGTCAGCGCAGAAATTGTGTAGGAACTCTTTACATCATGCTAGGAGTAAGCATATAGATATTCGCCACCACTTTATTCGGCAACTTGTGAATAGTAATACGATTACTATTGAGTATCTTAATACAAATGATATGTTGGCAGATATACTGACAAAGGCGTTGTGTAAAGTTAAACACTATAAGTTTGTGAGACAGCTCATGTTACTTTCATGTAAGTAAATGCGTTAAAACTCTGTATTTATTCGATAGTTAAGAATGTGTTCTTAATGTAATTACCATCATGGTTATTTCTGTTACTTGTTAGTTTGCTTATACATGATAGTGATTACATGATATTTAAATGATTGCATATCAATATAATTACAATTCATAATGTGAATAACTGAACTTGGTTGATGCATTGTAGCGAAAGTTCAGTGCATATGTTTTTGTTAATTGATTTATTGTTACTGTGAAGTGTAGGTCACTTCTTTAGTTATGAATTTGTTTGTGTGTTGAAACAAGACTGTTTTTGGTTTAAGGGCCAGTGTTGGAAAAATCAGCATGCTTTATAAACCAAAGAAAATGTTAGGTAACCACATAAACGCACTTAGAACATAATTTAAATGTTTGAATAAAAAGTCAGATGAATGTTCTGGTGCGTTGGGAATTCATTCTTGTTTCGATCCTACTACTACTAACATCCTAAATTGTATCAGTGTCTTCCGTTCTCCGTTCAACTAATAAACCATCTTCATAACCAAGTCATCGTTTCCTTCTATCATGGGCACCTTTCCATCAGGCGGGCCGTATGCTTGTTTGCCACCGACGTAATAGTATTAAAAAAAAAACCACCAATTACCCGAGGCTGAGGTAGGCCAAAAATGAGATGG
Organism: Leguminivora glycinivorella; assembly: GCF_023078275.1. Taxonomy (NCBI): domain Eukaryota; kingdom Metazoa; phylum Arthropoda; class Insecta; order Lepidoptera; family Tortricidae; genus Leguminivora; species Leguminivora glycinivorella. The sequence goes on from NC_062983.1 coordinate 647,935, forward strand.
CGGAAAGACCTTGACACATTTTGTGGCGATTGGCGGGAGCATGCACAAAGCCGTGACGAGTGGTGGAAAACAGGGGAGGCCTTAGTCCAGCAGTGGGACACATTAAAAGGCTATTTAAAAAAAGTAAGTCAACATAAATGAAGATAAAGCATTAAAACTCACTCGTATCGCCCGTTGAAAACGCAGCAAACCCCAACAGAAGTGATGCGCCTCGCGAACAGTCTCTCGCAGGGTGTCTGTCTGCCGGCCCAGGAGCATTTCAGCAGGACGTCCTCGCAGCTTGGAGCTAGCTGAAAGCAGAACTTTTTTAAAGTATGCTGTGTATTCGATTTTTGAGAACATGTGATACTACTTCAATCCACTAAACTTGAAGAGCAGAAAAATGTGGATAGAATTATTTATGAAAATAACTGTCCGGTCAGCCTCGATCTACATCAACCATGAGTAAGGTAACGTTCAGTCCCCCAGAAGTCACCTGAGAGTGATGTAGTGCATGAACTTAAGTGGGCTATTTCACTCCAGTGACACTTGACACTGACTATTTCTGGGTTGATAAGTAACATTGTTACTCGGCGTCAATATTTCCTTGTTGAACAGGCAATGAACGGCGAAGTGTCACTGTCGGGCGACAATTGTCATTGTCACGCGTTGCAGTGTCAAGGTCAGCAGGGCGCCAGAATCCTGCAGGTTCCAACGAATAGCTGCGTGAGAGTGGGTTTAACACTGGTACTGGGCTCTTACCTCCAGCATAAGTAAGGAAATGTTCAGTCCGCCAGGAGCCACTTGAGAGACGTAGTGCATAAACTGTAGATCAATCTTGGGCAGCGCCAGGGTTAACAGGGCGCCAGAATCTAGCAGGTTCCGACGAATAGTTGCAGCGGAATAGGTGCGGTTCCGGTCAATCTGGGATCTGGACGAAAAATTACATTTATTCAAAACCGACTGATATGGCCTAGCGAAGCGTTTGGCGGAGCGTGCAGCGGGGCAAGCGAGCAGGCGTCCACATGCAGCGTCAACTCAGACACGCGTATTATGACTCAGGCTTTCACTTACACTTTCTGTGCAAACATATTCAGCTTCCGCCTGCTGACCACATTAAAGCTGCACAACGCCACGGCAGGGAAGGCCAGGTCCTGGATGGAGTGCTGCGCGCTCTGCAGGCTGATGACGAGGGGCGGCTCCATCACCAGCTGCCGCAGGTTCAGGGAGAGGGTCACAAGACCCGCTACCAAGCAGATGGTTGCTAGAAGCATCCAGCGGTATCTACAATGTTCAAGAGAAAACTCTGCTTATGTTTATGAAAGCTACTGCATTCTAACCCTCGGTTGCCACTACTGCCAGGTTCAGGAAGAGTGTCATAAGACTCACTACCAAGCAGATGATTGCTAGAAAAATCCAGCGGTAAGATTTAAAACATGATTTGATGATGTAATATTTCAGTATAACAGACTAAAGACCTCCAATGACATTTGTTCTTGCGTTATCACGGTTTTTGTTACGACTCACGGGAGTCCGCTTGACAACTAATCTGACATCTAAATAATTGATGTAAGTTGGTAGTAAGCGCTGGTATTTATAGAAGCAACTACTACCTATTTACTCTCCTCACTTTAAAGAGACTGTACCTACGCATTGTCATCATGTCTGGACCTCCAGAGCCCGACATTGCAAGAAACTTAGTACTTACCTCTCGCTTTGTGTTGTGTCTTCATTAACAATCCTCTTCACGCCTCCTACAGAGCAGTTCCTCCAAAACTCTTCCATGGCGTCTCTGAAGCTGCCCCTCACGCGGGCTTCGAACCCCCATTGTGAGCCGAACCTCAGTGGACGGGACAGGTCCAGTTTGCGACGTTGGACCTTCTTGGACCAGAGTATTGGATCTACTGTTCGCATCACGTACGTATCGCCTGAACGTACGTATCTACGATGTTGTCTTAAGCTAAGTCAAGTGATTTGTATTAGATAGTATAATATATTTTAGTGCATCACAGTAATTATTTCTACAAATAATAAGCTATTTTCTACAAATAATAAGTCCTAAGATCCTTTAAGTTAAAATATTTTTATGTCAGCAAAGTCGGGCTTCGAGTGTTGCAATTGCAAATCGGTAGGCGTTCGAAATAAAATATTTTTATTTTTATTCCAATTATTCCAAATGAACTGGGACAAGTCATGAAATGACACAATATAACGTTGCATTAAGTATTTGAACTGTTTTTTTTTATAGAAAACATGAAAAGTATGGTTGACGTATTGAGATAACTTTAAATGATAGTTTTTTTATCTCTTTAAAAAAATACCATTTCAATATCTTAAACGATATTTCAGTTCACTCGCTCTGTAAATAACTTTGTTTAGTTCAGTTGGTTTTATTTTATTTACAGTTATATTACTTAGGTATTGATTTGACTTGCCACAGTTGCGTGTGTCATGTTGTCATTTAAATATGCATAAGTAAAAATCCGACACTGATATGCTAATCAAGGGTATTTGGAATATTAAATTATTCTAATTGAGCGTGAAGTCACGAAAGACCATAAGTAAGGTCAATGTGGATAATTCCGTCATAGGGACTATTACGTCTACGAGCATCGTTCCAAAATAATTTTTAAGAAAAAAAAAACCGCCTTCCTTTGGGGTTCTGGTGATAAATACTTTCAAATGTTGGATTATGTTATCAATTCGTCTGTATATTTTTTAATGTTTGTTATTCGATATCTCCGTCATTTCTGAACCAATTTTGAAATCTGGATGATTCTGAAGTACTTACAGATGAGAATGATTATCAGAACGGAACTCTAACCAGGGGCGACTCACTCTTCATGAGCAGTTCCACTGCACCAAATGTCACTGTTCTGGACGTAAGTGCATGCTGTTCTTATAAAAATACCAAAGTCACTATAAGTGTGCCGTTCAGATTTGAGGAGTTCCGTTCTGACCATCATCAGCAATTCCACTGCACCAAATATCACTGTTCTGGACGTAAGTGCATGCTGTTCTTATAAAAATACCAAAGTCACTATAAGTGTGCCGTTCAGATTTGAGGAGTTCCATTCTGACCATCATCAGGAGTTCCACTGCACCAAATGTCACTGTTCCGTACGTAAATGCATGCTGTTCCTTTAAAAACACAAAAATCACCAAATGTATGCCTTTCAGATTTGAGGAGTCCCTCGATTTCTCCAGGATCCCATCATCAGAACTGGGTTCTGAGAAAAATGGGACCAATCTGTATGCATATACATTCAATCAAAAAAAAAATTTTCAAAATCGGTTTAGTAACGACGGAGATATCGAGGAACAAACATTTAAAAAAAAAACCATACAGACGACTTGATAAAACCCCTTCCTTTGAGATTTGGAAGGCGGTTAAAAAACAATGTAAGGCAACATGGGGTAAGATTGAACAGTTTTTCTTGAGAACTAAGATGAATAATGTTGCGTTGCGTTTGCGCATGACGAAGCTCTAAGAAAGCTGATCCAGCAAGAAAGGTCCTTCAATATTATCCTTCTCCCATGTTTCTTTACACAATTGATATTCTACCGGAACTGGGGAATCAAAAATAGAAGAGGTAATAATAATGAATATACGAGCTTCAAATTTGGTAACTCTTTATTTATATTTAGAACTTTGACAACAATTAAGTTTCAAAATAAATATTATATACAATATATTTTGTCTGAAATTATTTCACAATTTTTTTATTCAAAGTAGTTTAATTAGAGTTTTATGAGAATTAAATAATTATGTCTGTTCTTGAAACGTACGGTATAAGATTTAATTTCCAGTCTATAATTTAATAAAAACAAAGTGTATTCGTTTAGTTAACAGCTATCATTAAGAAAATATTGTGATACAGTTTGTCGTCAGTATCTATAAATAAAATCTTCAGAGACATATATAACATTTATATTATTTAATCTTATGCTAAGCACCTTTGGCGTGGGACTAACAATTAAATAATAAACTAATATGAACAACATTTACAACAGGAAACTTAAGTAAATTATAGAAACAAAGCCTTCTTAAACTTATAAAATAAGCTTACGACATTTCCCCTTCGCGGGGTTACTCCGGCAAAACAACGCAAAGCAGATTACACATACATCTTTTATGAGAATATGTATCAATAAGAAATTAAATAGGGCATATTGATTTTACAAATGGCTTATATTTTCTTTGTTTGATGCGAATTGAGACATCACACACACTGTGAATTGATACATGCAAAATTAAACGAAAGTCAAGTGTGAGAAATTAAGAACCGCGTCAGCTAGCAACACGCCACCAAGTTCGTATCAAAACCAGAAAATTTCGAAACCGTGACAATTCTCTAAATCAGGTCAATCTCTATTTTACATTCATTTTCATGGATAAAAAATTACATTTTTGTGAATGGAAATGTTACTCTTCATTTTAATAAAAATCTCGAAAATGGCAAGTAGGTATGTAATTGTAAGTATTTCAATGGTAATTAAGATTTTGGTAATTTTGCTAATAGAACTTAAATGTATTTTGTAAAATAGGTAGGTACTAGTTTGAAAACTTTTTTATAGCTGTTGCTAAAGTTATTTTGTGTGATGATAATTCAATAACGGTGTAGATAAATGTCACTACATACCTAATATTAACATTTACATACATATTCATTATACACAGGGCAAAGGCACCTTGGTCCAGGTTTGCCCCTTAATAGAGTTTTCTATTTTATCTCACTTCAGAAACATTTGGACGCAGTTACCCCTCTTTTTTGTCGGGGGTTGAAACGACATTCATTATACCAACACAATTGTTTTACCTAGTTTTCCTACGTGACTCAGTAATACCAAAGTAATTTCTATTATAAAATATTAACAGGGTTTCTTAAACAGTTATTTATAGAAGCATTCCATTTAGTTACCTAGCAATATATTGTGCATACAATTTTACGGGTGTACTTATAGGTATAAATATTACAGTAGGTATACCTAACACTATATGCAGCATTGTGGTTGCCTTTATCACATCGACATTACATTACACGGTATCTGAAAATACCTAACATAGGACGTACACGGTTTACTGATTCGTTATCGACGCGACAATTGCAACCACAATATTATGGTGGTTACCCTGATAGAAGAATACACATAGAAATTTTAATTAGGCCCATAAAATATCAATCAGAATTTAAATATAGTATCAATAATATGAATAGCAATAAAGGCATCTATGACGAAATCTCCAATATTAGACTATGGGAACTGACTGGTCAAAACCCTTTAGACAAAGAAATTCTTCTGCGGAAATGGCGCTGGATAGGTCATGTTTTACGAAGGCCAAACAACCACCTATCCAAGCAAGGATTGACCTGGAAAATTCCCGGAAAAAGAGGGCAAGGTCGCCCACGTACCACCTGGAAAAGCACAGTGGAAAAAGAGGCGGCATCAGTTGGCCTCGGCTGGGCGGAGCTGGAGGAGGCCGCGCTGGACCGCGAACAATGGAAATCCCTTCTGAGAGCCCTATGTCTCTGATGAGGGATAACAGGATATCATCATCATCATCATCATGACGAAATATTGAGTAAAATAGTATTGAAAAACCCTGTTGTAATAAATATGATATTACAATTTCGTAGATGTATAACAATTATTTATACGTGTTCAAATATAGGGTTTAAGGTAAGATAAATAACGTGTCCATCTAGAGGTACAGAATCATCAAGTGATGTAATGAGCTGATCACTCTTCATAGAAAACGAAGTGTGAAGCCACGGCCCGGACCCGGACCGTTTTAATGACAGATATTCTTAATGAGAATACATTGCCATTGCTAAATATTTACAAAGAAATTCCTCCTTCAAGGATCAAGTTATGAGTACCTAACGTCGAGCCTAAGCTGTCTTAATCTAACATCGAAAATTATCGAAAAAAACAATTTTGTATCGCCATAGAAGGGTCAATGGGGCCTGCCCACAACAATGTGTTAATTTTATAGCAGTTGGTCTTACTCCTATTTTATTTTCATAAGAGACTTTCGTGGCATCTAAAAGGTCGTCATTTGGTTCTATCAAATTCCAACTGAACAGAGGGTACGTAGCCGAATGGCACAAGCGCTCACGAAATCCTCACGAAACGAAACTCTCGTAGATATTTATCTCTATCGCTCGTGCGTATTGGTGTGACAGAGCCAGACTACCTTTCGCGGCGTTTCGTTTTCGTTTCGCGTCGCAGAAATGCCATTGGGCTACGGCACCTGATTCTGAACGTCACTAAATAAAAAGAGGAGTAGTCACATCCCCCATTTTCTCGTAATGGGTCAGTGTGAAATCCGTACGAGGTTCATCTGTTATCGCAGTACGAAGATCGCAGTGGCATTCTGAGCCTCACATTATCTTCGGAAATGCTGGGCTAGCATGTGGGTGCATGTTGTTGCTTGTACATGTAAGATAAGCACATAGCGAATAGCGATAGCGTGTGTAGCTGTGTGAGATTCGCGTTCTGGCACCGGCACGGGCGAGTTCAAAGCAGAGATACGTCCCATTGTTTTGTATTCCGAGCCTTATATCCTGGAGATTAGAGGTAAAGACGGCTATAGACCGCTAAGCTTGTGACCGCTAGCTATCTCAGACAGAAGACACGTGGATAGTTTCCGACCGTCCTGATGTACTCTGAGCGATCTCCTGGAGTTGCATGCTAGACTGGCAGGTGGGCTGGAGAAGACGCCTGATGGTGTCACAAGTAGGCCACGAAGACAGACAGCAGCAGGAGAGTTGTACTCTGAGCCTCATCTTCAGGAGTTGCTGGCTAGACAGGAACGGGCAGGCGGGCTGGAGGGGGCGCCTGGTGTCACAGATATGCCACGAAGAGCAGCATGGACAGCAGCAAGAGAGAGGCACCGCTGACTCCCGTGCGGCCTGAGCTGGACAGGATGTGCTTCCCTGGAATGAGAGATAGAAAGAGTTATTGATTTAGACTAACACGATTTGCACTCATAATTTTAGAACAAAACGGGACTTAATCGCGTAAACACTTACATTTATATAGAAAGAGCGTAAACACTTACATTTATATAGAAAGAGTTGATAAATAATGATCGGGTCTCTATTGGTTCCCATAATTTTTTTAGTCCGATTTTTACAATCCATAACGTTGTTAGTCATAATTTTTAATAGTCATATTATCATTAGTCATAAAGTTGAATGTCAGAAATTGGAGGTCAGATTTTTGCAAGTCATCATTATTGTTAGTCATAAACATTGTTTGGCATAATAATCAAATTGCATTTTGTATTATGGACATAATGTTGAAAGCAATAAACATGTTTGTCATAATTGTCGTAAAGTATATTTTCGCAAGTAATAATGATTACTGTCCACATTAACTTTAATCATAACATTCAATGGGATGTATATTATTTTTCATTAAGTTTGAAGTCATAATGTTTGTTCGTGTTCACTATCGTTAGTCATAATTTAGTTTTTCACAGAAGATACTTTTTTCGTCTTTTACATGTTATGTGTTTAATTTTTCATGTCGCTTTTAAGAATATTAGGCCCCGCCAGCGATTCGACGGAGCCCCGCTATGCGGGGCTCCTATTTATTCTCTGAATGACACAAGGTAACTAACGAACCTACCCGAGAAATGAAAATTTTCTCGTTGGGCTCACTGATTTTCCCGCCATTTCGTCTTTTACATGTTATGTGTTTAATTTTTTCATGTTGCTTTTAAGAATATTAGGCCCAGCCAGAGATTCGACGGAGCCCCGCTATGCGGGGCTCCTATTTCTGCTCTGAATGACACAAGGTAACTAACGAACCTACCCGAGAAATGAAAATTTTCTCGTTGGGCTCACTGATTTTCCCGCCATTTCGTCTTTTACATGTTATGTGTTTTATTTTTTCATGTTGCTTTTAAAAGTATTAGGGCCCGCCAGCGATTCGACGGAGCCTCGCTATGCGGGGCTCCTATTTTTGCTCTGAATGACACAAGGTAACTAGCGAACCTAGCTGAGAAATGAGGATTAAAATACTCAATGAGCTCACTGATTTTCCCGCCATTTCTTCCTTTGCATGCTGATTTTTGTAGTATTCGGCTTCGTCAACGAGTAGAAGGGCAGGGGTCCTATTTCCGTTCTAATGGACGCGAGGTAAATGCGGACTACCAATAAAGTCATAAGGTATAATGTATCGATTGTCCACATTTTCGTTAGTCATAATTTGGTTTTTCTCAAAAACGCGTAACTTTTCAGGATTGCCATAAAACAAACCTAACCTAACCTATCTATAGGTGACCCTAATGAAACCGTTTCAGAATTATGACTAATGATAATCTGGCTAACAAAGGGATCCGTTTTAAATGTTATATTCATCAACTTTCTTGATTCTAAGATTATAGTATTCTATAATATGGGTTGTTAACGTTAGAACTATTAAACGTTATTCGTAACAAAGATTATGACTTATGAGGTTTATGCCTTAAAACTGTATGCAGAACAATCAGTAGGGCTTCAAAAAATATGCCTAGTAATAATCCTGGATAATTATTGTTATGCCTTTCAATTTTATACTCATCAACTTTATGACTTTTAAGGTTATGGCATCCAATATTATGGGTTGTTAATGTTAGTACCATTAAGCATTATTCGTAACAAAAATTATGACTAGTGATGTTTATGACCACAAAATATATGAATAACAACTTATGACTAACGAAATTCTGACCAAAAAGTTTATGGGAAAGAAAGGGGTCCCCAAGTTAATAAAACAGCTAATAGTGGCTCCAATATTCATCTTTTTTCGTGCCAGCAACCATCTTCTATGGTAAGTACATGGTATGACAATTAGATTAACCTTTCATATCTGTGGCCGCTACTCCAAGACTCTGCACTACGACTATCAACTCTTCGGCTAGCTACATCTGCTATCTTCTCTGTTATTTAAGTGACTCAACATAATATATGACTTGGTCTCCAAAAGACGGACATTTCTCGTCAATTGTTGATTCGCACTGTCTATAGCTATAGATGAAATAGTATATACTCACAGCTCTCTTATCTGATGGACACCATGTACTTATCTACTTACATAGACTAGCCTGCCAATCAGCTACAGGCGCCCACAAATAGACCTAGGCCTCTGGGGGCAAACTGCAGTCACCAGTTCCAGTAACTCGATCATCATCCGTACCTCTAAGTTTGTGGTCATGCAACACTGCTTTCCTACCCGTGGCTACTCTTTATTTTAATAAGTAATCATAATAGTAAAATTTAATCATTAGATCCAAATGTGAGGTTATTACACGAAACTGTTTTGTTTTATTTTTAATTGGAGAATATTTGGTTTTATGGAAGAGAGTTGAAATTGCATATCAGGTAACCAAAATTCACACGGAGCCCCTAGAGAGGCTTTGCGGAGCCCTAGGGATCCGCGGAGCACACTTTGAGTATGGCTGCTCTAGACTGATCCCAGTGGCCGTCGACTCTCCGGGATGGGCATGGATAATTTAAGGTTAAACAAACTTACCTGAAGTGAAGTTTGACCATAAAAAATTATACTAGAAGTTGCATCCGAAAAGATTGATCGTAATATTTTTTGTTGTTCCCACACCCAAAAATGTTCCCTAAGCAATCGCAAAACAGCACTTAGGGTTCTCTAAAATAATGACTCGAACTCGGGTGCAAGGACCGGTTAACGGTGGGGGAGAGTAGTCTTTTAAGTACTTTTTATTAGTTTTTATAGCTTTAAACTATTGTGCAATGCCTGATACATTGACAAGAAGACTACAGAGCGACATTAAATCTTGAGGTTGCAACGTCGTACTTAGTATAATTTATAATATACTCACATCTCTCAGTCAGCTTCTTATAGCAACAACAGTCTCTAAGGGCCACTTGCACCAACGAAAATAGACAGAAAAGAAAATAGAATTTCATAGATGACAGCCCACTAACCCAGAGTTAAGTGGTTGGTGCAAGTGGGCCTTATTCTTTTATACTTACTTCGCACAGTCGTGCACTGAAGGTTTACACCGGGACCCATGGAAAAACGGGAGGCATTTATACTCACATCTCTCAGCCAGCTTCTTATAGCAGCAGCAGTCCCTTATCCTTTTGTACTTCGCACAGTCATGTACCAGTGGCTTGCACCGTCCAGGGCCCATGTAACAGGTGTGTGGTAGCCATGGAAACGGTTCCGGGAAGGACTGTCGCTCGCAGCAGCAGTGGTCAGCAAGCACTCGCGTCTCGCAGTATTGCAGCTCGCGCTTGGAGCACGTGCCGCAGCCGGGAAGAGTGTCGGGGACTGGAATGTGAGATAGGTTATGTTAATGAGGTCCTTACTTCCACAATTAGCCACGATTATAATTTTAAAAGTATCTGGTGTGTCCCAAACGAAGCTGGGACTATATTTTGGGATCCACTGAGCGTTTATACACTGAAATACATACTATTTGACTTCTTGTAGCTACATTGAGTTGATTCTCAGCTTCTCGAGAGATCTGTATCAAAGTGAGATAAAGTTAGAAAATTCAAGCAGATTCTTGATTATTCCCATCATAAACTAGTTTAGATGTTATAATGGTCGTCTTCAAGAGTGATGAGCATCTTAAAGTTTTTGTCCCTAAGAGAAAAGTAGACCCCCTTGCATACAGTACGCGAGGGGGTCTAACTTTTCTCTGCAGCTGAATGTACCTACCAATTTCTATGTGACATAGGTACTTAGTTCTACTTAACACTTATACTACTTATAGGAACCCCTTTAGGTATTAAGGCAAGGTTCCAAGAACGTCGTGCATTAGTATTCCCGGCACTTCGAAATGGCCAACTTGAAGAGAACCGTTGACTCACGTCGAAAGTATGCAGGCAATGCGGGTCCAGGGTACAAATACAACAAGGTACAAGTACAAGTACAAAACAGGCTTCAAATGCAATCTTGGTATTGCACTAACAAATACTACATACCTAGGTAAACACTATACGTTAGGTACCGTAATTTTGAAGTGTAAATACCTACAAATAGGTACGTTCTAAAGTTCTAGGTAGTAAAGACAAATTGTAAAAGTAGATATTTTTAAGACATGCGTATATATTTTCTTCTTAACTGCCCGATTCAAACTATAAAATAAGTAGAATATACGATAAGAATCAGATATATCGGTGTAAAAAATTATGTGTTTGTTTGTTAGCTACATATGTTTGTAACGATTTTGAGGACCGTCGCCGTCGGACAAATTTTATTTTAAACGTCAAACTGGTATGACATTGATTATGATGTCTAGGTACGCAAATTAAAATCGTAGCTAACTTAGCTTAGTCTAATTCTACATTGCCGCATATACAATAATTATGTATAATAATTAGTCCGTCAGTTAGATTATCAAAGAATTTTAGACACGTATTTTTTTCTTTTTTCTCATTTCTACTTAGAAGTGACGTCACAAGTATAGGTCACGTAGTGGGGGCTCCGGAACTTTGATGCTCTATACTTTTGTATTTTTTCATTTTAATTAGAAAAAGCGAAAAATATATATTCATTATTTTTGGATGACCTAACTGACGGACTAAACAGAATGTCATTTTTTTATGTAGTCGTCATCCCTATTGTCTGAGTCATTAGTTAAGAAATAAACCATTTCATTTCATTTCACGCACCACCGCGCCTATGGTCTCAAAGTTTGCCGCGCACTATAGATAGGTATAATATTACAATCTAGATGTATACGTAGATAGGCAAGCTTCACAATCTAGATCAATAGTGCACCCCGCACACGCGTCATCTCTCTCATTCATCCGATATCGGCCGTGCAACTGGTGTTCGCGCTTTCCGTAGATATTGTACAATTATTTTGATTTTCTTTTTATTTGGGTGAAGGCTTAGTAAAACTAGGTCAAGAACTTCGTGGAACTTTTCTGGGAACAGTATGAAAGTTAAAGATTTGGATACACTTTATAAAACATAGGTACATTAAGTAAGACATTTAATGACATTTAAGTTTTCGCGTCTTGTACGTATTTAAAGTCGCGATTAATTATCATTATATTTAACCTTCTTTACAACGTTTCGGCCAGGCGCCGTAGCCGAATGGCATTTCTGCGACGCGAAACCAAAACGAAACGCCGCGAAAGGTAGCCTGGCACTGTCGCGCCAATACGCACGAGCTCTAGAGATAGATAACGAGCGTTTCGTTTCGTGAGCGTTTGTGCCATTCAGCTACGCACCCTGGCACTTGCCAAGGCCACAGTGACTTTAAGTAATATTAGCATTTTTATGAAGTAGAAGATGCGAATTACAAGGGCTCATGTGGATTTAGAGGTCATTTTAAGATGTCTCTAGAAAACTTTTTGATCGTGCTGGTTATCAAAATGTTGGCACATCTGATTTTGGTAACTTTTTTATCAAGGGAGCTTTGACCCTAATAAATTTAAATATTTATGTATTAAATGATACCTATGTCAAAAACTCAAGGGAGTACATTCATGACATTACACTTAAGTAGGAAGTATTTTCCTGCTATAAGATTAATTGGCAACAAATTTTTATACGACATAATTATTCTACATGTCTAGAATAATGTTTAGGCACGTCGCCATAGAACAATAGTGTCCAAAACAGATGTGCACTGGTTATTGAATGAATGACGATTGATTTGAACTCCTTCCTGCCAGTAATGGCGTGGCTCACTGACCACCTGTTTCGGAACTTATTCTTCACTAGCTGTTGCCCGCGGCTTCGCTCGCGTTCGAAAGAGACAAAAAGTAGCCTATGTCACTCTCCATCACTTCAACTATCTCCACTTATAAAATCACGTCGATTCGTCGCTCCGTTTTGCCGTCAAAGACGGACAAACAAACAGACACACGCACACTTTCCCATTTATAATATTAGTATGGATAACAGACATACAGTATCATCATCATCCTCCTTGCGTTATCCCGGCATTTGCCACGGCTCCTGGGACCCTGGGTTCCGCTCTGACAACTAATCCTAAGATTTTGCGTAGGCACTAGTTTTTACGAAAGCGACTACACTCTGGCCTTCCAACCAACCCAAAGGGTAACTAGGCCTTATTGGAATAGTCCGGTTTTCTCACGATGTTTTTCTTCACCGTAAAGCGACTGGCAAATATCAAATGACGTTTCGCACATATGTAAATTCTGAAAAACTCATTGGTACGAGACGGGGTTCGAACCCGCGGCCTCCGGATTGAAAGTATCTATATACATACAGTAACACTATACACTTGGTAAGTATTTATACTAGTATTAGAAAAATCTAGGACAGCCTTAGCCCTTTTTTTAGGGGGTAGGGCATAGCGAATGATATTCCGCTTTGTGTGGTAGGGCACAGCACAGCGGATATCATCTCGCTGAAATCTAGGGCAGAGCCCAACTAGGGTAGTACCTCCGCCTTACAGAAGACCGCAGCCAAATAGCACTAGACCCTACTCATAGTGTTGTGTTCCTGCCGGTGAGTAAGGCTGCCAGAGCTCAACGAGGGTTCGGTGTGCTGATGACGGGAGGACTTACGGAACTGACTAATTCCGTCTATTGTCCTTTGAGTCCTCGGCAACCCGAACCCTCCTTGGAACTTGTGCACTCCTTTTTACTGTGTATTTAACACATGCAAAAGGGAATGTACAAATTTCTAATGGGGTGGCAACGCGCATGTGACACTCTTTGAGTTGCAGGCGTCCATAGGTTACGGTGACCGCTTTCCATCATGCGGGCCGTACGCTTGTTTGCCACCGACGTAGTATTAAAAAAAAATCACGTAGTCCCCCAGTAAGCTTACAGGGCAACGCACCTCCAACCCTTGTGATGTTTCGAGTGTCCATGGGCCATCAGGCGACCTGGCTGCTCGTTTGCCTCCTATCTCATAAACCTCATTAGGCTTTAGAGGTTTTTAGATAGAATGTAGCCATTTTGGGAAAACGCAAAAGTAAAATATCCTTAGTTATCTGCCTACTTAATTTTAACACAGCCAAGTCACGACAATCTTATGCGCCTTAATATGCTATTGACACTTAAGAACTATATAGCAATTTTCGCGTTTTTTTTTTCAAGAACTTTCCAAAAAGTGGATCGACAAATAAAATGTTACTTAATTAGAATCTGCTTACAAAATTTCATGAGAATAAATGGCATTCGACGACCGGTCTGCCTCAGTCGGTAGTGACTATAAGCCGCGGTCCTGGGTTCGAATCCCGGTAAGGGCATTTATTTGTGTGATGAGCACAGATATTTGTTCCTGAGTCATGGATGTTTTCTACGTATATAAGTATGTATTTATCTATTTAAGTATGTATATCGTCGCTTAGCACCCATAGCACAAGCTTTGCTTAGTTTGGGGCTAAGTTGATCTGTGTAAGGTGTCCCCAATATTTATTTATTTATTTATTTTTATAAATTGAGAATTGCGACCTAGAGGAAGAGAAACACATCGAGTTAAACCGTAGACTCTAACTCTGTCGCAGATAATTATTTGTGTCACATCAATAACAAATCAAGTTCGATTGGTCAAACTTCAAATAAGCCTCTATAGGTATCGGAGCCGTGTCCTCTCGCTGCGTATTGTGTTTCGTCTTGCACGACCGGCCAAGTGCACTTTTTATCGTTTTGTAACGTACACCGTGCACCGGTAGCCTTCCTGGCTTTTTTATTGCGTCTGAATTACTGCCACGGCTATACAGCAGTTTCTGATAAAGCCCGGCCAAGGGTACTTGTTAGGTAACCTATTTGTTTGATAAGGTTCTAATACCAATTATTAACTTCCTTTGAACAAAAGGAACAAATTAAATAAGGTTTTTTTACTGTCGCCTGCGGTATTTCCGGACCGATACGACCTTTAAACCTTCAAGAAAAGAGCGTACACCCAACTTAAAGGCCGGCAACGCACCTACAACACACTTGCACACTTTTGGTATTTCGGGTGTCCATAGGCGGCAGTGATCGCTATTACCATCAGGCGACCTGTCTGCTCGTTTGCCTCCTATCCCATAAAATAAAAATAAAAAAACACCATGTCGACGTCCGGCTTATAATTTAAGGTCTACTAATTTATAACTCTTTGTTTGATAAGGTCCTAATTTAAGTGTTGACTAAAACTAAAAAGTTTATTCAATTCAAACTTTAATATAAATCATATATTAGCTCTAGATATGACGTAGATAGGATATGACAATATCAACAATGACGTTTTTGTTTAAAGAAACGTCACTTTATATTGCACTGGAGCAAATTTTTGGCGTCTATTTAAGTTCAAAAGGCATTAAATCTTGAATTTCCTTAATTTATATTTCATGTCAACTCATTTAAAAGCAAAAATACATCTATTACCGGCGCTATCACAACAAAACATGAAAAAATAAACACACGTCGAGCAACCGGCTATTTCCGTGCCCGTTCTAACCACATATCTCCAAATATAGTTTATCATTATCTTGCCATTACTACAGACTAGTAAATAAAAAGACGGACAACTTTCGTACATCACCAACTCACCGTGTACCGTATGTGTCCACTGTGTCTCAAAATAGGGTCCATACAAACAAACGATCTTGCATAAGAACTGCTGCCTGCTGCAACTTGTATAAGAACTGCACGCATGTAAGTCGGGATGCAGTTCTCATAGCTTTGTAAGGGTGATGATGAAAACAGTCAAAATTATAACTGAACTTTTAGTCAAAATGTGTCCAAAAAATAAAGGCCGTTCTCTGCGCTCGTGTAACATTGTTGACTTATGTCCTTGTCAAAAGTTTGAAACTGGCATATTCACTAACTACTACATAAACTAACTCACAATGCATTTGTTCGTCTTGTCATTGTTGCAAGCTAGATGCATTGCGTTTGAGTTGACACAGTTGCAAGCGTTTAAGACCGCAAAAAAACTCGTGATAAAATAATGAATAAATAAATAAATATTATGGGACAATCTTAACAGATAAACGTCCCCACGGTAAGCACAAGCAAGAAGGCTTGTTGTTGGCACCCAGACAACGAGGTATACAAAATATGTATGGACATGAGTCATGGGACTCAGGAACAAAAATATCTGTGCTCATCACACAAACAAATGCCCTTACCGGGATTCAAACCCTGGACTGCGGCTTAGCAGGTAGGGTCGCTAGGCCAAACCGGTCGCAAATAAAATAATGAAAGTATGTAGGAGTACGATATTATCACGTTATCCCATAAGATCTCATGACAATCTTGACTGTTGATGTAGGGAACAAATCAAATTATTTTATTAAATATTTTTTGATTTGTTTTTTTAAGTAGTAATACTACTATATATATCAGTCTACTTCAGTTTATAATCTTGACTGTATCGGTCTCGGTACCAGTTTCGTTTATTCCATTCATGCTAGCTTTTGTCTAATGACATGTACTTGTCACGTTGTCAGTCTTTATATTGACCAGTCTCAGCGTTCGGATGACAAACCGAAGTGACAAAGCCGTGACAAATCCGCTGACACGCCCCCGGCCTTCGGTGGGCTGTAATTTGGTGACCTTGGGCAGTTTGGACATTTCTCAATGTACGTGCTAAACGGAAATTATACATACAATGGTCAAAAAACGCTATATTTGCGTCAATTTTATACTCTACAACAACTTTTTCAGCACAAATCGGACATTCAAAACGTAACATATTGGAGGGAGATTCTTCGAGTGCTTATTTTAGAAAATTTTCAGTATTTTTTACTGGCAAAATAGTTTTCCAGGGTACCTATATTCTGGTACTTTGTTACACTTTTTTGAGTAATCCTGAAATCTACACGATTTACACGAATGCCGGGAGAATGCAAGGAGGATGGATAAACACTTCGTTATTAAAAAATCAATACATTTATACTTATATATGAAGACGACCGGTCTGGTCTAGCGAGTTAGTGACCCCGCCTGCTAATCCGCGGTCCTGGGTTCGAATCCCGGTAGGGGTATTTGTTTGTGTGGTGAACACTGATATTTGTTCCTGAGTCATGGATGTTTGCTATGTACCTATATAAGTATTTGTCACCGTGTCTTTTTTGTTTTCCGTTAAATTCGACATTTCGTTAGGTTGGTTATCAGGATCATACATACATACAACACATACATACAATCACGCCTGTTTCCCATAAAGGGGTAGGCAGAGCACATGAAACTGCTAAAGTTACAGTGCCACTCTTGGCAAATAAGGGGTTGAAAGAAAACGAAACTGCGACATCAGGATCACTTTTAGTTAAATTCGCAAAAAAAATTCATCGTTGTCATACATAATAAATAAATAAATTAGTGTGAGAGACCCTTAAGAAGAATATTCAAGTTAGTGTCAAGTGATTGACGGCACATGTCAAAACAAATAACATTGGGAAGTGGTAAAGGCTGTCACACACGTGTTCAGTGATTATTTTAATTTTTTTAATAACTTCGATAACCGTAGGAGTTAACGGAATTCAATAAAAACAGGGTGTATATGTGTATCGTTGTCTGAGTACCCACAACACAAGCCTTCTTGAGCGGTCAATCTGTGTAAGAATGTCCTATAATATTTATTTATTTATTATAATTATTTTATTTCACACAACATTAAATTGTCAAACAATCATTATCAAGTCACACCCAATTGAGTCGATACATTCAAATCAATCTATTCATAGCAATTAATATCAATTACACACTAGATGCATCAGTGTCACAGCTAAAAATAGTTCCAACTACCCAAGACTGGTAATCAGCAGTTCGTAAAGAATTCGCTCAATGAGTCGCCCACACTATCCTGCTTTACTCGAGACATGCAAAATAGCAATTTACGCATTTATTATGAGGATTGCGTGTGGAAATGACCTGTTTATCTCTCATTGTTTAATTTAAACTATTGAGAATTAAGTATCTGAGGATGGTGACGAAGAAAAAAAAAAGCGCTGGTGGCCTAGCGGTAAGAGCGTGCGACTTTCAATCCGGAGGTCGCGGGTTCGAACCCCGGCTCGTACCAATGAGTTTTCGGAACTTATGTGCGAAATATGATTTGATATTTGCCAGTCGCTTTTCGGTGAAGGAAAACATCGTGAGGAAACCGGACTAATTCCAATAAGGCCTAGTTACCCTTTGGGTTGAAAGGTCAGATGGCAGTCGCTTTCGTAAAACTAGTGCCTATGCCAAATCTTGGGATTAGTTGTCACAGCGGACCCCAGGCTCCCATGAGCCGCGTCAAATGCCGGGATAACGCAAGGAGGATGATGATGGTGACGAAGAAAAAATAAAACAAATTCGACGAATTTGTAACATGTAATTAGGTATCTCAAAAAGCTTTTAAAGTATATATAGTCCTCCTCACCGATTTCGGCGATGGCGACCCCAGCAACTATGGATTACGCCTGTTATGGGCTCTAATATGGCTGGCCAGGCCGAATTTCGCCTTAAAGACTCTTTGGCAAGTGCCCAACAAACAGTGACCTACAAAATTGTTGGAACTATTAATGAATTCATTGATAAATTCGCCGTGCACTTTTGCAGCTCACCGTACATATGGATTACAATCGGATTGTAATTTGTATGGAAGCTTTGGCGTGCATCAGTGCCTATGATACTCCGTGTTTTTTTTTATTATTTCCGTTAAATTCAATTCGTATTGGGCTCATTAACAGAAGTGATATATCGCTTTTTTAAATTAGAAAAAAATCGTTCTCATACATAAAACAATTGGTGTAAACAATTGTTGGTAAACCAATAAATATAAAATAAAATAAAATAAAAAAAAACCGGCCAAGGGCGTGTCGGACCACGCTCAGTGTAGGGTTCCGTAGTTTTCCGTATTTTTCTCAAAAACTACTGAACCTATGAAGTTCAAAACAATTTTCCTAGAAAGTCTTTATAAAGTTCTACTTTTATGATTTTTTTCATATTTTTTAAACATATGGTTCAAAAGTTAGAGGGGGGGGACGCACTTTTTTTTCCTTTAGGAGCGATTATTTCCGAAAATATTAATATTATCAAAAAACGATCTTAGTAAACCCTTATTCATTTTTAAATACCTATCCAACAATATATCACACGTTGGGGTTGGAATGAAAAAAAATATCAGCCCCCACTTTACATGTAGGGGGGGTACCCTAATAAAACATTTTTTCCATTTTTTATTTTTGCACTTTGTTGGCGTGATTGATATACATATTGGTACCAAATTTCAGCTTTCTAGTGCTAACGGTTACTGAGATTATCCGCGGACGGACGGACGGACGGACGGACAGACAGACATGGCGAAACTATAAGGGTTCCTAGTTGACTACGGAACCCTAAAAATGATCTAATAAGTGTTGGAGAACCTTAAGAATAATATAAAGTTACTCGTAGTGTCCAAGTATCTGACTGAAGAAACAACTTATTAACATTACCTTAAATAGTGTTAAGTTTCTTAGAGAAATTAATTGTTTGACCTTAAAAGAACCATCCCTTTTTAACAGAAATAAGAAACACGGTGCATTCCCGTAACTATTTTCCTTAAATATTATTTACTTTGTATAAAACAAAGCAAACTTATTTGTCACTGAAGGTGACCGCCGGACGGCGATTATCTCACACATATCATAGCCGCTTAACTGCAAGACCATTTTATTTCCCCTAATAACACTCTGGCATACTGCTTAGAGCCAAAAAGTCATATCTCCCTATGAAACTTAAACAATGGTGACATTTTGGTTATTAAAGTAAATGTCGGTTGACATAGACCTCTTACCGACTAGATGGGGTAATACAATCTACTCGTCTACTCCACAAGGCTCAAGGTATGTCCCTTTTAGGGTCCCCCCACATCCAGCGTCTCGCGAGCGTCGCGTCGGGCCAACTGTATGGGCAAAGCCGTCTTTTTCCTTACAGTTGGCCCGACGCTACGCTCGCGAGACGCTAGATGTGGGGGGACCCTTTCTATACCTAGGAAAAAGTTGTGTCCTGAGATTCAGTTGCCTAAACAAACTGAATGATTCTTTTGCAACCCTTGAATGCGGCGCACCATTTGTACTGTACATTTGATGTATAATTATATAATTAGGATTCAACTAGACTGCACTGAAGTATGACAGAAGGACCTAACGTTTCTCAGTGTTTACTACACTGAATTTAAATAAATACAAATAAATACTCCAATTTTAATACGAGAAAAGTTATATACTTACTGCAACTTAACAGACGGTCTTGTCGCTAAAAAGTCATGTCTTCCACGATTTTTTTATAATCATAACGCGGAGTCTAACAGACTATGGTCTATAATGACACAGCTCAATCATGGCGCGAATTAGTCGCTAACGAAGCTAATTGCAGCCTGTCATGTCACGTGACAATGACACGGTGACACAGTCGCGACAGATGACATGTTTGAGTAGGTTGATAAATTGTTCTGAACTTTGCACCCGTTAAAGTTCATTGTTAAAACTCCTCTGCCGAAGAAAACAAGGAGCAAGTACAAGTATAGTTAACCAATTGGAACCCTAGGCCACTCTGCAACCCTGTCAAAATGACAAGCAGTAAGAGATGTCTTACAATCTGATCAACAGATATCGGATTTCGTGAGGCGAAACTTCTTGACAGCTATATAGGGACTTCCTATATCGACAAACTCATTTATTTATTTAAACTTTATTGCACATAAATAAAATAAAAATGTACAAATGGCGGACTTAATGCCTAATGGCATTCTCTACCAGTCAACCATCGGGCCAAACAGAGACAAGTAAAAATTTATCGATACTAGTTCTATATACTAGTGACCGCCCCCAACATTGTGTGTGTTTTTTGTAACTATTGTTCTGAAGACCAGTATGAAATTCATACATAAGCGTCTAAATAAATAGCACCGAAATAAATTGTGACGAGTAAACTTTTAAAAACGTTTTCAAAAAAGAAGAAGAAAATTGGTCTGCTGATTAATAACGACACTATGACATAGTTCTACAGTGGCCTAGGGTTTCAATTGGTTGACTGTACAAAGCTCCGTTCCTCTTATCTTACCTTAGTGCCAGTCGCCATCTTTACACCAAAGTTTTTTTTTATTGGACTTTTATTTCATCTGAAGTTGAGTAGTACATGATGGCCCTTACTTATCTATATTATGTGAAATACTTAGCTTAGTCATTATTTTATTTATTATGTAAAAATGCCTTAATCACATGAAACTGACAGACATAATACGGACCACACTTGTAACATAAAAAAAAGTTGTTTATTTCAAATTAACACACATGTTTACAATTTTGCTGACCTCCACACTAGGCAATGCCTGTCCTGTGGAGGAGAGATTTACGATGGAGATTCAATTTCGCGACGTTTCGGTTCAATAAATAACGTTGCAAACATCGAAACCCACGGCCTGATCTGAACACCGAACAATATGAACGATAATAGTTATTTCAGTACAGATGGTGTTTTTTTTTACGCACTAGTGCGATAAGTGGTTCATTATATGATAGGTCGAAACTTTGGTAGATCATCTGTACTGAAAAACGTCGTACGATACACGTGCGAAAAGGAAATTCGTAACTCGTGTCGATTTAAAACACTCCCTTCGGTCGTGTTTTAATTTATCGCCACTCGTTTCGAACTTCCTTTTTTACGCACTTGTATCGTAATGTACTATTGTCTACTTAAAATCGGCATAATATCATTGTTATGTACAGTCAACCAATTAGAATCATAGGCTACTAGAACCCTGTCGTATTGACACCGTGCTTCGTTTGCTATAAAACTCACTTTGACTTTTACTATGAAAGGGTTCTACAGTGGCCTAGGATTCAGATTGGTTGACTGTACTTATATCCATTTTTAATATGCCACTATACACGGTGTAACATGAGAAAACGGAATAATTTTAACAGCGTATACCTCATCGGGATACCCCCATTTGCCAGAATTTCATTTGCCATAATTTTATTTTCCATCCTATTCAACAATCATAATATTGTTTCTCATAACATCTTATGCCATAATCATTGTTTACTATATTAATATAGTGCCAGAAACTTTGTTTCCCATAAAGTCAGTTTCCATAATGTCATTTGTCAGAATCATCGAAATCCGTAATTACCACATTCCATACCATCATTTGTCATACAAATTAGCGTCCAGAAAAGTCAATTTCCATAATGTGCTTTGGCAGAATCGAAAACTACTATAATAGGTACTAGAAGGACTAGAGAATGAAACTGCTATCAGAAAGTAGGTTAGGTTAGGTTAGAACTGTGACCCCCTGGAAAATGAAACTGCTATCAGAAAGTAGGTTAGGTTAGGTTAGAACTGTGAACCTCTGGAAAAGGAAACTGTTTGAAAAGTAGGTTAGGTTAGGTTAGAACTTTGACCCCCCGGAAAATGAAAATACTATCAGACAGTAGGTTAGGTTAGGTTAGAATTGCGACCCCCTGGAAAATGAAACTGCTATCAAAAAGTAGGTTAGGTTAGGTTAGAACTGTGACCCCTGGAAAATGAAACTGCTATCAGAAAGTAGGTTAGGTTAGGTAATAATATGGGCAACAATTAATATGGCAATAATTGCTTATGGCGTTTGAATATTCTATGAAACCATATTATTGCACTTAATAATATGGCTAACAAATAGTATGGCATTGTATGATTATGGAAGGTAATATTCGGATAAACAAACGAGTATGTCATATGACTTTTATGGTAAACAAATCATTCGGGCAAATGAAATTCAGGCAAGTTAGATTCGGGCAAATGAATATTATGTTAAATGACTGTCGGGCAAACAATAGACAACCATATTTATTTACACTGACGATCTCGGAAACCGCTCTAACGATTTCGCAGAAATTTATTATGTGGGGGTTTTTGGGGGTGAAAAATCGGTCTAACTTATCCTTAGGTCCCGGAAAACGCGAATTTTCGAGTTTTCATGCGTTTTTCTTCGCGCGCCATCTCGTGTGCAGTAGTTGTACTGTTAAGACAGAATTCTTTCGGTCGATGTAAGTACTATATTTGAGTTTTTGTGGCGAAATGCGCGCCATCTCGTGTGGAGTAGTTGTGTTGTTAAGGCTGAGAATTCTTTCGCTCGATGTAGGTACTATTCATTTTTGAACTAGATGGCGACACATGTCAAGGATACGAAACAGAACCGAGCGAAGCTCGGTTGCCCAGATATTTAGAAGAATAAAATGTCATATAAACTTTTCTATATCTATTTTCTATATCGCCCACTTTAGGATTTATAAGCATTAAAAAAATACCAATTACTTACTTATTATTTGAATGCGATGATGCCGTTATCGGACATAATCTAAATATCCTCATTGATAGATATCTAAAACTAACTATAATGACTCAGTGCAAAAAAGTACACCTACCTTTTTTTAGAAAAAATTGTTAATTTTTATTTTAAGTACCAGTTTTAAGAATCATATTTACTTTTCATGTGAAAATAGTATTTTCACAATATAATATTTTCAAAATACATAAAAAAAAATTACACAAAACAATTTTTTTTGGCTAAATTTGCTTGACGTCATATAACATTTTATATTTATTTTGCCCTCAGAAATGCGTAGTTTAAATCTTTCGGTTTCCTCATGTCACACCGTGTATAGTCATTTTAGAATTTGGAGCAAATTCTGGAGTTGCGTACCTACGGTATAAAAATAAAAAAAGATTGGCTCCACTCTTCCTTGCTGCAGAATCGCACCATGACAATACGCCGCTATTATCCACATGCGAGTAGGCACACATTATGAGCACCATTAGCGCGTTATCCGCGCGTAAACCGCCGTGTAATCGTACGTGGTTTAATTAAATCCTCTATACGCTATTTACAAAAGCAAAAAGCCGTAAATCACTGGTATTTTCAATGAAAAATGTCGTTGCGTCAATAAATATAAACAGTTTTGCTGAAATCCCTACATTCCAAGGCCATATTGATCGAAATGAAATTGGCGTGAATCATAATTTTACGGTTTGACTCATATATTTTCAGTCATTCGCTCGACATGGTTCGAAGTACCTAATACCTACATGAAATCTACAAATTAGTAAGGTACTCAAAACATGTCGCTCAACTAAACTGAATTACATGTTCAGTTCAGTTAGTAAGTTCAAGTAGCACTGTTTCTCAAGGTGAGGCATGTTGGAACTTCTGAATTAGAAGTGATAGATTACCTATCAACTCCTATCGAATGAGGAAAGCCAATTTGCGATCTCTGAAGGTTAGAGAATAGTAGCATAAGCGGTCACTTTGGTTAGCCCCCAGATGAGTATGAGCTCACCGCCATTGTCGGATACTGTATCCGACCAACCCTAGACAGTTACCACACGATCGTCGTATCCGGGGACAGATTCCCACCCTACACTCACAACCTTCAACGAAGGGTCGTTAACGTATTCTGATGCGCCCACCGCCAGTCTTGGTACTACGCGTCAAGCCTTTAAACAGTGACCACACTATTGTCCTATCCGGGAACATCAGAGTGACTCTCACCCCACATGCACAATTGCAGCATAACCTTCAACAATAGGTACGTAGGCAGTAAACGTGTCCTGATGAGTATGCGCCTGCGCCGGCCTCGGGTCCGGTTTAATCCGGCTCATTAGTCTGATTCGGCGCCGTCTTCTCCAATTAGCAGAGTGATTGCGTCATTCCTTAACTGGGGCGGTGTTTGACAAAGTTTGGCTGCGATCGGAGTGGGCCTTGGTCTTCTATTAAACCATAAGTATGTAAATTACGAAGGAAATGCCAAAGGCCCGAAGATCGTAAAGTAATTGCATCAATCCTTAACTGCGGCGGTGTTTGACAAAGTTTGGCTGGGATCGGAGTGGGCCTTGGTCTTCTATTAAGCATTTAAATTACTGGCACAAAGGCCCGAATAACTCAGGTATACTGATGAAGAGTAATTTCGTCGTATCTTGAATGGGGCGGTGTTTGACAAAGTTTGAATTAAATAGCTTAGATGGGAGGTCCTTGATCTTCGATTGAACTTGTAAGCATGTAAATTATAGGCACGAATGCGCGAAAAACGTACAGGTTTGAATCCACAAAAAACATGGTATAATTGAAGTGAATAAATATATACTTGCCTAGAGCGACGACGATCGCTATGCCATTTTTCACTTCATAGTGAACTTCCAGTAGGAAAACAAGTTAAGTGGTATGTCCAAAAATCCTTAATACTATCGATGGTCGATCTTTCAATCTCAATCGCATGTTCCACTGAAATAACTATGAAAAAAGTAGTATATGCTCTAAATTACTCACTTTTGTCCAAATCCAGTGCTATGGCGGCCTTCCTAGCGTCCATAGTGGAGATCTCGTGTTCCACGAAGTACTCCTCATAGCGGACCTCCAGCAGGCCCTCGTAGGCCTCCGCGTCGGAGTCGTTGGCGCGGCTCGCGTTCGTGCGCCCCGTGCCTACTGACTTTGTGTTCGCTGCGTGTCGGACCTGCAGGGTTAGCACATGATTGCCGCGGGAGTATGTCGCCGCGAGATAGACTACCCGTCCTTATGTCATTAATACAGTTAGAAGAAGACGTGTCATCTATCTCGCGGCGACATACTCTCGCGGTCATCATGTGCTAGGCCTACTGGAAGTAATACTTTTAGTTAAATACAGTGAAAAAGGACACTTTATAAAAGTCTGATAGAAATACAATTAGAGATACCTAGTCTACCTACCGTTCTGAGTTCACCAGTTGGTACCTCTTCAGATATTTATTTATTTATTATTTATTTATAATATGTCGAAGCCACCAACACTAGCGCCTACTCCACCTTGCGTTAGCTTTGACTCCCTAGTGAAGACCTGAGTGCGCGTTCATTTGTAGCTCATGGGCATTTTCAGAATTTGAGTCCCCCCAATTAGCAAAAGTTAACAAAAATTAACTTGATGTCTGTTTTGTGACGACAATGAAGCATAAAATCTGTCTAAAAATTTACCTTTTTCACATTCTGAATGTAGATGTTGGGTAGACAGAATAACGTCTGTGACAAAGATCACTTTGCAGGCTAGCATACACCGGGCCCAGGATCGAGTGGCGTGGAGACAACTGGTGAAGAGTGTCCACATTCGTCACGTCCCTCGGCCATGAGGATACGACAAAGAAGAAGAGTTTAGATTATCGCTTAATGTAATTAATACAAAAACGATATGTTTATTGAAGTTTCATGCTTAATTATCGTCACAAAACTGACAGTGAGTTAATTTTTGTTAACAACTTTCGCTAATTGGGGGGTCCCAAATTCTGAAAATGCTCTCATACAAAGTGTTCTAAGCCGACGCTGTATAGGGTGCACGCTCGCTCGCTCGCTTACATGCATCACTGCGTCCACTAAGACCTTGCTCGATACACTTACCATGACTTCAGGGACCCGGAAGATGACGTCGGCGAGCGCGAGCGGCAGCAGCAGCGCGACCGCGGCGCGCGCGCACCCCGCCGCCATCCCATCGCAGGCGCAACTCCTGCGGCAAACACATTGCGTTATAGTTAGAGGGCATATAGTAACCACAAAAATATATTGCTTTAGAGCTAAGCAGAGGCTACAGAAACCAATGGCTCTATAATCTAAGCCAAATCACCGCCACGCCGATTTCCTTTTACACCCTATCTACATCTGGTGGGCAATTATGGTCGCGCGATAAGTGATAAAACATCGGGCCGAATCTAATAGCCGATAGGGAATCGCACTTACAAATAGTGCGATAGGGACGGCCCGGTATTTTATCATTTATCGCGCGACCATGATTGCCCTGCTGATAGCGGATCGGACAATGTGAAGACTGTTAGGTGCATCTTAGGTACTAACATGGCCGGGGTGAGCAATGCGGCATGTGGCCTAATGCTAGGTTTATACGGGCTCAGTGCGTGTCACTAAGGCCGTTTTCACATTATCCGATCCGATATCGGATGTCGGAAGGATTCTAATAGAAAAAATCCAAGATGGCGCCTGTAATGTATGGGATATCGGTCCGACATCCGATATCGGACCGGATAATGTGAAAACGCACTTACACTTGTCACATGCGTGTAAACACATTGTATGAGTGCTTAGCATTAGTGCTACTGCGAGTGCTAGTGAATAGAAGTCGGTTCTTTACTAAGCGACAAGTATCTATCGCCCGAGTAAAAAATAATAATACTTGCCACTTTACAAGGGTGTAAAAATTACTGAGAGTGATTAGTTTACTTCGTTACCATGACAATGTCTTGTAACTAATACTATTCTCTAATACCCATGTCGCTCCTTGAAAAACACAGTGACACTATCCAAAAAACATAGGTTTTTAGTTAACAACGCCATCTAGGTCGCGCGTTCATAACGAACGCAATGCAAAGACACCTATCGATTTAGCTCGCTTAGAAGCGACAGGGGGCGCTAATGTCACTATGGCGAATAGTGGGAATAGACGCGTGGGGGACGGGAACAATGTCATGTTTGCATTAATGATCTGGACGCCGATCAAAATGTAGTGAACTGTAAGACGAAAGTTGTCATTTTGTGTTTAGTGACGGTGTTCCGCGAGATTGAATGGTAAGTATGACAATTTTCTTATGGAACATTGTATCAATCCTTAAAGTGTCACTTTGAACTTGTAATAACTATTCAATATTGAGTTTCATTTTAAAGTAACAGTGTAATTTTTGCTATAATGACACTAGTACTTTAACAATTCTAAACGTTTTCAGATAGGTATAGTGACACTGTGCACGTAATGACGGTTTGGCTTTAAACTATTAGGCTTAATGCAGGTTAAAAATAAAGTTGTACTGTACTTTTACTTAAAATGACGTTATGGTCTTAACTCGCTAAAAAGAATTTGCATGAATGAATCGTCATTATCTGTTTAGTGTCATTTTTGATTGTATGAATTACCATAATTACGCTTGCAAAGAAATGGAATACCGCTGTTATGAGTTTAAAGCCACTTTAACTGGTAATGGTAGCTTTAAGCGCGTTGACTGATAATTGTCACTTTAAGTTTTATGTCATGCTTTGCGGTAATTAAAATTACAAAACAGTTAATGATTAATTACCTTCTAGACATATTACGTTTAATATCATTGTTCCATTTAAGTTTAGCACATAAACCTACACAATTTTGATGAAATTCTATGAAAAAGACATTTTACTCTATTTTTTTGTAAAATACCTATAAACAGCGCTAATAAAAATGAAGGTTATTTTTTGTATAATTATTTTTTACGAAGTAATTGCTATTTTTGTGATCTACAAGACACAATTACTAATTTAAGATACAATTTAAAAACTATGATTGCTAGTGGATAAATTTCTTGTGCATTAATATAACAAAATTATTAGCCATAAATAAGCTAGGCTAGCAAAGGCTCAACGATATTCAAGGCTCAAAAATTCAAAGCAATCATCAATAGTATAAACACACCAGCATCTACAGATCACCTATTTGCTACATCGCCACGAGCATGCACATTTCAAGCGGCCGACTAAACTTCGCATAAGTTAGGGTATACCACGTCGTCAAAAAAAATCGCACCTCGCGCAAAATCGTTTCAAGCAAAAATATCTCTAATCTTATTGACTGTAATCTATCAATATTTGTATCATTTCAAAGTACAATTAAAGCCCTTTAAGAGAAAAGGTGTATAACTTTCTTAAAAACAATAATCGCCAATCTGCCGTGGTTTTAAAAAAAAGGTATTGATGCGATTTTAATGGGACTCTAGGTGTGCTACCCCAGACGGTTTTAGAAGGAGCTGTAAAGGTGTCATGTGGATCTTTTGCACTCCAAAAGTCACCGAGGACGAACGCCTGCAGAAGAAAAAGCCTTGAAGGCAATAGGGGTAAAACACCAGAAAAAGCAGCTCAAGTGGTGGTACTGCTCCTAAACGGACTACGGCAATAGCAAGTTGCTGAACGCCTAAGCATAATCCGTTTCCGGGTGCGACGAGTCTTGTTGCGGTTTCTGGAGACCAGTAGCTACATCAGAAGGCCAGGATCTGAGAGAAGACGCTGCACCACCGCTAGAGACGACCGGTACATTGTATCGGCCTCTTTGCGGAACCGCTTTCTTATCGCTCCTGAGCTGCAGATACTGCTTAGAACAGCTCGAAGGACTGTAGTGAGTGTATCCATGATCAGAAGAAGATTGAGGGAGAAGAAAATGTTACCCCGAAGAGCTGACAGAGGCTACCAATTGAAGTCAGAGCCAATACCCCAATCGAATTGCTATAAGGCTTAAGGATTGGACGTTGCAGCAATAGAGGAAAGTTTTGTTCCCCAACGAGACGAAGGAGATCATTTACACCAACTATAGACGCAAAAGGGTGTACAGGATTCAAGGAGAGCAGGTTACACCAGTCTTCACCGAAGAAACAGTCAGTTACGGGAGCGGCTCGTGCATGTTCTGGGGCGGCATTTCCATCGACGGAAAAACGGATCCTTAACTGCAGGCAGTTACATTATGGAGATCTTAGAAGAACGTATGGTCTCGTACGCTGAGTTTTTTGGACCTGATTTCCAATTCATGCACGTCTACGCCCGTTGCCATACTGCCTTGATAGTGCGGGACTCCCTAATGCATGAGGTCGGAATGCACCGTAATGGAGTGGCAGCAACGAGCCCCGACCTGAACCCCATTGAACATCTCTGGGATGAGTTGAAACGGGATCCTGCTCCAGCCACCGTCAACGAGCTGGAAGCCGTAGTTATTGAGGAATGGGAAATTATTCCTCAAAAACTGATCGTAACACTGATCAGGTCCACAACTGATCGCATGGAAGCTACAGGAAGGGCCAGAGGGAAGAACACTGGGTTTTTATTGCGTTTGATTTTTTTTTAAATTTTAACCTGACTTTGGTTACTTTTTCCTGACAATTTTAATTTTTTGTATAAAATGTCATGAATTTTATGGATATTAAAATAAATGTTGTATTACTAACGCAAATGTCAAGACTAAAAGTGATTTTTGTTTCTAATATTTTTTAGTTATATTTTATTGTTTAAGAGGGCAAGCCAGGAGTGTTTACACTAGTTTTTAAGGGCAGTAATGCTAAATAGATACAGGGTTTGAGACTGAATGTCATTTAGTTCAATAAATTTTAATGTATATACATAAAAGGTGGTTTGATTGCTAATTATTCATTGAAATAAAAGGTAAATTTCATAAAAAAATGGCTATAGTGTCATTTTTCCACAAAGTAAAACGAAGATATAAAATTGTCATGTGTCCCTAAACAAAAATAAATGGAAAAGTGTCACTACCATTTTGTTTAAGCTTAATTATCTTAGAAACAAAATAAAAAAAATACAATTTACTATTATATCTATCAGGTTTAGTCACAAAACTAACAAGATCTGCCAAAAAATTACAAGTTTGTTGTAAAAATGGCAATTTTTGACAATTCAAAAATTTCAAAACTTTAAACCATTGTACCCAAAAAAGACGTTTTTCATTTAATGACACTATGTTTTTCAAGGAGCGATGTGTAGACGGCTACTTGCCACTTGTCACTTTGCTGAGAAGCCCCTAATCGCTAATACTAATGACAAATACTAAGCCCGTGTAAACCTAGCTTTAGCCGTCGTCCATCAAGTCTATGCAATTTGGTCGCGTGAAGTGAGTCAATGTCACTGCGCCGTGTGACCACGAGCAAGATATTTGAAGATATTTTGGACAACAGCGCCGCCAGGCTCCGTGCTGCTTGCGTCTATTCCTCGTCTAGTTCGTCACCATAGAAACTATGCAATATTTTCAGTTTTAATTTAGCTGTTACTCTGTAAGTGTGAATGAAAAGCTTCGGACCGGACCCAATAGTAAACATTTGAAACGAACCAATTTCCTTCTCAGAGAAGACAGTTTAGGTCATATATGCGCTTAACTTATTGCGTAAAAAAGGATAAAAAGCTTATCTGCAACCCTTAATCCTTAATCTAAGTGTAGATAAGATAAATAATCTCTAATACGATAACGGCGTCACCAATTAAGATATCGAATCCAGGACACAATACGAAATTAAATTAATTAGTTATGATTATGACGGGAGAATGCGAATTGCGCCCGCAAAAGGTAACTTTTACTAAAACCGAAAATTGCATACAGTTTCCGTGACATTGACGCTATCGAGTAACGTTCCTACTCTAAGAATTTGTTGGTAGACGCTTTAAAAAGCACTGGTGGCCTAGCTATAAGAGCGTGCGACTTTTGATCCGGAGGTTGCGGTTTCGAACCCCGGCTCGTACCATTCGTACCAATGAGTTTTTCGAAACTTATGTGCGAAATGGCATTTGATATTTGCCAGTTGCTTTTCGGTGATGGAAAACATCGTGAGGAAACCGGACTAATTCCAATCAAGCCTAGTTACCCTTCTGGTTGGAAGGTCAGATGGCAGTCGCTTTCGTAAAACTAGTGCCTACGCCAAATATTGGGATTTATTGTCAGAGTGGACCCCAGGCTCCCATGAGCCGTGGCAAATTCCGGGATAACACAAGGAGGATGATGATGTTATTGTTGGTAGACGCTCTGTAAGCGACCTCTAGTGGCAGAGGTGAGAACTTCAGAAGTGCAACGTTCTTGGCGGCGGCGCGGGCGCGCGTGTTGCCTACTAATGGGATATTGGCTCGCATTACGACATTTACGACACATTAGACTTATAAGAATAATCACTGTCGTTTGTCTCTTTATTTTTCAGTAATAGTTTATTAAATAACTATTCAATATACAGGGTGTCCCACAGCTATGCCACATACAGAGTGTAACAAAAATGGTGGTGATCCGTTTAAAGGGCGTACTCAGTATCGTATTTCTTATCAGGAAAAAGTAGAAGAAAATTTTTTTTTCGCTTTCGGAAAGTATATTTAAAATGTCATATATAGGATATTTTGCTGAAAGAAGACTTTATTTTATTTTTTAAACTTAGTTTGACCATTGATTTCACATTGTATAGTTTGTTCATTTCATTCATTCCAGTCAACTCCTGTAATTCGATCTGTATTGTCGTATTCTCGATGTTCAGTCCGCATGTCAAAACTGAAGAATGCAACTGGCCTAACTTGAATTTGCATGTCCTCATCGTTGAGTAGGTTTTGCACGGTGTTTATCAGGCGGTTTGAATGCATGTGCGAATTTTGCGATGCTAATAAAATGTTATTAGCCTGTTGTCCTTCTTAACTGCAATTTATAGGCTAATTTATTTTATATAGGTGCCTAAGGTACCAAACACGGATCAGTACGATTAAAGCAAATTGAAAAGCATACCTACTTATGGTAGGTCATGTAGGTAAGGTAAGATACCTCCTCCTATGTATCATCATCATCCTCCATGCGTTATCCCGGCATTTGCCACGGCTCATGGGAGCCTGGGGTTCGCTTTGACAACTATTGCCAAGATTTGGCGTAAGCACCAGTTTTTACGAAAGTGACTGCCATCTGACCTTCCAACCCGAAGGGTAAACTAGACCTTATTGGAACTAGTACGGTTTCCTCACGATGTTTTCCTTCACCGAAAAGCGACTGGCAAATATCAAATGACAGTTCGCACATAAATTCTCAAAAAAACTCATTGGTGCGAGCCGGGGTTCGAACCCGCGACCTCCGGAACGAAAGTCGCACGTACTTACAGCTAGGCTACCAGCGCTTCTGCATAGTACCTCCTATAAAGTTTTAAATTATTAGTAACATTGATGCCTCCCTAAAAAAATTCCTTTTGCTATTTCATAATACATTATTACTTTAATCGTATCGGTATATGTAAACTACTACTACAAAGAAATATATAAACAAATTTGACAAGCGCGGGAACCGACCCATATAAATAATGAAATATTCAAGTGACGAGTGCGCGCGCGCCCTAATTCCCTTTCATTGGGTCAGTGGCGCAAACTGGCACAAAGGGTCTGATGATCGTGCGACGCCTGACTATAACACTTGGCCTTCGTCGCAGTGAGAAATAGATTGTGTCTTAAATAATAGGTAAATAAATAATTATCTCGAAAGGAAAGTGTGTAATAACTGTGACAAATAGGTTTAATTGCTGTCTAGAAAAAGCTTTATATAATATAATATATATTATATAAAGCTTTTTCTTAAGCACATATTATGTGCATGTGTTTAGTAAAACGTCCCACTTTGTCGGTTACCATTAAGACGAAATTTACATGTATCCTTATATGAATAAACTTACAAAGCGGCTTTATAGCAATCGACAAAAATGGGACGTTTTCCCGTGCACACTGACATATATTGGTTTAGTAGTAAAAATGATACATAAACTTTTTTGTTTACGCGTCTACACTCTTTCTGCTAGGTAAATACCAACTGAAAATCACAAGCATTGTATTTTTACAAAAGTATGTGTGTGTTCTTCTTCTTAAAAAAATACAATTAAAATGTAATAAATAATATGTAAGAATCTAAATATTAATGTTGTAGCTAGAGCATTTCCTTTACCTACACGTCCATCGTCCATTTTGATTCAGAAAGCTGTTTATCTATGTATAAATTTTCCAGAGATAACGTTTTGTGAATGCACAAAGTTGCAGTTGCAATGTTTGACACAGTTTCAGCTCGCCATGCATTAAAGTTTCGGGGACAATGTGATGCAACATTCATCTCAGTAAAGTTTGCTCAGCGGACAGTATTATGATATAACAATATAAATGTAGTTGTTGTAGTTTATGTACAAAGCGTACAATGGCTTTAGCACTAAGTTAAATTACTAACGTATATAGTTACTAAAGGCACAGAATATATAATAGTACAAGTACAAGTGGTAGTAGGTACCAGTGGCGGCTGGTGAAAAGGTTCAGTGTTGCCTAGCACAAAAGAAACCTACCTTAACATTAGGTACTTTACTAGTACATAATCAATTTTAGGCAAGCCAGTGGGAATCGGCTTGTATGAACTGGTAGGTACGTAACTAATAAACAGAACACGTGCAGTGGGTACATAGTACATACAGTTTTTGTTAACAGGATAGCTTCCTGTACAAAAGTAGTAGTCTTCTCTGAGTATCTATTGATTTGTATTATGAAAAATAGTTTTACGGAATATTATGTCATCAGGTAGCATGTTCGTCTTATTTAGCAGCAAGAGCAATTTATTATGACAACTATATTATTACCATTTCCAAAAAAAATAATACGCAATTAGCGGCTCCCGGTTTTCATACTGTAAACAACCTAATATAAAATAATAACATCTAACCATAACCCATCAATAAAATCATATTAAAATAAAACTCATTCGACCAAAGGTCATATGAAAAGCTATGCCAAGGTTATCATAATTCGTTAAGCTGAAAAGCTAATTCTTCTTCTTGTTATAAAATAAAACGTTACGGTATTGTAGTTACAGATCATAATCAATTCGTTGTTCACTGTTCAGTTAGGTTAGAGCATATCGTAACGACGCTACAAATACAGGGTGGACAGAAATTCTAACGATTGTTGCTGTTCTACGACAAGCAGAAGTGAAAATTTATAGTTGACCCAAGATATTTCTGCAATGCAGTTGCAATAACAAACACTAGGATGTCAAATGTGAGGTTCTATGAAAATGTGATATTTATTACGACTTGCCCTGACTTTGTATCATTTTACTTGACTTCATCGTTTCAAAAAAGCGAAAACAACAACAAAATGTAACATGAACTTATGCCGCGAATAGATTAACGTGCTAGTCAAAATATTTATTTAAGTATTTATCTATTGTTCCCACTCTCCCACCTCAAAAATAAGTACTTAAGAGTTTGTGCGCGACATAGGCCGTAGATTACGGCAAAAAGGAGAGGGCCCCCGCGCTGAATCGTTTTTGGTGCAAAAGTTATCCATAACCATCCAAAGGGGTAACGCCATAAGTATTATGGGTACTTTTGCACCAGAAACGATAAGGAGCGGGGTTTAATAGTTAGTTTATTTGTAAATATTTATTTGAAGTTACCTTTTATTAAAATGTAGTACTCAAATAAATATAAATAAATAAATATAAATAACAAATAACAACCTTCCACCAAAAATACAAAACTCGACATGTGTTACGCCTGTCTGCGAGGCACCTTCAGGAGATATTGACGGTGCAAGGTCCGGCAACTGACAGTTACTATATATCACTTTTTACTTTTATATGTTGACTGTATGTTATGAGGTATTTCCGTAGCTACATTTAAGGTTATCCTGTATAATAAAACATAACATAAAAGCAATGTCCTTGAGGATGCATTACTCTACTTATATCTTCGATAGCTCGTAATCGTAACGGACTCGTAAAAATCTGACGAACTATAATACACCTCGTAAATCTGAGTATACGTACGTACAACGTAATATAACGTAAATAGAAAGCAATAGAATGGATATAGGTTGTGAATCAATGCTTTTTGACGGCCTTGAAATCGTCTTCTATAAAAATCTTCTTAAAATGTTAAGGATGACCTAGGTGCGTTTCTTTTTACGGGTAGGTTTTTTGTTCCATACTTCTCAGAGCGTCATTTTTCATTACATCAGCAATTCCGGTCAACTTTGTACAAAAATTAAAGGAAAAGTTAAATTTGTTTTTATTAATTCCTATTTTGTTACCAAGATTTTGTTGATGAATTGAGATTTTATATTTTTAAGGAAAAGTTAAATTTGTTTTTATTAATTCCTATTTTGTTACCAAGATTTTGTTGATGAATTGAGATTTCACGGCTTTGAGGGTTCCCGAGAATATCAGTCCCAGAACGTTGACTTCAAAGGTTAAAGAGAATATTGACAGCTGTTGTCTGTACTTTCCTGCTGAAATCGGTCTTAAGACAAGTTCGGTTTACCGTACTATAGAGGCGAAAGTGCATGATGGAGATTTAAGAGGGGCAGTCAGACTTCTGTTCTCCGATTCCACTCTCGCGCCGGCTAGTGCAGACACGTTGGAGGCTCTGATTCAGAAGCACCCGTCACCTTCAAGGCAGTTGAATTTCCCCCCTGAGCCTAATTTGTCGAGTCCTTTTTTGACAGTGACACAGGAGGAGGTCGTGAGCGCTTTGGGGTCCTTTTACAATGGGTCTGCGTCTGGGCTGGACGGCTTGCGCCCTCAACATTTGAAAGAGCTGACTTCTTTGTCGGCTGGAGATAATGGCAGAAAATTGTTGGAGTCCCTCACAAGGCTTTGTAACTTCCTTTTACGTGGCATGGTTAATCCCCAGGCTTGTCCATATCTGTATGGGGCATCTTTGTGTGCCTTGACGAAGAAAGATGGTGGGATTAGGCCAATTGCTGTTGGGAATACGTTGCGACGCCTTGTTTCCAAACTTTCTTGTCGTGCAGTTAGGGAGGAGATGGCGAAATATCTTCAGCCATGTCAGGTTGGATTCGGAACGCCTTTGGGGTGTGAGGCAGCTATCCATGCAGTGCGGTCATATGCCATGGCTCCGGAGAACGTTTCTAGTGTGATACTGAAAGTGGATATTAGAAACGCTTTCAATTCTGTGGAGAGGGATGTAATTTTGAGGGAAGTTAAGGATAGGGTACCATCGTTATTTCCGTTCCTTCACCAATGTTATTCTTCCACAAGTAATCTCTTTTATGGGACTGATCCGATTGCATCACAGGTAGGTGCTCAGCAGGGCGATCCGTTGGGCCCTCTCCTTTTTTGTTTAGCCATGCAAGGTGTCATCCGTTCGCTAGCCAGTCCTTTAAACGTCTGGTATTTGGATGATGGTACGTTGGGTGGAGCGCCGGATGTCGTGTTGGGGGATGTGAGGAAGCTAGTGCAAGCGTTATCAGCCGTTGGCTTGCAGGTGAATGCTGAGAAGTGCGAGTTGTTTCTTTGTGGTCCGGAAACTAGGGGGTTGGTAGCCGATTTTGAAGATGTTTTGCCTGGCTTAAGGTTGGTGGAGAAGTCATCTTTAGTGCTCCTTGGGGCGCCGATTTTTTCGGAGGGGTTAATCAGGTGGTTCAGGACAAAACCGTGGCGCTTTCAGAGTCTATGAAGCACTTGCAGCATGTCTCGGCGCATGTATCTTTGGTGTTGTTACGTAACTGTTTATCAATCCCACGCGTAACATACACTTTGAGAACGGCACCGACTTGGATGCATATGCAGGTTGTGATGAGATTCGATGAGGTGCTCCAAAGCGGTCTGGAGTCCATCCTGAATGTCCGGTTTGAGGAATCCCAGTGGTTGCAGGCTACTCTTCCCATTCGGCATGGCGGGTTGGGGGTGCGTCGCATGCAGGATGTGGGACTTGTAGCTTTTCTTGCATCTTCACACGCGTCTCAGGGTCTGGTTGCGCGTATTTTGTCAGTTCGTGAGATCGATATGCACATGCCTTTTGTGGGTAGCGCATTGGATGAGTGGGCTGTTCGCTATTCCAGCGGGGCCAGACCGGACAACCTCGGAGCTCAGAGATCGTGGGATGACCTTCTGTGCCGTCAGGCATACGAACAGTTGCTGGAGAGCGCATCGGGGTTGAGTTGGCTCGGTTAAAGGCGGCAGTAGCGCCCGAGTCGGGGGCCTGGCTACACGCCTTGCCATCATCGCACTTGGGTACGTTGTTGGATAACGACTCCTTGAGGATTGGTGCTGCGTTAAGGCTCGGGTGTACTGTGTGTGAGCCTCATCCATGTGTCTGTGGTGTAACGGTGGAGGCAAATGGGCACCATGGGCTGAGTTGTGCGCGGTGTGCTGGTAGGTTTCCTCGACATCATGCGATTAATGATATCGTTCGCAGGGCGATGGTGTCGGCGAACCTGCCGTGCGTGTTGGAGCCCCAGGGCCTTAGTCGTACGGATGGAAAGAGGCCTGACGGTCTCACTCTCGTTCCGTGGGCTAAAGGTCGTAGTCTGTTGTGGGATGCTACGTGTGTGAGCACGTTTGCTCCATCACATCTGGCACAGACTACGCGTGCGGCGGGCGGGGCGGCGGAGTACGCGGCAAGGCAAAAGCATACCAAGTACTCGAACTTGAAGCCGGTGTACGATTTTGTCCCTGTTGCGGTTGAGTCGGCTGGTCCCTGGTGCGCCGAAGCCAAGGATTTTGTGAAGGCCCTGGGTAGACGCTTGCGGGATAGGGGTTGCGATCCTAGATCGGGTTCGTACCTGGTACAACGTATATCGTTGGCTATACAGCGCGGCAACGCGGCTGGTATTTTGGGGACGTTTGTTCCGGGTACTGACCGGGTTGGGATATAAGGTTTTTATTAAGGGTATTGTGTTTGCCTTTTTTTTTTTTTGTGTGCTTGAGTTTTGACGATGCGTGTTGCGGATAATGTATGTTATGGTAATGTTTTATTTTGACGAAACCTTAGGTGGATGGACACTCTGTTATATGACGAAGCCTGCGCTGTGGATCTAAACGTATGTATTTTTTAATGATTTCTTTTGTTCAATAAAAATACAGATTTGTACATTAAAGTTTAATGCAATAAGAGTTAAATAAAGTTTTTCTGAATTGAGATTTTATTTTTCATCATTAAGGTTCTCTAGTATCTATATTTTCTTAATTATAACAATTATCCTGTATATATCTTACGAAAGTGGAATTATATTACTAAATGTTGGTAACAAAATAGGATCAATTAAAATTTGCTGACGTGGCATTGTACAAAGTTGACGGGAATTGCTGACTTAGTCATTTTTTTCCACTTTTGAACTTATTCTGATTACTGGAGTCCGTAATATAATCTTTTAAAAATATTCAAAACATGTTCCGATCGTCTGAAAAAACGTCCGCGGCAAGCCATCGTAAAAAAAAACACCTTTATACAACTACAACAATACTTTTTACAACAGAGTGATTCAGTAAGGATTTTGTGGGTAACATTGCAACCCGATATACTGAGGCTTCTCTTCCTGTTGATAACTAATCACGTATTAATTAAGGGAAACACCCTTCGGTGTAACCAGAGACCACAATAACGAAAGTGAACAAAATCATTTGTCTACTTGTTAACCTGCCAGTTCGTACAGGGTGGCTCAAAAATCAATAAACTAAAAATAATAATTTCAAGAAAATGTTTCATTTTGCGTATCAAAGCAAAAATTATATTGATTTAGACTAACACGATTTGCACTTACTAATATACTTTCCCCATCACGGAACAATGGTATTCCGGACCTTTGGGAGGCGTGCGCGGGGCCGAAGCCAACGCGTAGAGGCCCTTT
Source organism: Leguminivora glycinivorella (assembly GCF_023078275.1). Classification (NCBI taxonomy): domain Eukaryota; kingdom Metazoa; phylum Arthropoda; class Insecta; order Lepidoptera; family Tortricidae; genus Leguminivora; species Leguminivora glycinivorella. Next base: position 686,989 of record NC_062983.1, read on the forward strand.
TGACACTTTAATGAAATGTAAGGGGTACACCGAGCGGATGTTGCCCTTGCCCGTATCATGGGACACACGCAGAGGCAACACCCGCCAGGGTGTAAGGACTATTTGAGAGTTAATGGAATCTAAAATGAACTGGTCTATTTTGATGAAAGTGATGGACTAAATACTGGGCTATGGATAAAAAACCGGACGCCTGCCTAATAAAACGGTATCCAATTTTATTTCCGGCAGACGGTGACTCGTCCCCACAACCCACCCCTAACCACTAATATACTTATTTTTACGCGATTAAGTCCCGTTTTGTTCTAAAATTATGAAAGCAAATATTAGCTACAATATAGTTATTTCAAATTTGTAGTATAATTTTGTTATTAATAAGCACAGTACCTATTGGTTGTGGCAAAATATTATGTTACTAAAAAAATGTCCTAACTAATAAAATTACCAGCATATCTAGAGCCCAAGCAAAGGAAAGTACCAACAGCACTCATAGAATAAGCTTTCTGTTCACCAAATATGAAATTATATAATTTTTTTTTTAAATAGATATCCACTAGTACAAAAAAATGGCGAGAGTATAAACTTTTATTGAACCACTTTACAAACAGTTTATTATCAATGCCATTGCAACGACCGTTACTACGCCCAAATAACGCGGAGAGCAAAAACTGCAGCATTTGTACCGGCACAGTTTTTCTTTTTTTCCAATTTACTGGAAGCTTTTTGCTCTGTCACTTTGTTTCGAGTTGCAATTTTCAAACCGCAAACCATTGGCAATTTTTCATTTAGTGACTATTTTTGTCACTATAATAACTGGACGACAAAAAAACATTCAGGTTGAATAAAAAAATGACCTTATTTTTTGTGTTAAAGCAGGTTGATTCGAGTATCAGTTTCGTTAAAAATTCCAAAGTCAATAGTTAGTCATACTAAGCTAACAAAAATTCCGATACTTAGTCTGCTTTAATTGCTTCAAACGTCTGTGTAATTTTGTGTCGCAGTCTTATAAAAGTTTGACGTTTAATTTAACCAAAATCGATGTTAACTTCAATTTTTTTACGACTTTGGAAGTGAAAGTAAGAGTGAAATAAAACTACCTAAGCAATTCCCTAAAAGTTTGTACATTTGGATGACCTAGTGGATCATGCTCAGCTTCATGGACTCTATCAGCCTACCAATCTTAATCAAAATCGGAGACATGAATCGTGATCCAAATGTAGATACAAACTTTTCGAGAATTGCTCATCTATGGAAACCCGATAGAAGCCGTTACTATAGTTTAATTTACACAGCAGTTAACAAACTTCAGTGCGGAATGCATCGTATTCAATGTCATAGCCATTTTTGCAACGTTTTTCGCGAACCTAGCACAACGTGCTCTAAATCCGGAAGCCGACGTTCACCGACCACCATTCACATGCTAATGCTTATTGTATTTAATATGTACAGTGCGGGCTTTGATGCCGGAACACTAGGCTTTAGTAAAGTTAGATTCTAAATAATCTATGTTAACGGACCAACTAGTAAATGTATACCAGTACACATTTTTGATCTGTTATCCCTGGACTACATAAGCCCAATTTTTTAACCCCCGACGCAAAAACGACGGGGTGTTATAAGTTTGACGTGTCTGTCTGTTTGTCTGTGTGTGTGTGTGTGTGTGGCATCCCGAACGGATGAACCGATTTCTATTTGTCTGAAAACTGAATGTTTTTGTTTGAAATGTTTGTGTTTTTTTTTGTTTGAAAACTGAATTTGTCGGGAGTGTTCTTACTGTTCTTAACCATGTCTCATGAAAATCCACTACAGTCCGGTCCGGTCCACTACATATGTCGGGGGTTTCTTCAAAATTTTAATTAAGTGGTTATTAAAAAACTCTGTTTATAGTTTTTCAGAGACCATAGTCCATTTAAAATGAATCACACCGTATTCAAGCCATTTACTCAGACAAGGAAGGGTAACGAAAATGATAATAATGTATAAAATAACAATAAATAGCTACTGAGTACTGAGTTACCTCACGGTGTTAGACGCAACAGTTGTATGTAATTTATAATTTATTTTAATCGATTTATAAACTACATAAAATACCACATTATTATCAACAATAAAACTCATTTCTTACAACATAAATCTCTAAACCACAAAAACTCCTTCTTCCGCGACACACTTAATAAAAAAGTCTTGAGCAGTTTCTCATCTCAAGTGTGGCCGTTACTCAATCCTAATTATTAAGTTTAAAGCACTTTGGGCACTTTCCTACACGTGTGCTTATACGGAACTTATCTTATCAGAACTTGAGATAAGAGTTACGGCGAGGTAACATACTTGTAAGCTTATCAGATTCTTTGCACAAACTGAATATTTTAAGTGTTATGGAATAATTGGCAATTTTTGGTCTAAATAATTTATTTTCCCCTCACTAGCTCGGAAACACGTGTTTTGTCCTTTAATACCAGCGGGTAAAAACGCATTTTAGCCACTAGTGGGTAAAGTAATTTGACCTTGAATAAAGTCAAATTAACTGATTTAAAATTGATAAAAGTAGGTGAATCTAGTATTATAGATGATTTACCACTTGTGGAAGCAGTGATAAACGCATTTTTTGCGTTGTAGTTTCCTCGCTTTAGTGAGGGGAAAAGTTTTGTGTTACACTCGGGTGCAAATGTATTTTACTTCTCGTGTGTTAAAAAACTCGCAAGTTCAGGATTCTATTCTCGAACCACTCGCTTCGCTCGTGGTTTAACTATAGAATCCTTTCACTTGCTCGTTTTTCAATTCCAGTATCTATCAATAGTCTTTATAATACATATTTAATTGTAATGTGATAAATAATTTGATCTCTTATGTACTGTACCTAATTAAGACCTAATAATATATGTATGCAATAAATGCTTATCGACTTATGACACTCGGCGTTAATATACAACTTTGCCCCCTTGTACAACAAATAACTATTAATTTTTATAAATAAATACTTAATGCTTCTACTACATTTTGATGTTAACAATATCCAGTTTTGCTAACTAGAATGACGATTTGACCATGTTGTGACTGTATTAAGGATTTCATCACACCTTTCTTCCCACGAGTGTCGTAGAATTTGACTGCGGAATATTAGTAAAATTGCAACATGTCACTGCAACACATATTACGATTTCGTTTTTTTTACAACCACTTAATTGATACAAGTAAGTGCGTTTTCACATGATCCGATCCGATATCGGATGTCGGACCGATATCCCATACATTACAGCCGACATCTTGGATTTTTCCATTGAAATCCTTCCGATATCGGATCGGATTGGTAATGTGAAAACGGACTTATAGTGGCACTGAAACTTGAGTAGTGTCATGTGCTCTGTTTCCCTTTAAGTATGCATTTAATGACAATTTACGATTGATTAACACAAAGCCACCAAATACTAGCCAGTAGCTAAATAAAGCCATGAACTGACTAACAAAGCCATCGTTACTACCAAAATAATGCAATAACTATTAAAAAATCCACCCACTTATCCATTCGCAAATTAAACCTTAATATAATTCATATACAGTGACTTTTATCAATTTATCAACATGCAGATAAGTCCTTTAGTTATGATAGTCTCGGTTGGATGCGCGGGAGAGGCGCTAGTGAACCGTGGTGATAGATGAAAGAGATGAATATATAATTATTGATTGGTGTGAAAGAGTTAGATGAAATTATAATGGACACATTTTTCACGGTGCCCATACCGCGAAAATCTTAAAAAGTTGTTGTTACTTAACGAGTTATTTGTAGTAAAACTTACATCATTTTACAGTGTCTTGTAAGATGTATTTAGAATTATACAAACATACATACAATCACGCCTGTATCCCATAAAGGGGTAGGCAGATCACATGAAACTACTAAAGCTTCAGGGCCACTCTTGGCAAATAAGGGGTTAAAAGAAAACGAAACTGTGGCATTGTTGCAGTGACAGGTTGCCAGCCTCTCGCCTACACCACAATTTAACCCATATCCCATAGTCGCCTTCTACGACACCCACGGGAAGAAAGGGGGTGGTGAAATTCTTAACCCGTCACCACACAGGCATTTAGAATTATCTGATAAGATAAGATAATGGAAACGCGAATATATGACACTTCAAGTAATTCCTGTTGGACAGCGACGTGTGTGTGTTTAATTTTTTTTTAATTAGTAAAAAAAAAAAAAAAATTATCAAAGAATAACGGCGTCGACCCGATATCAGTCGTTACCCGGGTTCTCTGACCTCCACCCTTTTTTAAAGAGCCCTATGCCAAAGGACAGCTGACGTCATTTTGAAAAGTAGGTCACTTAAGTTCACTAGTGGTCAATGAGAAAGTCAGTAAAAATGCCAAGAGTTCCATGATAATTATTAATATCTACTTATCAACGAATAATCGGTCGTCGCCTGGGGTCATTGACCTGCACCCTTTTAAAGGGCCCTGGTGGTAGGGCAGGTGATGTCAGCTGTGTGGGGGTCAACTAAATTGTCGACTTAGGTAATGTCTAGACTTTAAAGTAATCGATGAAGACAAATGCCATTTTTCAAACAAGTGTCTATAAAATTATGAGCAATTATTATTGTTGTTGTTGTTATTACAACAAAATATTTTTAGGACACCCTGTATTTGTACAACCTATTTGTTTACCCCAAAATGTAGGCACATACAACTAGAAGGGGTAGACCTCTACTATAATTTTTATTAAATTATTTAAACTTTTTAAACTTTATTTCACATAAGTGTACATTGTGAACTTAATGCATCATGGCATTCTCTAGTTACAGGTAAAAAATAAGTTAAAAAAGGTTCCTAGCATAGTTGGGAATCTAAAAAGCGCCATCTAGAATTTGTTTCAGGCAATGTTCTCCGCATAAGTACTCTTCGACCAAAGATATCAATAGTATTAATTTATCAACATACATACAGACAGACATACAAGTACATAAATGATTTGCACAAACGTCCGGCCAGCTGCCGAGCCCATACATACAAAGGGTCATTCATACAAACTCTTTGAACAGATCACCTGTATTTACCGGTAATAAGGGTTACAATACTTTAGCAGTCTTAAGCAAATAGAGATAATGCTTGCAAATATTATTATTGGAAAGAATTACTCGAGTATGTAATCTGTACCTACACCTCAGAACTTGGAACATAGATTGACGCAGACATATAAAATAAATATAAATATTGGGGACACCTTACTCAGATCAACTTAGCCCCAAACCAGGGGCGGCTCACTCCGGGATTGTATCGCCGCGCTACAAGTACATGCTGGCGGCCGCGAGTTCGCGGCCTAATCAGGCCCCGTAGCCGAATGGCATTTCTCCGACGCCAAACGAAAGCGATACGCCGCTGGCTCTGTCGCGCCAATACGCAAGCGCGATAGAGATAGATATCTACTAGCGCATCGTTTCGTGAGCGTTTCGTGAGCGATTGTGCCATTCGGCTAGCCACCCAGGGGTGGGGTGGCGCGCGTTCTCACGGAACGCACGTTCGCACTTTCTATTGTATTACTTTACGTCGCGAGTTTTTTTTAAGGTTCATATGCGATGTCCACATGTGGAATGGCTAATAATGCATAGTTAAATAGACATCATGAATAAAATAGGACAATTTTACACAGATCTTATTGATTAAGTCCCACGGAAAAGTTCAATAAGGCTTGTGATGCTGAAGGCTTAAACAAAAATATATAAATACTGTACGAGTATATATACACCTAGACGGTACCCAAGGCTTGAATATATAGTATAACATTTTATCTGAGAATTAATTAGTTTTAATCCATAGGCAACCCTATCATCCGACGCTGCGCACGTGCGGCTCGTTTCTTTGTTAGAATTTTGTAGGCATTTAAAAAGGCGGCATTTCGTGAACATCAAAGAAGTGGGCCTTCTGTACTTGTACTATTATATATTCTGTGCCCAAACTAAGCAAAGCTTGTACTATGGGTGCTAAGCGACGATATACATACTTAAATAGGCTACTTTCCTCGTAGTCAAATCAGCTTCTTTTTAAGAACTGTCAAAACGATTTTGAATGACTTACTAATATGGAATGAATATGAAATCGAATTGAGTGACGTCACGGTCAACTGATTTACTTTATATATTTCTATCTGATTTATAAAATATAAATTGGAGTTAAAAATAACTTCTGTCCCTGTTTTTCTTATAATTATCTGATGCTTTATTTTGTGTATGGTATAAAATATTTTATTTTAAGTACAGTCAAGTTGCCTATAGATAAATACATACTGTCACTAAATATTAGACCAAGTGCACATAGTTAAAATTATAACAGAAATTATCCATAACGTAGTAATCGTATATAAGTATAAGTAAACTATCCAAATTTGACCTTTCTGTATGTCAATTTTGTTATTCTGCACATGTCGGAATTTATAACTCAGATGTACATAGAAAGTAGGCATAGAAACAGAGTTAGTGACAATGCGGGTTCGATTTCACTTTCAATGGCAAAATTAAATACATAGGTACAGTCACCGGCAAAAATAACTGACGATTTCTGTACCTTGTCACTTTTACGTCGTGTTTGAAGAGTCATACGAAATTGTCAAACGATTAAGCGACAAGGTACAGAAATCATCTCTTATTTTTGCCGGTGACTGTACGTAGTACGTTGCTGAATCTCTGAATCTACCTACTAATATACAAAAAAATAACAACAAGATATATGTAAAGACTGTCGTCGGTGATCGAGTCGAGGTAACCGTAAATTCGAGGTCCATTAGGACCAATAATATAAATCAATCAGGCTATTTTGCGTTAATGATTAAAATGAGACCCAAACAATTCGAATCAATGATCTCCAAAACAAATCGCGCAAAAATAAGTAAGTTAATTAAACTGTAAAATTAACTAAAATTATAAGAAAATACTTGACTAGCAAATCATTTTCAATTACGAGTACTATTTACATAGTGCTTCATTATAGGCGTCAAGTAGCAATTAAAAGTATGAACCATTAATAATTATTGCATTGGTGCACAGTGTATACTGTATAGACTACCGTGCACCGTGAGACCCTTGCCTCGCAACCTGGGACAACTATTCACAAAACATTATACTAGTCAGACCACGCTAAGTTTGCAGAAAATTGATGGCTGAGCAAATCTTATACTTTTAAACGAGCAATTCTTGTATATTTATTTATTTATATATACCGACGATCTCGGAAACCGCTCTAACGATTTCTCTGAAATTTGTTATGTGGGGGTTTTCGGGGGTAAAAAATCGATCTAGCGTAGCCTTAGATCCCGGAAAACGCGAATTTTCGAGTTTTCATGAGTTTTTCTTTCGCGTTAGTAAACGTAAAATATAGTCGTTAATTTCGCCGCGCGCGCATCGATTCCGCTTAGCTCAGTCGTACGAGGTCGATCTAATGTACGCAGATAGATCGTAGGTGTCAGGGTTTCGAATCCCGGCCAGAAATTAAGTTGTTTTTTGTCTTTTTTTTGTTTTTGTATTTATAAGTTTTTTTTTTATCTAAAGACGTGATATATTAAAATAGAACCGAGCGAAGCTCGGTCGCCCAGATATTGTTAATTTAAACTTAAAAATTCTGTACTAATTCCTTTTTTCTATGGTACTAATTTCTAGGTACTTGCACAAGCTGGGTCGGGCTATCAAAATCGCTGAACGCAGTTTTGCACAACGTTCTAGCCGTAGAACTAACTATTTCTATCGTAATTTATACACTAGATCCGATCTCCGTCATCCGATTTGCGTCATTTTTCGGATCTAGTGCGATAATTTCTACGGCTGCTACGGATCGAATTAGAATCGAACGTAGTACGAAACCGCTGTAATAGGACATGACATAATAGTCATGATTTTTAATTACATTAAAATTTGTAGACCCTAAAATTTGCAACAAATTATATTCGAAACATAATTTTAGGGTAATTTTACGAGTTTTCGAACTAAACTGGTTAGCTACGAAGTATAATTAAGCTGTCGCAGTGAATATCGGTTTAACTATTGTGTGCAAATGAGCCGATCGACGGTCTACTATTAGATATCGATAGTTTTCTTATTGTTATGCGCGTTTGCGTCACTATTGGTATGTATTATGTGGTCTGTCACACAGAAGTTTAGGAATACAGGCTGGTTGAAATAAACATTGTCCTTATAAGTTTTGTATATCCTCATCATCATTATAATAGGTATATTTTTTCTTTATAGTAAAAATACTCATAGTATAGGTACTATCAGCTGCAAAAGTGCATGGGGAATTTATAAATGAATTATAATTTTTATATTAAAGGAAAAAATGGAAAAATTTACGCTTCCGGCGGGACTTGAACCCGCATCTTTTTTGCAATCCGTGCAATGCTCATAACCAATTGAGCTACGGAAGTCGCGCCGGACATCGCAAATCTTTCCATGCCTTTCCTTATGTACACACGTCTTGGGGTGACGTCTAGCGCCATCTACCGACAGACTATTATATCTTGTAACGGCACTGGAGCACGGTTGCACGGATTGCAAAAAGGATGCGGGTTCAAGTCCCGCCGGAAGCGTAAATTTTTCCATTTTGTCCTTTAATAAAAAAAAATAAATTCATTTAAAAATAATAATTATTTAATATAAAAATGTTTAGAATCGTTAGCAGACGTTTCTGCTTGTTAAAAATGAATTATAATTTCTCCATGAACTTTTGCAGCTGATAGTACCTATACTTTAATAAGCTAATGCCTAGCCAAGGTGACAATACAATAGGACCTCAATAATCCGACCCTTCTGTAATCCGAACGCTATTTCTGCTTTTACGAGAAAAACGTGACAAAGCTATTTATTTGTCATAAAATACTACCCGGTAAACTAAAATATCGGATTATAAAGGAAATTCTGATAAATAATACGTTTACAGATAAATACGCATTTCAATTAAGTATACAATTTTATTTGTACTTTAATACAAAATAAGTAATAACCTATTTACACTATGTATGTATAGGTAACCCGAACGGTTCACTAATTCGAACAGGGGTTGAATTTACAGGGTTCGCATTAACGAGGTTCTGCTGTAATCAACGAGACGGTTTGTATTGTACCCTGATTCTTCAATTATGTGACAAACTCGACAAAGACAGTAGCGTTTCGTTACGAGGTATAAGTGATCGACAATATCCACATTTTACTCATTATACTACCTACAGACGGACGGATAAGACATCTCATTGGTGGAAAATCGCTTAATATCTTTTAATTTTGGCGTTGGTATACGGGACACCCTGTATAAATAATAGTTCTTGTATACCCGGGATGACAAAAACCAAGTACCTTTGGTACGTGGAAGTTTCCAGCCAGTCTTCCTTACCTTGCTTCATTACCTTATCGTAACTAGTCCAGTAAAGAGGACATCCTGTCAATCCGCTCATTTACTTGCCACGCATCTTTTTGGCGCCATTATGTCAAGTTGAGCCACTTCAGGCAATGTGCCACTTCCTAGAGTGGGTAGTTTGATAATGATGGCAAAAGGTGACACAGACGCCGATGCAATCCTGTTTCGAAACGTTAGACCCTAGAAAAGTCCTATGTATACATATTCCAATTTCGACGAACGGATAATTTCAACTGATTGTACCTACACTTCTTCGTGTTTTACATTATTAAACTACATTACGATTCGGATTTTAATACGATTGAATAAATTATGGAGTTATTTTATTTAGAGTTTTAGACTATAGGTAAGTATTCAATATTTTAACCTAAAACTAATCCCTTTAATTTATAACTTGTCACTTTGTTTATGATTTATGAAATGTCTTATACGTTAGGTTAGGTTTAGGTTTAACTTTATAATATCATGTAAGTATGACGTTACGATTTGATTGTATAATGAACACCTACCTACTTCTAGGAACTAGTTTTATTTTTGTGTCAAGATCAAAATGAAAGTTTTCTTAGTTCCCTGCAGCTTGGTGTACAGAGTTGCATCAAGCCAAGTATGCTATCAAAACCGCGGTCAGACGCTACTTAGGTACCTATTAGGTACAGTCAGCCAATTGGAACCCTAACTAGAACTATGTCACAGTGACGTTATAAATCAGATTGTAAGAAATCTCTTACTGCTTGTCATTTCAACATGGTTGTAGAGTGGCCCAATTGGTTGACTAAGTATACTTATGCAGGAGTATGTAGCCAGGACAATGGCTAAAGACCTGAGCAAGACCACATACGTGATCTGATGCGTGTGCGCATGCCACAGACCACTTCTCCTAAACTAAGCATTGATGGTACAAAAAATATAACTAACTAACTATTGTGGCTCAGTGATCCAAAGTGAATCTTGGCCTCCGAAACGAGAGATCGCCACCTGTCCCGATCCTGCGCAGCCTCTTGCCAGTCTCTGACTTGAAGCCGACGCAGATCCTCCACCACACTGTCCTCCCAGCGGTACCTGGGTCGACCCGCCGGGCGGCCACCAGCCGGTCGACCCAAGAACGCTCTCTTGACAGCCCGATCGTCTCCCATTCTGAGTAAATATATATTGTGTAAATCAAGGCTCTTTTACAAATAAGTAGGTGCTATAATTTATAATAGTAAATGGTGGGGACAATCAATGTCATAGTTCTAATAGTAATAAGATTTCAGAATTTAAGGGATGGCGAAAAAAAATATGACTGCGCAATGCGCATACTGTTACTGCCAACAACATTGATTTTAAGTAACACTGAGGTGATCACCAACAGTTTATGAAGCACTCTACCTACTCAGATGCTTTTGGCAACTCTACTTACCAGCTGTCACTTGATATTTACTTGATAATATGTAGAGTCCACTGAAAATGTTTGAGCAATTGAGTGGCTGCATGGTCAATTGCAATGTGTAGGAACTAGGATGTGTGACACATGATTAATATGCAATAAACACTGGTGACCAGAGAGCTGGCGGCTTTCTCTCGCAGCGCATAAGCATTGCTATTTTGCGAGGGAATACCGCCAGCACCTTTGGCACAATGCCGCGGGGGCCCCTATTTAGATATATTTTAATTTAGATTAGGTTTGCATTTTTTTTTAGAGTAAGCTTATGTTATTTAAGTTTTATTACCTAATAAACACCTTTAGTAAATAAATTATGTGCTTAAGTAGAGTAGGTACCTACACATATTTGTCAGTGCAAGGCATGTACCATCTACTGTCAAGTGATCTGCGTTAGACACGCATTATGCAACGCATGCGCCGTTGTGCCGCTAACCAAGATTGGTATTCCTTTTCCTACCTAAGCTAGCGGGCTTTGGATACAGATAAAATACATTATTTTTGATTCTAGACTGCTACCAATAAATAAATAAATATTATAGGAAATTAATATTTAGAGAGTTTTCATGTGAAAGCTCCAAGCACTGGCATGTGCCAAGGAGTGGTATTTTTTTGCCGGCGGCTATATTTCCGCGCTCATATAACCCGGCAACCTTCAAATCGGCATCTTAGGCCACGTCTTTGCCTTTGGCTAATAGTCTGTACCCATGAGTAAGCGCATTTATAATAAAAGAAAATCGGGTCCGCCATCTTACTTTCTGACTAACTATTAAATCCAGATGTCGGATTGGATAATGAGAAAAAACTCTTACACAGATTGACCCAACGCTAAGCAAGAAAGCTTATTTATATTATTAAATTAAAACGGGACTTAATCGCGTAAAACTTACGTTTTATATTTAACCCGACGTTTCGGATATGACATTACGTCCGTGGTCACGGGTAGACTGGCTGGGAGTTGTATCAACATCTTCTAGCTGTACGAGTTTTTCGAACTACCCGCACTTGATTGTCATCAGTCACTTTTACGCTAGGGTTGCCACTCCGCCTATATACAACACTCACGACATCCGATGGTATGGGACGGGAAGTTTTCTCACGTTTACACTTGCTAATCACTGGATTCCACGAAGATGAAATCCCTTGCCCTTCATTTTGATTGAAATTACGATGTTTCCTGATTTCAATCGCTTCACGTACTTTCCTGCTATAGTAAAGACGTTCAGTTGAAAGGACTTTGGGATTATGCAGTTCAATCCAGTGGTTTGGTCCTGACTCTAGCAAATGCTTGGCAACCGCAGACTTATTTATTTGTCGTTTTTTGACCGCCGCGATATGTTCCTTGAGCCTTTCCGCTATGGTGCGTTTGGTTTCTCCAATATAAGAACTACCACAGCTACAGTCAATCTTATAAACGCCTGGCGTCTGATATGGAATAACATCCTTTGCTGACCTTAGTTGCCCCGCCACCCTCGACAACGGCATGTACACAGTCTGTATCCTCTGTCTGTATCAGACGAAAGCCTGCGAAGAAGCATCCGAATGTTGCAAGACGACCGGCATTTATGCCCTATGTCAAGGGAGTGACAGACAAGGTTGGTACCATACTAAAGAAGTATTCGATACAGCCAGGATTGGAACCCAGGGACTGTCGGCTTACCAGGCAGAGTAGCACATACTTGGTTAGACCGGTCGTCAAACCGAAGCATAAAGAAGTATACATAGTGTGAACTGGTACCAAAATACAACAATGTTAAATAATGACGTTGTTGCTATAGTGCCATATTTTTTATTGGGAAATAAAAGCTTTCTACGTATGTCGTGTAGGCAATCTGCTTGCCCCATCTAACTAGAACGTGCAAATCCATAAATCGTCTGAGGCATAGAGTACCTAAATTGCCTAGTCCACCCTTAGTAGTAGAAGGGTTATTACATTTATACTTGAGGAGTTATAGTTAGGGAGCGGTGTGCTAAAATCAGCGGTATGTGTTACACTCTGATGTTCCAGCCATGTGTACATAGGCTGTGGTGACAGCTTACCGTCATACCACCAACGTAGTATATATATACTACTTATATACAGTACAGATGTAGTGCGAAAAGATTTACCTTCGTATTGTTACGGAAACGTAAGGTGACGGACCCAATCATGGACAGTTTAAGAAAAAAATTCGCCTGTTTTTGATATTTCACTGATAAATGTAAAAATTATACCACCAAGCGTGTTAAATTTTGAATGTCCTATCCTTCTTCTACATTTCAAGCGTATTGCAGAATAGATACTCCTATTGGTTTCTTCATAGTTAACAAATTAAAACTAGGTATTTTTTCTCCAATTATGGACGGCAGTTCTCCAGTAATGGATCCCCCATTATGGACAGTGAAATAAGTTTAAAATTTTACTTTTAAAGCCAACTGATACGCAATGAGTCAATTTTATACACCATAAATACAATTAGTTTGGGTTATTTTAACATAGGATTGTTTCTTGTAAATTTTGGTTTTGTAAATTGTTCCTTGTCCATCATAGGAGGTAGGCAGTTTTTCGGGTCCAGTAATGGACACTCGCAAAATAACGTCATTTCTTTATATCTTTGGAGCAACAAACTAGTATGTTTTAAACGTTATCTCATGATTAATGCAGTAAGTAAAACGCATTCAAGATTACACCGTGCGTTATTTTTTTATTATTTTATACATGAACTCATCTCTCTTAGCAACATTACTAAGAATTCGTCTTGATATTTTTTTCAGTAAACTGGTGATTTTTATCTTGTCTCCAAATCCTTCAGAAATAACCGAATTAATTAAAACTTCAAAATTAAACAGCTCTACAACTCTAGTTTATGGTACATAGCCGTCAGTTTTTAGAAACTTATTTTAGATACTTATTTTTAAGGATTTGTGTTTTTTTGTCCATAATGGCATCACCGTCCATTATGGGGTATTTTACCTTACGAACGTGTCATGCTATTTCAGTCAGTCTCAGTACTTCAGTAGGTACAAGAGACATTGACTGAAGTAGCGTGACAAATACGAACGTTTCCGGAAAAATACGAAGGAAACCCTTTCCGCATTACATCTGTACATTATAGTCACAACGCAGTATACGATCAGGACGCGAACTTGGCTTAGCACGTTTGTAGTTTCTTGCCCCTCGCGTGTGGAAGGGACATTGTCCTAATTACTGTCCTAAAGTGTGAAGCCGCCTTAACCGGGCACTGCACGCGAAGTGGCTGATGACAGTAATGACTCATACAGTACATGGTGTATGTGCAGAACACTGTCCCAATCTGTCCTTTCACATACTTATTACATTTCCCCACGTTTAATTGTGTTATAATATGGAAAATATCTGGGCGACAGAGCTTCGCTCGGTTCTATTTTATTATATGATATATCACGTCTTTAGATAAAAAAAAACTCTTATAAATACAAAAAAAACTTTATTTCTGCAATGGCCGGGATTCGAAACCCTGACACCTGCGATGTGCTTGCGAACATTAGACCGACCTCTTACGACTGAGCTACGCTCAGCCAATACGCGGTCGGTGAAATTAACTACCATATGTTGCGTTTACTAACGCGAAAGAAAAACGCATGAAAACTCGAAAATTCGCGTTTTCCGGGATCTAAGGCTAAGCTAGTATAGATCAATTTTTCGCCTCCGAAAACCCCCACATAACAAATTTCAGCGAAATCGTTAGAGCGGTTTCCGAGATCGTCGGTATATATATATATATATATATAAATAAATAAATATACAAGAATTGCTCGTTTAAAGGTATAAGATAATTTCGCGCTCGCTACGCTCGCGTTCGCATTTGTATTCTATATGGCTAGTTTGACTCGAAAACCCTTGGACTTTCCATATCTACATACGTGTTAGTCAATCTATGTACAATTGTACATTGATTGGATTGCATAGTTTCTTGTGAAGTATAAAATTAAATACGTTATCAGCATCAAGGCTAGCACATGATTGGCGCAAGATTATGTCGCCGCGACATAGACTACACGTCCATATGTCATTAACATACACACAATTAAAAAAAGACGTGTGATGTATGTTGCGCAAGATACTGTCGCGCCAATTATGTGCTAGCACCGCAGGAAGAGCTAAAATACTCGCGATTCAATTCCATTCCGTAATGGTTTCCAGCCAGTTGGTTCTAATAAAGGGGTCGTTACTGCCGCAGACGAGTTAATTGTGAGCTTTTATTAAATGCGTTTACTTTAGTTAAAGATACTATCAATGTGCAAAATGTTCTCAAATATTAATTGTTAAATTTGTTTTTTATCATGCAGATACGTCTGCGAGCGATAATACATATTTTTAAACTAAAGGAAAAATGGGAAAATTCGCACCTCCGGCAGGACTCGAACCTGCGACCTCTGGCCTTGCCGGGGCCATCCCGCTTCCAACTGCGCCACGGAGGCAATACTAATAATACAATTACTTAGAGATGTATAAGGTCTCTAAATGTCGAATTACAACTAATACTACATTTAAAATACGAAGTACAAATACAAAAAAAGGCAAATTACTTTAGAGGACCAAATGACTGTAAATGTCACAACTAAAGATAAAATGTATAGGTACTTAATCTAATTCTTCTTAGAGATGTATAGGATCTCCAAGAGTCAAAATCATATGATTAAAATATTCACTAAAAGACAGGAAACACAAGAACCGAAAAAAGGGTCCTAATCCATACTAATATTATAAATGGGAATGTGTGTGTGTATGTTTGTTTGTCCGTCTTTCACGGCAAAACGGAGCGACGAATTGACGTGATTTTTAAAGTGGATATAGTTGAAAGAATGGAGAGTGACATAGGCTACTTTTGTCTCTTTCTTACGCTAGCGAAGCCGCGGGAAAAAGCTAGTATAATATAAATCAAAATTAAAGTTACTAATTAGGTAAGCTTACACAGACCGGTATTCACAGACAGCACCCGTTCACGAGTATGACGCGTATCTCAGCCATCGAAACCGCTCTAATTCAAAATATGTGGTATCGATATCGTTTCTGATAAATAAATAATTGACTATCATTACGTCTTCACCATGATTTCTTTTGCGTAACTCGTTAATTTGGTTCGTTTGTTACTGTGAATAGAATAATTGCAGGTCTTCTATCTAAGGGCATTTAAAAAGGATTTTAATGTTTTAATTGTGCCCTTGCGTGATCATTACCAATTGTTGTAGTCAGTGACAACAAGCAGATATGCACTTGTACTTTCCAAATAAGTCCCATTGGCAAAATTTACAAGATAACGGCAATAGACCACTTTCCTGCCAGTCAAATCAGTTTCTGTTTAATAACTATAAAACGAATTGTTAATATAGGATTAACATGAAATCGACCTACCTAAAGTGACGTCAATTCCTTTACTAAAATATTTGTATCCGATTTATTAAATTATCCATATTGTTCTTCTTATTATCTATCTGGTACTTTATTTCATGCATGGTATAAAATATTTGAAAGGTTGAAGTGACTAAATGAATCTTTAATTCGAATCCCGGTAAGGGCATCAGTTTGTGGGATGAATAGTGACATTTATTTAGCTCCTGACTCATGGATATATCTTACATACCTTCCTATTTAATCTCATAACCGGACTTAGTCAAGTTACGTAAGTATGTCTCTTTAATACATGCGCGGATCCAGGGCGGAGCCTAGGTTGGCCATACAAATAGACCACGTGCCCCCCCCCCCCTCCAGGGCACGAAGCTGGATCCGCGCTTGCTTTAATATTTATTATGTATTTATTCCATCATCAGATCTCGCCTGAAGATTTATTTCTATAGTTCTATTATTCTATGAATGAAATCTGAAGCATTTTCCCGCATTACAGTAATAGAACGAGCCTTGTGTACACGGAACTAGCAACAATAAACGCCATAGCCATTACGCCAATCAGCAATTGCTCCTACTCTGATCGTCGGAAAACTAAGCTAATGCTGTACACTCACAGACAATAAAAACAAAACTTTGTAACGCAACTGTAAGAGGCAGCACAGTAGCTCTAGAAAATTTAGTCGCGTTATGAAATTCAAGAACTGGGGACCGATTTTTGAATTTCGAACGCATGAATTCGCCGTTCGAAGTCTGTGGAAAACGACGTAATGCTACGACTTTCGAACGGCGAATTCATGCGTTCCAGATTCAAAAATCGGTCCCCTCCCCTGGCATGCCAGCCGCGTTCAAAAAACATGCATCTTAGCCTATTTTGTAGTGTCAAGGTGCTTGCACAACTGGCATGCCAGTAACGTACAAAATACTCGCAGGTCAGCCATTTACCAGTAATTTTGTACGCCGCTGGCATGCCAGTAGTGTGTGGCATATGTTTACCGCAGGCTTGACGTGAATGTGTAAGTTTAAGTTTTAAGTTTCAAATTCGGACCACCGAAATTAGGTATGTATTTTGTTATTTTTTACAGACCTCCGTACTTAATAGGAGGCTATAGATACGCGTAGTCTGATGGGCAATTTCAGAATTTGGGTCCCCCCAATTAGTAAAAGTTGTTAACAAAAATTAACTCGCTGTCAGTTATGTGACGACAATTAAGCATCAAATTTGGCTAAAAATTTACTTTTTTCACATTCTGAATGTATGTAATTAACACAATAACAATATTTTTATTAAAATTTCATTTTTAATTATCGTCGCAAAATTGACAAAGAGTTAACTTTTGTTAACAACTTTCGCTAATTGGGGGGTCCCAAATTCTAAAAATGCCCTGATGCGTTACTTTTCAAGCTGACTGTAGGTAATACTAATGATCGGAATTGTCGGAAAACTGCGCTAATGCTGTAATACAGTAATGCGTTTAGTGAGGTTGATTCACTGTGAAATTGTTCACACTACGAGTAGGTACGAGTACAACAGAGGCAGGTAGTAGGTAATTAGAATAGAATAGAATAGAATTCATTTATTCAGCCAATACAAAAATATTTACTTACTTACTTACTTACATCACTACAAACATCAGAAATAGAAACACAAAGACTTAAAACAAAACAGTAGAAATAGAAATGAGAGGCCGAAATGGTCTCCACTCAGCAATGCCTGACACGACAGACAGATTATAAACTTATAAAGCGATTTATAGCGAATAAAATGGAGTTTATGAGCAGCCAGGTTTCGACGCGAAAAATAAACCGTTAGGTACAGTCAACAACGCAGCTGTGACTATAGACAAAGTGGCAAAAATATGTACATAATTATACAGAACTTTATTGTGTGTACATTAAGGTATGTATACATATTTTAGGCACTTTTCTATGACTGGACTGGACTAATCACCTCACCCCAACAACGGATGTTCGGAATTTAATAAAAATAAATAATATAAGAATGATGAGCATTTCATTACACTAGTCACACACTGCTTCTCGTACTCTGAAGTCTGAACATCCTGTGTTTCTTAGGCATGGTCATAGAAATAGAAATATTTATTAACATAAAAATGCAACTAGTAGGTAAACCGATACAAGACAGGTATACAGGATGCCCGGTAATTAATGGACAACCTTTTAACCACCAAGAGGGCACCTTATACTGGTACAGAAAATCGACTTTAAGGTTTAGTAAAAGTCGCCTGGTTTTCGAGATTTTCACACTTTTTAAAATTCTAATACTACCTAAAATTTTTAAAAGTGTGAAAATCTCGAAAACCAGGCGACTTTTACTAAACCTTAATGTCGATTTTCTGGACCAGTATAAGGTGCCCTCTTGGTGGTTAAAAGGTTGTCCATTAATTACCGGGCACCCGGTATACAGACATACCCCCTTATTCATAAACGTTCACTAAAGTTATCAAGCCGATAAAATTCGTTTGTCCCTTTCCGACGTATTAGTGTGATAGTAAGGGACAAACGAACTTTATCGGCTTGATAACTTTAGTGAACGTTTATGAATAAGGGGGATAATATTTAGCTTTGCCCGATTCGAACAATGTTTTATAAGATGAAGACACCGATATGATACATTTCGACTGAAAATGTCTCATTCGACACCGACAGATCATTATCATAACAATGTGACACCTTATTGTTGGTATCGGGCAGTTTCCTATTTAACTATTCCGCATGGAAAGGAATGAATCACTTTAATGGTTTATTTTGTATAGAAATGGTTTTCGAAGAGCCAACAAGATGTTAAAAATGGTGATTTTAGTTTAAATGGTTTCACTATGAATGCACGCGTAAACTAAGGCGGTTTGTACAATACAAACAAAATTAGTATGTTATTGTTAAAGTTAACTATGCTTTGGCTAACTTAATGTGATGCTTTAAAAACGTAACCAAAGAAATTACTTAAACTATGTTTTCCATGTGTTGAAATTCAGATGTACGTAATATTTTTCCCTAACGGCTCAGCCACGACTTCGGTCTAAGCGCGACAGCGGTGAGCGGCAGCCATACATTGGAGCGAGACACAGCGATGAGACTTTTCATTCGCACGTATGGTTGCCGCTCACCGCTGTCGCGCTTAGACCAATGTCGTGGCTGAGCCGCAAGTAAGCAGAATCGACCAAGACCGAGCAAGGTGGTGTGCTCTTGTGTTGGAGACCAAAACTCATTTTGGGTTATCGCGCCAGCCATGTAGGTAGTAGGGTAGTAGTAAGTAAGCAGAGACGACTCATTTTGACTCGGGTATGTTCTGTCGGCTTAGTCAAATTCACAATCATTAACGCTCAGTAGCAAACGAAAGGCATCTAAGTTTAAGCTGTCGCACAAATCCCGAAGAGCTTGTAGTAGATACGGTTAGGTTTGTATTCTCCATACAAACGCTCTCGACTATTTCCTCCCTGGTTTTTGAAGATAGAGCAATGAATTTTTTCGACACAGATTGTTATTATTTTTATCTGTGTCGAACCGTTTTGATTTTTTTGATATTCTGCTTTTTAAAGACTCTAGAGCCAATCAAAAATTTCCAAAAACGGCCTTTTTCATTGTGGCGCAAAAAAAGGTGTGATACTCAAGATTGGTAACAGTTAACCAAAAAAGCTAAACGGTCCGACATAGATTATTTCATTGTTATTCAGATTCTCTAATTTCGTTTCGAATGATTAAGTTTTGAAGGAGGAAAGAGTCGAGAGCGGAACCTCGATTTTAAAGATTTTTTTGAAATATCTTTTGACTGAGTTGTTCTTAATGGACAATTTTTTTTCGATTTAGTTAATAACACTTGTATATTTAACTAAAATTCCCAAGTTGAAAGGGGGGCTCCTTTCAATTTTAGCATTTTCGCTACCGTATCCTCTTAAAGACCGATAACTACGAACATTTAAGCTACGAAGAGTGATCGATTTCAACTGGTCTACAAACCCTGAACTAATTACTGTCTTCTTTAGTAGATATATCAGTACAGTGGTGTGGGAGTAGGTACGTTCCCGCAAACGAGACTATTTCAATCCTGTGCGGTTTCTGCCGCCGCTGCCGCTTTGTTGCGGTTTCATATAAATGTCGTGCCAGCTTCTGGTTTTAATCAGAATAGCAAAGAAACCATGACCTATATATTCCATGTCACGCATTCCACATACTTCAAAAAATTCAACAAACTCAAATTCAAAAACAAAAGTACCTACCTAACTAAAATTTTTGAAATATAAGAATGATAATTTTTAATTAAATTTCCTTATTTCTATAGGCTTACAAGGACGATAAAAGTCTAGTAGTACCTACCACTGCAAAATAGAGTAAGTAGAAATTATCTAATAGGGGCGGGGCGCCACAGTCTATGTAAACCGTTTTGCATGTGGCAAATATTGAGTCATTTTTGTATGAGAACAGTAAGTGATGCTGTAAGAAAAAAATGTTTTTTATTTATTTATTTATTGGATAATAAAAGAGAAATTACACTTTTTTTTACACAAGACCCATCGTTGGCAAAAACTTAAGGAGGTTTGTGTGCCGATGGGGAGTTCAATAATATTAATATTACTTAACTACATACATAATTATATCTAATATATACCTACGTATTTAATACTAGTTAGCAGTTCCATTTCTACTCTTAAGCCAGGCTGTAAGACAATGACATTGTAATAAAATGATTTCATTTCATTTCGTTTCAAAAGTCCGGTATGTCGAAGATGCGAGTACTTATACCTATGCTCATGTAGTCTGTAGGTACCTATAGTAAGGTACAGCGAGGCAAATCTCGACTGGGGGGCAAATTTAACTGGTCCATTTTTTCCATGTTTTACAATGTTCGCATTATTAAATAGAGTGTATATATAGTAGGCGTGTTCAGTGGACGCATGTAGAACTCAACATCATAGTGTAATAATGGAAATAATGGATTAGTTACAATTGCCCCCCAGTCGAGATTTGCCCCGCTGTACCTAATACTTACTAATGTAGGTATTTATCTAAGTTGTAGAAGGCCACTTCAGCAATGAATTTATTTGGATAGCCGCGTAACGCAGCCAAGTAGGCGCTAATTCCCTATGCACGGCGCATTAGCACACAACATATCAATACTCCTCATACTCGCACTGCTACTAGCTTATTCACTCGACTTCGTCTGCGTTTACGATATTGAGAAATCGGTGAATAAAATTGGTGAGCTTCCGAACTTTGAAAATGACTCTTATGTACCTATTTTAGGATAGAAATTGTTTTACATATTTATTCGACAAGTTTCCCATTTTCAATTTGTATCTGTATTTTTGTATTTGCAGTAAGTACTTAGGTACATGACATAATATAAAGTAATGGCATCTAACTGAACGACTGTATAAAGATAAACAAATCGTGCAACGTTAATTTGGAATAAGGCGCCAAATATTGGGACATTATTTTATCCACAGATTTGACCTAAAATTAAATTTGACCTAATATAAAAACTAACTTAAGGCAATATTCGACCGGGTATAAGGAAAGGGTTTGTTGCCAGGGTCTACGTAGATTCTCCTTTCTCTTTTACTTATAAAACATATACAGAAAGAGCTCAACCTATCTCTTTCACTAATCCCGTAAATCGATACGAAAATGGAATATACTGATTTGTTTATCCCTTTTCCATCTTCATAGACGCTGGATGAATACTTAGAACTTTATCCTTGAAAGATGTAAACAACCCTCGAAATGTATACCCTTGTTTACTATGTTATCTAGTATACAGATTTATGCTATGTACTTTATGTTTTTATTACCTACTCTACTCCTGAACACGAGACGAGGTGCCGTAGCCAAATGGCATTTCTCCGACGCGAAACGAAAACGAAACGCCGCGAAAGGTAGTCTGGCTCTGTCGCTCCAATGCGCAAGAGCGATAGAGATAGATATCTACGAACGTTTCGTTTCGTGAGCGTTTGTGGCATTCGGCTACGCACCCTGATGATTTAGTGACTATATTTCTGATTTTCAATGAATTAATTCTAAACTTTTTGGTCTTGGTTACATGCTGTCAACAACGGTTTAAATAACAAAACGGCTTTAAAGGCTAAAAACACTATTAGTAGAGACGATACGAGTATTATGTTATACACTTGTTCTGTGTCTATGTTTTAGATGAAAGACTCAAGACTTAATAAAAGGTGTCATGTCATGTGTTTCAATTAAAATTGTACAATCCCTAACAACGAAAATAATCGATTATAATCCAAGTGTACACGTAACAAATCTGCAGTTTTTATGACAAGGAAAGAAAAAGAAATATTGTCGCGAACTACCTACTCGTCTCAGCGTCGCTAAATAGTACCTACACACCCGAGCGTGACCGATTTCAAGGAAAAACTAATCCACTTTTTATCAGCTTCGGTTCGATTCGTGATACAAACGTTAATTAAGGGTCCAATAGGTACCTCTAGTCACCAGTCCTGTAATCCATACTTAATATTATAAATGGGAAAGTGTGTGTGGGTGTCTGTTTGTTTGCCCGTCTTTTACATACCTACATAAACTCACACCGCGCCTGTTTTCCAGAACATGAAACTGCTGAAGTTTCAGTGGCGCTTAGAAATGAAGGGGTTGAAAGAAAACGAAATTGTCATCATCATCCTTCTTGCGTTATCCCGGCATTTGCCGCGGCTCATGGGGGCCTGGGGTCCGAAAAACGAAATAGGCTAGTTTCCTATACTTAAAATAAAATATTTTATGCAGTGCACGAAATAAAGCACCACATAATTAGAAGAAAAACATGGACAGCAGTTATGTTTAATAGTTATTTGTTATACAAGGGGGCAAAGTTGTATTTTAACGCCGAGTGTGGAATTGAAAAACGAGCAAGTGAATGGATTCTATAGTTGAACCACGAGCGAAGCGAGTGGTTCGAGAATAGAATCCTGAACTTGCGAGTTTTTTACCACACGAGAAGTAAAATACATTTGCACCCGAGTGTAACACAAAACTTTTCCCCTCATTATAGCGAGGAAACTACAACGCAAAAAATGCGTTTATCACTGCTTCCAGTAGTTCCACAGGTGGTAAATCGTCTTTATTACTAGATTCACCTACTTTTATCAATTTTAAAGCAGTTAATTTGACTTTATCCAAGGTCAAATTACTTTACCCACTAGTGGATAAAATGCGTTTTTACCCGCTGGTATTGAAGGACAAAACACGTGTTTCCGACCTAGTGAGGGGAAAACATAATTTCTATTTAATAAGTCAAAGAGAAAGACATAAAGTAAATTAATTAACGTGACGTCACTCCTCAGTATTTCATAGTAATTCCATATTAGCAAATCGTATTGACAGTTCTTAAAAAGGAGCTGATTTGACTAGTAGGAAACTAGCCTATATTGTGAATAATTGTGATAATTGCAGCAACACATTGTGACATTGCAGTTACATACAACAGGATGCTAGCTCATCGCTCACAACAGAATTGATCCCACATCGTTCCCAGTTGGCTTCTACGACACTCACGGGAGGACAGGCCCCGTAGCCGAATGGCATTTCTCCGACGCCAAACGAAAGCGATACGCCGCTGGCTCTGTCGCGCCAATACGCAAGCGCGATAGAGATAGATATCTACTAGCGCTTCGTTTCGTGAGCGTTTCGTGAGCGATTGTGCCATTCGGCTAGCCACCCTGGGGTGGTGAATTTTCATCCCGTCACCACACAGGGAATATTTAATTCATTATTTAACCCTCACGAGCTGCCCAGTAAGGACACTAGAGGGCGCAAAACGGACACAAAATTATGGATACGCAAGGACTTTGGGGACTTTGCCACACCCCACCGGGGTCCATGTGATACTTTTATGTAACACCTATTGCCAAAATTTAATGGCGAATTTATCAATGAATTCATTCATAATTTCTCCATGCACTTTTGCAGCTGATAGTACATAAGTAGTAGTAGTACATTAGTAGTAGCAAAACACTTTTTTTTTTTTTTTTTTTTTAATCTTATTTATTTTATAAGCCATACATCTAGTTTGATTAAGTCGGCTTAAAAATAACAAACTTTAGGTATTACCTAAATCAACAGTTATTGAAATTACATTTTAAACGTTGGTTTAACAGGATAATTAACTAAGGATTACTTTTATAATATTCAAATCTAAGGTCTAGTGACTGTATCATGAAACTCAAATTGTACAAGAAAATAATACAACACACAAGAAAAAGAGCTTATCACTAGTACAAAAGCGAACTTGTCCCTTTAAGGGATCTCTTCCAGTTAACCAGTTAAATAAGTAACATGGTTCGCAATGACTGCGGTAGTTTTGTAGCAACGCCTGTAAGTACTAGTACCTACTTATAGTCTGAAACGCTTCAGTAACGGCAGAGATTACAAGCCGTTGGCAGATCAGGTGTTGAAATCGATCGCTGTAATGAATGAATATGAGTCATAACTGAGGACAGGAAGTATCGCTGTCCTACTGAGTATTGTCAACGCAGTCGTGACATTGAGAAATTGAACAAATTATTGCGTTAGAAAACAGTATTTATTCCTTTAGGATACTGGATGCCTAGAATAGTACATTACATCAGAGGCCGGGAAAATGAGGATTTCCGGCCAAGTGGGTATATGCCGGATAGGGATACGAGGCCGGGAATCCGTTTTCACGCCGAGGCATGTATAGTGCTTTTCTCAAACATACAATGAAATAAAAAAAAATGCTCTAAAGGACAATATTTTATTTATTAAGTGACAAAATACAAATAGACATTATGAATACTAATTAAACGAATTTCATGTGCAAACGTCAACGATAAAAAGCTTATTCTAAAATTACATAACAATACATTGTTTGTGAACGATACGCTAGGATCCATTTTGGAACCAAATTGGAATACACTCAAACGTCAAGTGTGACAAGTATCCAGGTCACACAAAAATTAAAAAAAATGACATGACAGTACTGACAGCTTACTTAAAAAAGTTACTTTGCAGTTTGCAGGCCTAGGCCTAAAAAATAATATGAAATCCCTTTACAGTCCTCTCGAGTGGTTGCCCTCAAAAAAGCGATACTTCCCAGCCCATTTTAAGGAACGTAAAGACAATATTTCATTGCATGTTTGAGAAAAATATGTTCCTTAGCAGAAGCAAACGAAAAGTGATAGAGTAAGATTGAAGGACTGGCTTCTTTACAGCACAGCTTATTCAGATTCAGAAAACATCAGTAGGCTTAGCCAAGGTGACAATACAACACACATCCTTAGTCCGTAATTATTTACTTTTTTTAAACAATTGGCAACCTGCACAAATTTTCTACTTAAGCTTGGAAAAACAATATGTATTTTAATAGGAAAATGTTTACGCAAGCATGAGGGTGGGGGTAAGAACTTTGTTCACTTTGGCTGACAAGGGGGATGGGGGTTAAATAATTGTAATAAATCTGCTTACGTAGTACTTGAACGGCCCTTAAGTCTAAAGCTAAACATGGTAAATTAGCGTCGAGTTGTCCAAATGGCATGGTTAACTGCCCTAAAAGTTGTCGTCAAAAATATTTTTTGTAAAGACCGAGTTCGCTTGCATTCTTTCCAGTTAACTTGAATAGGTTATTATGTAGAAGTAGGCCGCTACTCACGCCAATTAAAGCCCTATTGTATTGGATACGTAACACTTGTGTCAATACATCGTTACTATGTCAACGTAAATAGATGAAAACTTAGTAAATTCTTGTATTTCTAACGTTTTCCGGGTATAATCCATAAAAAGATATTTGATTCAAACTTTAATACACGTAATAAAATTTGCTTTGAATACGATGTCAGTGTAAAGTCAAAAACGATGTTTCTTCAAACGAAAATCTCTTTCTGACACTGATGTATCCCATTCATATAGGTAATCCACGATAAGTTTGCAACGGTTTTCACAGCCTCGCTAGTGCAAACAAATCAATAAATAAATGTTGGGGACACCTTACACAGATCAACTTAGCCCCAAACTAAGCAAAGCTTGTACTGTGGGTGCTAAGCGACGATATACATACTTAAATAGATAAATACATACTTATATACATAGAAAACATCCATGACTCAGGAACAAATATGCGTGCAAATGATAATTTAAACGTCAAACCACGTCAAATTTTAACGAAACTATGACTTTAACCCTTGCAAAGGCGGGGCTATCAAAATCTATTGACACTTATCTTAGCCGAACTCTAATTCGTATCTTGAGCTAATTCTTAAAGTCTAAACCTACTCATTTATAAATGTATATTGAACATGGTCCTTCGAACCGGATAGGTAATAAATAGCAACCCAAAGTCCGTCTTATCTAGTTTCACGGATTTAAATAGAAGAAATTGCAGTAGTGGCATTTTAAGACGCTACAGGAGCGAAAATGCTAAAATGGAATGAGCCCCCGTTCCAATTTGGGAATTTTAGTTAAATACTAACTTTTAGTTAATATGTTTATATGTTATTAACTATATTTATCGAAAAAAAATGTCCATTAAGAACAACTCAGTTAAAAGATATTGAGAAATCGAGGTTCCGCTCTCGACTGTTTCCTCCTTCAAAACTTAATCAATCGGAACGAAATTTGAGAATCTGAATAAAAATGAAATAATTTGTGTCGGAACGTTTAGATTTTTTGGCTAATTGTTACCAATCTTGAGTATCACACCTTTTTTGCGCCATAATGGAAAAGGACGTTTTTAGAAATTTTTCATTGGCTCTAGCGTCTTTCAAAATAAACATGTCAAAAAAATCAAAACGGACCGACACAGATAAAAATAATAATAATCTGTGTTGAAAAAAATCATTGCTCTATCTTCAAAAACCAGGGAGGAAATAGTCGCGAGCGTTTGTATGGAGAATTGACTCCTCGTGTATCGTCTTAAACGACATATTTTAATGAATTTTGCGCGCGCAAGAAGGAAATTTGTAACTCATGTCGATTTAAAAAAACTCCCTTCGGTCGTGTTTTAATTAATCGCCACTC
Source organism: Leguminivora glycinivorella (assembly GCF_023078275.1). NCBI lineage: Eukaryota > Metazoa > Arthropoda > Insecta > Lepidoptera > Tortricidae > Leguminivora > Leguminivora glycinivorella. The sequence continues at coordinate 714,165 of NC_062983.1, forward strand.
GTTTCGAACTTCTTTTCTGCACTTGTATCGTAATACTAATGTAGGCTAGTACTATTATCTACGACTTATTACGAATAAAATGTAACTCTACATGTATTACTCATTTCGCAATAAAAATGCAAGGTTTAATTAGAGCTTTTATTGCACATTTTATGGGCAGTTTGTTCCGTGTTAGTTTACCCTCGATGGGGATCGGACGACCTTGACATGCTCCCCTTTTCACAAACAAGCTTTAGCCATTTTAGTTATAGGTATGTAATACGTAATACTAAAGAAAGCACATTTTCCAAGTCTTCGATAAACGTATTTTTTTTAACCCCCGGCGCAAAAACGACGGGGTGTTATAAGTTTGACGTGTCTGTCTGTCTGTCGGTCTGTGTATGTGTCTGTCTGTGGCATCGTAGCTCCCGAACGGATGAACCGATTTCGATTTAGTTTTTTTTGTTTGAAAGCTGAGTTAGTCGGGAGTGTTCTTAGCCATGTTTCAAGAAATCGGTCAACTATGTTGCGGTCGGGGGTTTTTTCAAAATTCTTATTTTTATTTGCTCATGTTAGGCGGACTAAGATCTGATGATATGTTATAAATATGACCGGTATGTTCAAAAATTTTAGATAGAGCGTAATATTTCGAAGTAATTTATTATAATCATTAAATAAAATAAATAAATTCATATTACATACTTATTACTTACTAAATATGTGTACTATCGGTAACACTTAATTTGAGTTTTTTTTTTATTTATTTATAATGTAGACTTTCTTTTCGTATAGGAAACTCGCCTACAATTTTTTCCCTAATGAAAATCTCTGAATATGTTTTTCATACATATGTATGTACATAAATCAGGTAAAATATCTTTTATCTTAAACTTAACATTTCATATGTTTTCAATACTTAAATGCACTTAAGTAGGTATCATAACTAACGTGTTCACAAAAATACTGCATCCTGAAACTTTTCAATCACACGCAAAAACTCAACATGAAAATCCATTTTCACGGTAAGTAATTTTTTTTTCTCTTCACACACTATCACAATTCTTTTATTTAATGAAGTCAAGGCATGATTTTCACTAGTTTATTGCTTTCGACTTAAATAAAGGAAAACACGAAAAAATATGAAAATAGTTAGTATTACCTGTAGATGACTGAAAAGGCTTAACTTAAAACTTACCCGTGAAATCGAGCAATCCTTTCAATCCGGAGTATCGGTCACTTCACAAGTCCACAATATTCGTTCGGTCCGGGCGGAGGGCTCGGCGACGAATGGCGTTGTAAACAAAATACAAAGAGTCCGCGCGTGCGCTCTGCCTCGCGGTCGGCGCCCGACTAGTGGGTTGTATGGGCCTATGGGGTATGTCGCATGCATGGGAAAATTGAAGGGTTAACAGGGCCTAATGGGAATATCAATATCAAAATTAGTGAAATTGCGGTCATCTTTCTTTAAATTATATCGCAATTGTAGAGTTCGGTCACAGTATAATAAAGAGTACCTACTATCGTACAGTATGACCACTTCCGCTCCCCGCTGAAAGTGACGCCGGGGCGCTCTCGGTTACCTCACAGTTACCGCCTGTCAAAAACGCGAACAGCCGACCTTGGAGTTAGGTTATAGGGATGCTGATACGCAATAATGTGTTATCCCACATGAATTTTGCAATAAAATGTCAACTTCAATTGTCAAATTTTTGAGTTGACATCTTATTGCAAAATGCATGTGGGATGACACATTATTGCGTATTTATTTAATCTTTATTGCACGAAAGAAAAATCTTGTAGTACAAAATGGCGGACTTAATGCTTTAAAGCATCTCTACCAGTTAACCTCGAGGCTAAGCAGATACTGTGAGTGTATCAGTATCCTTTAGGGTGTATGGAGTATCACAGGAAAATGAGGGTTAAGGGCAGAATTTTCTCGAGTTTTCAGTAATTTGGCAGTATTGTTACATAAGTACATAAGTACTAACTAAGTTTAGAAAGTACGTATACATTTTTTATAAAATAGATTTTTTTCGGCCGGTGACCGACTAGTTTATTAGACTCGCGTGGGGTTTGTATTGTATAACACTTTTGAGAAAGTGCTTTTGGAAATCCCGAACTGTAATTCGTCATTTACAGGCTCGTGCATAGATCTTTAAAACCCTACATAAAAGTCTATTCCCCAAAGCCAGCGTCCGCCGGCTTTCCGCGCATGCGCGCAATATCGAAAAAACTGAAAACGCATTGTTTGGCTCTGTAACCATGGCAACGAATTGTTATAACGATACTGCGCGCGCGTGCGCGGGAAGGCTTTGGGCAGCTGAGCTGATAGTGCAAACCTTTGCGTCAAAATACAGGAAAAAGTGTGAATTTCACGAAAGTTATTCAAGAAAACTATTAAAAACTACACGCCACTCGTCTTTTTGACCTCCTTTAAACGCCTATTGCATAAAATACTATTAAAGTACATACATTTCCTGGAATTGAAGGTTACCTTTTTATGTTGAGTTTTTGTATGAGTTTTATTACAATAAAGTGGAGGAATAATACAATCACATTAAAAAAATAACTTTATTATTCAGCAAACAATACCAAGTTTTATTTCCGAGCAGATCTACTAGGTATTCGGCCGAGAAATCATATCACAATATTATTCAGAATTAATACATAAAAACACATTAAATAACATAATAATACAATTTCCCATAAAATTATTTCCAGTATGATGCAACTACTGATGGGCGCATAGAGTAAGGGAAGAGTTTTAACTCCATACATCAGTAAATGAGAGTTATTTCTATAGGCATAGTTATACTGACATCTAGCGACAATCACGCTTCAACTAGCGTAAATTATCAGTACTGCTACTTGTCAATAGATGCGACAAACGATGTCGGCGAAGACTCTAGAAGAGTATTGCTCACCAATTTTTAGCTAATATTACAATAGTATTAATCAGTATTCTGTTTTCAATTCCTTCTGCTTGTATAATATGAATTTTCTGAGATGCACTTTTCGCTTTTGCCCTAATCTGTTTAACAAAGGCCTTTGTTTCTATTATTCGCGGCGGTTAGCTCCCGTTTAAACGGCACGTGCTATATATAGTCTCAGTGTAGTTAAAAAGCAACTATCATGATAGCAATAAGGTTCAAATCCATAAAAAGCCCTTTCGGAGAAAATACGTTTTGTCATTTTCAAAAAAAGTTACCTGCACACTGCAAACTGTTTAATAAATTTGAACCTTATTGCTATCATGATAGTTGCTTTTTAACTACACTGAGACTTTAGCACGTGCTGTGGGAATGGGAGATAACCGCCGCGAATAATAGAAACAAAGGCCTTTGTTTAACAGATTAGGGCAAAACCGAAAAGTTCATCTCAGAAAATTCATACTATAATATAAGTTGTAAGCTGTTCTAATATTTTTTTTTTGGCAGACGAGACACTGTTTGACGCGTGATTGAAGCGTGATTGTCGCTAGATGTCACTATAACTATGCCTATACAAATATCTCGCATTTACTGATGTATGGAGACTCTTCCCTTAATTATTCCTCTATGATGGGCGCGGTAACCGAGGTGATAAAAATGAACAAACGACACCAAATAGAAAGAAACGGACGTTTTGTCCTATTCCGTCGTTAACCGCGTCCATCATACGGCCATAGAGATAAGTAATTAAGTAAGCCTTTGAGTTATTTCATAATAGTTACGCAATAAAAAGAAACAGTCAACAAAATCGTAATGTAAACTGAAATAAACTGAAATAAATGTCATATACAAAGAAAAAATGACCAAGGCCTCCAAGTGTCCGATGCTGGATACGAACCAGCGTACTCCGTTATAGCCACGGATGCCTCAAACCACTCGGCCAACCGGTCACGGCGGCAAGGGTCGAAATTTTCAAGTATATGACACAATTACCGAAGGCTTAAGGCGCCCCCTGCCATCTCTGAGGTAGAACCGGAACTTACCAATTTGAATAAACATTATAATTTAAAATGCTATTTCATTTGTAAGCATAAGGTTTGTTAATTTCACGAAGATTACTAGGCATAACTATAGGTCATAATATAAAAAAAAAATAAGTGGCAGTTACATCAACACAATATTTTCTTATTATACCTTAACTTACTTCCTAAATGTCCGCTTACACCAATGCGTTGGTTCGTTAACATTTCAACCCTTTACTGCATACGGAGCCATTTATGGCCGATATGATATTGAATTCTTTTGAGAACTATTAAAGTTAAAATTTCAACATTTTAATTCATGCTGCAAAGGGTTAATAACCCTTTAAATCGAAGGAATTTTGGTGATTTATAGCGTTACTATGGTAACGCTGAAAGTAAACGCAGCCGACACGCGCGAAGGAGGTTAGATCACGCGCTGTCTACGCAACTTTGACATCCACCCGCCTTCTTCAGTTTCCCGTGATCATGATGCATGCAAATGCGTCGAAATATCGGGAGCTGGACGAAAACCAAAAAGGTAATCACACAAATCACGGTCTATATCCCGGTCAATATAAGTTAAGGAAGTCAATAAATGTGTCGCTTAACTTCAAACTTGGGTAAATCCATTCTGCTATAAGGTTGATTATCTTTCAGATTATATAATACTAGCTTTTGCCCGCGGCTTCGCTCGCGTTAGAAAGAGACAAAAAGTAGCCTATGTCACTCTCCATCCCTTCAACTATCTTCACTTAAAAAATCACGTCAATTCGTCGCTCCGTTTTGCCGTGAAAGACGGACAAACAAACAGACACACACACTTTCCCATTTATAATATTAGTATGGTTTTTTTATATATTAAACCTTAAAGCAGAATGAATTTACCCATGTTTGAAGTTAAGCGACACAAATTACTTTTTTAGCAACGTTGAAAGTGAGTACAGTCGGTGCAAGCGGACGTCCTATGACTAATTCAGTCTGAGTGTACATCATCGAATGGTGAGTTTGGCGAGCGGAGCTCTGTAACTCACGAGGAGTTAGTGATGGTAACTTTTATACAGTGGCGGCGCGTCCAAATTAAACTAAACTAATTTAGCCGGGTTTGGAGAAAATAATTATCAAATGAGTTTTGAATGATGAATCATTCACGGTTATTTTCATTAGACTTATATTGACCGGGATATAGACCGTGATTACCTGTTTGATTAAATAGATTATTAATATCAGGAGCTCGACAAAAATCAAAAAGGTAATCATAATCACGGTCAATATCCCGGTCAATATAAGTCTAATAGTCAATATAGTAGAGTGAGCGGAGCATGAATATGCTGGCATACATTTTATATTCCTCGATTTATATTCGTTTATCAGTCTTAGGGCCGGTTGCATCAAACCGTCTGTCATCGTTAAAGGGTTCGTTAAATTTTATTGTATGGGAAGTTCCATAGACATCTGCTGCGTGACGATGATGTGTTTTTCAAATGTGGTTTTGTAGGGGGTAGGGCATAGCGAATGATATTCCGCTTTGTGTGGTAGGGCACAGCACAGCGGATATCGTCTCGCTCGAATCTAGAGCAGAGCCCAACTGGGGTAGTACCTCCGCCTTACAGAAGACCGCAGCCAAATAGCACTAGACCCTACTCATAGTGTTGTGTTCCTGCCGGTGAGTAAGGCTGCCAGAGCTCAACGAGGGTGCGGTGTGCTGATGACGGGAGAACTTACGGAACTAACTTGTTCCGTCTATTGTCCTTTGAGTCGTCGGCAACCCGAACTCTCCTTGGAACTTGTGCACTCCTTTTTACTGTGTATTTAACACAGCAAAAGGGAAGGTACAAGTTTCTAATGGGGTGGCAATGCGCATGTGACATTCTTTGAGTTGCAGGCGTCCATAGGTTACGGTGACCGCTTTCCATCAGGCGGGCCGTACGCTTGTTTGCCACCGACGTAGTATTAAAAAAAATGTGGTTGATGCAACTGGCCCTTATTGGGTAAAATCGTTGACGCTAGCGAATAATTCGCAACTGGCTCTATCGCACCAATACGAAAGAGTGAAGGACAGCTACGATACACTACGGATCAACACTACTGTACTCTTGGCTAAAATTGAATGGAAATCATTTGAACACTTCGCCACTGCTATTATACAGGGTGTTTATTTCGTCGCCTGCATTTTCATTTACGGTGAGTAACTTTTAATATGGGACTAACTTTGATTTTTTTCCGCGATTTCTGGATTAATTCCATAAGTTGCTTAGTATGATTTATGTATTTAGTTATTTATCCTGTTTACAGATGAAAAATAAATACCCTGTATGAATAATCTAATCTAGTACGACGATGTAACATAATACATTTTAACCTTTGTTTGGCAATAAAAGATACTTACATATATTATTACAGCAGCAACTCTATTATGGACCCGCTTATACGGCGATAATAAGAAAATAAATTATATTTGTCGTATATATTATGTCGTTATAACCGATAAGCGCGACCATAATATAATTTAAAATTACAAACGGGACATAATCGTGTAAAACTATGTTTTTAATGTTTTTTTACAAGCTTTTATTCAACTTGCCTTGTTAGTATGCTAGTGTGCGTCAAAACGTAGAAGCTAAATTTGACCCACTTCCCGGTTTCCGATTGAGCTGCAAAGCACACACATGTAAATCACGTGACAATGCAATATTATGGTATCATGGAGCTGATCTGATGTTGGAGCAGAAAGGTCGTCATAGGACCTCTGTTATGAAACGTCGTATCCTGTCGAGTAAGGGGTTTTTAGAAACGCCTCGGAGAGCAGTAGATGATTGTTGAAAGAAAGGTACAGTCGGTGATAAAAGCTTCAAAAAATGTATTTTTTGCAAAAACTTATTGAAACGTCGGAGGTTGGTTTTAAAGAGAGCTTTACGCGATTAAATCTCGTTTGTAATTCTAAGTATGTGTAAAAATCGTGAAAGTTTAAATTAGTTAATCATATTATCGCCAGGCGGTCTAGTATAACTTTGCATTTGAGTCTCGTGACAACGCATATTGTGCTAGATCGCCTAATGACTACACTTCAAAAAATAACGTTTAAAAACTATGAAAAAACAAGTCTTAGCTCGGTTGCGAAAGTTTGAGTTTGCAACCTGTTGGGGCATTCCGCTTTACGTCAGCAAATAACCTAACCACAAAATTAAAATTTTGAAAAAACCCCCGACCGCGACATAGTTGACCGATTTTCACGAAACATGGCTAAGAACACTCCCGACTAACTCAGCTTTCAAATAAAAAACAAAATCTAAATCGGTTCATCCGTTCGGGAGCTACGATGCCACAGACAGACACACACACAGACAGACAGACAGACACGTCAAACTTAAAACACCCCGTCGTTTTTGCGTCGGGATTTAAAAAACTCTGGAGCTTTAAAATGTGTTTGGATCATTCTACGAATTGTCCCGTATAAACGTATTATTTCGCGTTTTGCGATTTTTTATTCGGCGTTTAAAGCATGCGATTATTTTTCACTCAATCGACGGAAAATTCGCGTTTATCCGGGTTAATAGAGTAGACTTTTTAAGGAATGCTCCTTTAAATTATAAATCTGTGACAGTTATCGATGAATAACGAGTGTCTAGATCGGTGTTTTATTAACAATACTGTTATTTGAATTCATTTTGTTATCATACGCGTATCTCGGTGCAACGTGAGGAAACCGATTAATTTTAACAGCGTATTCCTCATCATATTAGAAGAGTAAAATGTCATATAAACTTTTCTGGATTTCGCCTAGTCTCTGAATTATAATCATTAAAAAATATAACAATTACTTATTATTTCTTAGAATAAAACGCTATGTTGATGACGATGATGCCGTTATAGGACATAATCTAACTATCCTCGTCGGTAGATGTCAAAAAATATCTAGTAATGTAGCACGACCAAGTTTCCCACGCGTAACGCAGGTAGAAGGTTCCGCCGGCCCTTCCGATTCCAACGGTACCGCACCATTTTTTCTACATTGCGATGGCCGGCCACTGCAGATGCGCGGGTCCAACGTCCCGTTACTCCCGTTACACCCCCTCCACGCGGGGTGACGCCACGCCGCAGGAAGGAAGGAAGCGTCGCTTTCACCCACGCCGCCGGGTGGTATAAAAGCCCGCCGGGACACATCCCAAGTCAGTTGACATCCCAGTCTGCTCCTAACTATGACCTTACTCTAGGCCTAAGCTAGCTCCTTGCTAAGTACGGAGAAAGCCCGTTCCGATCACACATTGCGTAAACCCCTGCGTTTGGCGTAAGGTCGCAATTCCGATTACACACGGAGAGTCTTCTACTAGCAAGGCGTGAGCCCGGTTCGGAGTACGTCTCGTCACGTCACCTCTTTTCGGTACACCCGCTACCGTCGCGTCCATAGTCAAAGTGAAGTTCAGTGAAAGCAACAGTGTACAGTGCTAGATATACCACTCACGGTATTCGTGTTACTTAGTGTTACTAGACTACATTGTATAAGACTATTTGTGTAAACTTGCGTGTAACTCTAGTGTTGTCTAAATAAATCCAATTGGAATCATTGTTGTTGTTCTGTTAAGCCAGGCCTGAACCCTCACCATCTTATAAGAGTGTCGACTTATTGGGACCCTCAACCCAATTAGTCTGCGCTCGGTAAAGGGAACAACATCACCCCTTTACCGCCTTTCACAGTAACTCATTGCAAATTGATTTGATTATAATTTGGATGTTTAGATTATTGCAATCCGATAAGAAATCTGAATTCAAAGGTTTATTATTTTTTGCTTTTTAGTTTCTCCGTGTTTTGTAATGCGCTTATTTTTGAAGGTGGTTTCATTTTTTTCAAAGTTTATTATAGAAAAAGTTTTACCCGGCTAGTTTTACGAATAATATTTACTTTTTATGTGAAAATACATCCATATAACGTTTTATCTTTATTTTTTCCTCTGAAACGGTTAAAATGTTTCGGTTCCCTCATGTTTCACCGTGTATAACAATGTCCGTACTGGCACCGTGTTATTCGTGGTCACTCGGCGAGCATGTCGTGTTGGTCGGGCGTGTGGAAGCACTCGTAGCCGTACTTGATGATGTAGCGGAAGCGCGCGTCCGACACCAGCTCGGCCAGCTCGCGCGCCGTCAGGATGTCTTCCGCGGGCGGCAGCAGCAGCTCCAGGTCGCCGCCTGGACAAATTCACTCTCATTCATAAACTCTAATGGGAAAACCTTTTGTCGAAATCTACAAGATCGGTTCCTACCGTATTTAATACATATTGATAAAAGTGCTTAGTTAAGTAAGGTTGCTTTAATTTAGTTTATTTTATGAAATAAAACTATGGATTAAATCGCGTATAATTAATTTAAAATTCATCCCGACGTTTCGAACTCTTTACGGCGTTCGTGGTCAACGGGTGACTGAAGGGTGGCGGTCGAGATGAATTTTAAATTCATTATAAGAGATTTAATCCGTTTCCACAGTTTTATTTCATGAGTAACTATCGCGGTAACCGAAGACAATATTTAGTTTATTTTAATTTAATTATAAGTAAGTACCACTGGGTTTTGTAACACAGGATATCTTACCTCACAACCGAAAGGCTTATCTATACTCACTGTATGTGTTTTTAAGTGAATAAATGTTTTTATTTCTTTATTGAAATAAAAATAATCTCGTTTAGCGCATACTTTACCATAATGCGTTTGAAAATATTACTACAAATTCTATTTTGTGAATAATTATGAATCAGAAGTTCATATGTTTACTGATCAAACACCATTAAAACTCTCCATTTCAGCTTAAACAAAAACGCTAATCATATTTTTACCACACTTTCGTGAAATGTTGTTCGCTACAATAAATAGTTAGTTAGGTATTTATAAGGACGATTAGTGTAATATTTAACCGCAGAATCGGTAAAAATAGCATAATCTCAATTTGGAAGCCAAGCCAAATGCTCTCCAACCCATTCATTGATAATATCCGCTTCCGCGTTAGAATTAACATGTGTCGTGACACGAATTCGCGTTTCGGCAATGAATGGGTTAAGTCGCGAACCATAGTGGTTAGTGTAATGTTTACCCATGAAGTGCACGAGATGCATGAGGCGGAAGAACATCTTGTCCTGCAGCTCAGCAGCAGGCGCCTCCACGTTGACTGTGTCCCAAGAGGAGCGCCGGATGCACGCGCACCACACCTGACCAATACATTATTATTGCATTTCTATCACTTAGTAAATGTAGGAAAAGCGTAGAATTAGACCTACTGTTGACGGAAAATAAAACTTCGCACAGTCGAGGCACGTTATAATTTTTGTAAAAAGTTAAAACTTGAGTCAAATCGCAAATCGATTCGATTCAATTACAAATCACACTGATTGCATAAAAAACGCATTGAATGTATATATAAATTCATATTTACCCTGAGTCTTAAGTCGTCGCGGCGCTCCATGTCCTGCACGAAGTCGGTAAGGTCGAGGGCCTTCTTGTAGTCGTATTCCGTCAACGTGTCGCTCTCGCTCTCAATATACATCTGCAAACAAATACAATTCAATAATGTGACCAAACCAATTTGACGAAATTTTTTGTGCCATTCCCAAATTCCATTTAAATTTAGTACGAATCCCGATAAAGGCACTTATTTGTGTGATGATATTTGTTACTGAGTCATAAATGTTTTCTATGTATGTACTTATGTATTTACCTATATAAGTATGTATATCGTCGTTTAGCACCCATAGTACAAGCTTTGCTTAGTTTGGGGCTAAGTTGATCTGTGTAAGGTGTCCCCAATATTATTTATTTATTTTATTTGATTTCTACCAATTTACATATCAGTTACATTTGCAACCAAAAAGTAAATACGTATACGTAAGCAGGTTGACGCAAACATTATTCGTTGTCGCTCGGTTAATTAAAACGTATATGTTGGGCTCTAATTAATTGAGATACGGTTGTACTCACGTTATTATATCGCTATTGCTGCGACATGTTTCGGGCCAATTCGGAGGCCCCTCTTCAGGCGTATAGGAGTTCACGCGACGGCTAGACTCCGCAAACTGAACGCGCCGCTCGCCGCTCCGCCCGCTGCGCGCGCGCTGATAGGACGGGGGAAGGGGGCGCAGAGCAGTCTGCTGCTGTAGTTGTTGTGTAGAGTTCTGGTAGCGCGGCTGTGTCGACCGATGGAGGTAAGCACACTGCACTCACTGTGTCCACACGATTGTCAAAACACATTTTCTGCTTCACATTAGGTATTACCGGTTTCCATGCTGGTGGCAACATCCAGCCTCCGTCCCGATTGAAATTAGGGCGGCGTCCGATAGAGCAAGGTTGTTGGTACGGGAGAAATGTTTTGTACCACGCAAAGTTCTCGAGGCCATTGAAATCGGAGAATAATTAATATGCAGAATTAACTGTTCCAAACCCTTACCTCAACTCATAGACTATGACTCGTACTCTACGACGTGCCAACTTAATCAAAATGATGGAGTTGTTATATATGTTAAAAGTACCTTGAAACATCATATAAAAGAGATACAACTGACTCAGGCGTCCTGTCTCCGACTGGATGTACTTAATAATACACTATTTGGTATCTATCGATCTCCTTCAAATACCAACGGAGAGCCTTTCATAGAATCCTTAAAAGCGTATTTGGAATCGTCTAACTTGAGCAGAAACCTTATAATAACTGGCGACATTAACATTAATATAATACCTAAACAAATAGAAAATTCATATGAGTATAAAAATCGCACCAATTATTTAAACATGCTATCTCTATTCGGCCTCTTAGCTGGTCATAAAAAACCTACACGAGAAAAAAATTGTTTGGATCACTTTATGTTAAAATTAAATAATATTAGACTTTCCCCTACCATAGCCATAATAAAAACATCAATAACTGACCACTACACTACATTTTTATTAATCTCAAAATCTAAACATCAACCTATCATAGAAAAAACTAAAACTTCTCTAAATTATGACAATGCATACAAATACTTACAAGAAAGAAATCTATCTCAATTATTACTTTCCAACGATCCTAATACTATAACTGATCGCCTGATACAGGAGCTTGGTGAATCTATAAAATTGAATACTAAAATCACCTCAATACCATGCTCAAAGCGAATCATAAGGCCATGGATCACGCCAGGAATATTACGATGCATACGAAATCGCAACAAACTACAGGCAGAGGTACGAAATGATCCTTGTAACCCAATAATTAAGACTACATACCGGCGTTATAGAAATTTCTGTAACAATCTTATAAAAAAACTAAAAAGGAATTACGACAGAGAGCTCTTAGAAAAATCGGTAAACAATAATAAACTTCTATGGAAAAATATAAAATCCTTAACATATACAAGCAGAGTTAATAAACTTCATACAGAGCTTCTTAATATTAAACCCTCAATTTCTGAGTCAGCAAATTCTATAAATACACACTTCGCCAATACCGGAAAAGAACTTGCCGAACAAATAATCCCTGACTCTCAGTATGACTTAAACACATTTCTCAATGAGCTTCCAGTGCATCCCGGATCTTTCGTATTGCTGGCTGCCACTCAAGAAGAAGTTTATCACACCCTTGCAAATCTTAAATCTAACAGCGCGCCTGGATGGGATAACGTGTCCACAACTTTTCTCAAACACGTATCAAAAGAAATAGTTCCTATCATAACGCACATTGTAAACCTCTGTTTCAGCATGGGAGTATTCCCTGAATCACTAAAGCAGTCCTTAATAACGCCTGTGTACAAGGGTGGGGAAAAAGACAACGTCAACAACTACAGGCCTATTTCAGTTCTGCCTGTGATCTCAAAAATTCTGGAGAAACTACTAAATAACAGATTATTAAAATACTTAGACAAGTTCAACCTATTGTCGACATCGCAGTTTGGATTTAGAAGAGGTAAATCAACTGAAGATGCTGTTACTTCTCTTACCTCGATAGTTGTAGACCACCTTGACAATAGAAAAAAGTGTTTGACGGTCTTCTTAGACCTAAAGAAGGCTTTTGACACAGTCTCTCTTCCCATTCTTGTCAAAAAGCTGGAAAAGAAAGGAATCAGGGGTACACCCCTCGCACTCATGACAGACTACCTATACGGCAGGCAACAACGGGTTAAGCTGGGTGAACATATCAGTGCAAACGCGGACGTACTGTTTGGCGTGCCACAGGGAAGCGTCTTGGGTCCGACCTTATTTTTAGTTTACATAAACGACCTCTGTGAAATGTCCATCCCTAAAGCTAACATATTCTCTTATGCTGACGACACAGCTGTTATCTTTTCTGGAGGTTCGTGGGACGAGGTGAAGGTTAATGCTGAAAGAGGTATGGCCAAAATTTCTAAATGGCTAAAAACAAATTTGTTAACACTCAACACGAGTAAAACAAAATATATTTCCTTTAGTATCACAAATTCGACGCAACCAACACCTGCTCTGGACCTTAAAATACACTCGTGTCAACAAACAAATTCTCCTGTCTGCAATTGTCCCATAATAGAAAACGTAACTGAACATAAATATCTAGGTGTAATTTTAGACCAACACTTGAACTGGTATTCTCACGTCGACCAAATCACCAGCAGAGTGAGAAAAATGATCTGGATCTTTAAGACACTTAGGTACATTGTTCCAAAAAAATCGGAAGCAGCCTCTTGCAAATCTCGAAATGTTTTAAACGAAATTTATAGTTCCTTAGTACAATCTATCATCATGTACTGTATACCCGTATGGGGCGGCGCTGCAAAAAGTCGTCTTATTGACCTAGAACGAGCACAACGAGCACTGATAAAAGTAATGCTGTTCAAAAAAAATAGATTCCCAACTGACTTATTGTTTCGGTCCAGTGGTCTTCTTTCGACCAGGAAATTATATATACTACAAACAACACTAAAAACACATAAACAAATACCATTTAATCCTAACTACAAAAACAGTCGACGTATTATTCACGTAGCTAAGTACACATGTCCGAGAACGCACTTTGCACGGATGCAGTTTAATGCAAAATCTGCCTATTTATATAACAAAATAAACAAAGAATTAGACATCCACTCAAAGTCACAAAAACAGTGCAAATTAGTCCTGACTGAATGGTTAAAACAGAAATCATACGAGGAAACGGAAAAAATTCTAATCCCAGAGTACTAAATCTTTATTTTATTTAATTTTTATTTTAATCTGACAGAACTAATATATATGTATAACCAACAAACAGACAGACATATACACACACAGACACACAGACACACACACGCACACGCACACACACACACACACACACACACACACACACACACACACACACACACACACACCTAGGCATTTACATTTTATTCTCAAAAATATTAAGAATGTTTAAATTTAAATTTAATCTTAGTCTTATTTCTAAATTTATGTAAATATATGTAGCAAGTAGACTAATGTTTTTAGTTATTAGTTAAGTTTAGCAAAAAATGTATTTTGATATCCAGCTTAGTGATAAAAAAAAAAAAAAAAAAAAAAATGTAGATACTGTTAACCTAGGGAAGAGCGGGGCCTCCCAACACAGGCAACTCCTTGCTTACCGGGCGGCTCCATCCCCTAAATTATAACCATGTGTTTAAAGAAATAAAGAATTTTTGTAGTGTCTTTTTTTTTGTATTTTTTGTATTTTGGCGGACAGAGTAGCATATTTAGTTATTTTATTTATTTGGGGTATCAACAGCAATACAAGAAAAACAGATGCTTATGTTAAAATACAATACAGTAAGCCAATATTTTGATATAAAAACTTACCGTCATTCGTTTCACCGATTCCTTTTCATTTTGAGCCAGCCCACTTAGAACTTGAGCCGCCTGGCCGTAATCCTTCGCACTGAGGTGATGCAGAGCTCTCACGGGGTCCCGGGCCGAGGTCCTCGCGAGCCAGGCGTGCAGCCGCGCGGGGTAGCGGGCGCCGAGCGCGCGCACTAGACGAGCGGTCGTGGCGCCGCCGTGCTCCATTAGGTACGCGAATGCGATCTCCGCGATACCCTGAAATATCTCATAGCTTAAAACATCTTTATTTCCCGCCTACCACATACCCTTAGTAAAAAAACTAGAAAAAGGATTCACCGATAACTTAGAAAACAGCGACAAACATCATCATCCTCCTTGCGTTATCCCAAGATTTGGCATAGGCACTAGTTTTTACGAAAGCGACTGCCATCTGACCTTCCAACCCGAAGTGCAACTAGGCCTTATTGGAATTAGTCCGGTTTCCTCACGATGTTTTTCTTTACCGAAAAGCGACTGGCAAATATCAAATTACATTTCGCACATATGTTCCGAAAAACTCATTGGTACGAGCCGGGGTTCGAATCCGCGACCTGCGGATCGAAAGTAGCACGCTGTTACAGCGACAAACAAGAAACACAAACTTATGGGAAGGTATTTTTACTGTTTTGTTTGGTAATTGCTCCACTATAATTTTTTGCAGAAATGGAAAAGGTTGGTATTCCGTATTATTAACTGGCCCAAATGGACTATACACCGTGGGCCGCTAAAACCCGACCGATTTCAACCACATATTCCTGACTTAATTACAAGTGAATAATGTTATATGAACATAGGTCCAATTACGCATTTTTTATTTTTTAACTTTTCTAACAAAATAAATCAATTAAGCTTTGCACTTCATTGTGAACAAATCTTTATTTGAGAGTGTGAATAAGAAAATGTAATACCTGAACGAGAAACAGAGTAAGCAAACACGACACTTCACGAATCACTCCGACACCATTACGAGACTCAGCAAGTGAAATATGAGTTGTGTCATGGAGTGTTTACTAGTTTATGACAAGGAATGTCAAGTTAGTAGGTAAAATGGTTGTCAAATGAACTTGCTAAATAACAATGTAAACAAACCAATTAAAGGAAGTATCCATATTTCTAGGACTATTTTATCATTTTCGTGGTTCAAAGCTTCAAGCGAAAGTTATGTTCCTACTTAATTATTATTTTAGCTCAATTATCTGAATAAATAAATGAATTCCCGAAAGCAATTTCAGTTTCAAATTATAACCAAAATCACATCTTAGGATCTCATCCACATGGAATCCTGTCATTAATAAGTGTAAGCCGAAAATAATATCGACAGTCGTTAAATCGAATATCGTCAGTGTTGTATGTCGACAGAGTAACATCCCTAGTGCGCAAACAGTTCAAGTTGATAATCAAAACCAAGTGCGGGTAGTTCGAAAAACTCGCGCGGCTGTCAGAAGGTGTTGATGTCATTTCAAGCCAGTCTTCTCCGAGACCACGGGGACAACGCCGTCCTTGAAACGTTGGAGGTCAGTTTAATATGTAGTTATACGCGATTAAGTCCCGATTTAAAAATAATTATGTGTAATAATCGTGAAAGTTTAAATCAAAATCATGCAATTCACAATGTTACACTTTGAACTCTCGCGTTTTGAACTCATATTTAAATGTACGAACACCCGTCTACAGCGATATAATTTCATGGTTTTTATCTTAATTCCGACGTTTCAGCCAGATTTCACTAGCTATGGTCACATAATTGAGGTAAAAACCATGAAATTATATCGCGGTAGACCCGTTCGTTCACACATAATATGAATCCACAATGTTGACATTCATCTTGTTGTCACAATACTTACTATGAAAATCGGAACTCCGGCGACCTAGCGGACTAGGGTGGGCCGTTTATGTATGAGAATTAATTTTTTTTCGAATTTCATGACGCAAGACCTGTCAAAAGTTGCGGCTTGGAATGCACATTTTAATGATATAATTGGTTTTCAATAATTTTAATGTCTTGAGCCCTCTACCTGCCCTCGAAAAATGAAATTTTACCGATTTTTTCAGTAATTTTGAGTAAGTTGCTACTTTGACTAATGATGCGAAATAGAATACTTTTTGAGGCTACGAAATAAATAAAAGTCTGATTTATAATAAAAACATAACGTTTTATTATAATTTTTAAGAAAAGATACAAAAATCAATGCCATACAACACAACAAATAAACAGAATTTCGTTAGTTTTTGACACTCCGGAAGTCCTTTTTTGAATCAAATTTGGGCATCTCGGTACGAGATACCAGTGTATTTTTAATTAATCCATCCCTGGCCAATTCTTCTATAACACTTTCAGAGGCTTCAGTCACTAATTTAACCATTCTTTCAACCGCTTGCGTGTGGCAAGGGTACTCGTTTCTGATACTAAAGTTTTATCCTTTCTTCCGTTAAAGTAAATACTTTTTAGTGTAATACTGCTCGATTCTTCTTGTGTCTCCAATCTTGATTTGTTAATTTCTCTATGGATTTTATTTTAATCAATTATTAATTCCTGTTTTGACTCGTAACTAGTCCAACATCTACTAAAACTGCTGTGGTGAGAGCTGCAGCTGTGCGTGATGACAATCGGTATCGATCGCATAAGGTCGCAACAGTTGGAAGTGAGACCAGGTTGTAATTCTTCTGTTTTAGATCAGTGGGTACAGTTGCAGTGTCATTTTGAAGATCGGTATTCGATTCAGGAGTGTTTTTTGTGTCCTTTCGCTGAGCTCGGCTAATCACTGGCTTTGGCAAA